>NC_134176.1:25062260-25369772 GCF_964188355.1 Buteo buteo
GAGTTAAGGGTGATTACCCTGCCAGCACGCTGAGGATACAGGCCCCACATGGCCAGTTGCTGCATCAGCCACATGATGGCAAAACTGGCTACAATCCTGTAAATTTCTTTCCCTTCTTGGACAGATGGGAGCTTTTGAACTGATGGGGGGCAGTGAAGCATCCCAGCTTAGTCTTGGACCATTACAAATTGTGTAGGAAAGACTGCTTGTTGGAAGCAAGCTTTACAATTTAGAGGGTGATGTTAAAAAAGGAAGAAAATAAAAAGTCAGGGAGACGTGCACGTGATGTACTACTGAGAAAATGAGAGAGAAATGAGTGCAGGCTGAACATAAAGTAACCACTTTGAATCACAGAACAAAATAAGCTTGGAAATACAGGAAAAAGATCTACTATTCCTGTATCTACTAGAGCCTGTGGAAGTTTTGCTATAGATTTTTGTGTTTGCAATTTCATTACCTCCACGGCTCAGGCTGACACTGGGCATAATAGTGGGGTATCCATTTAAAGCTACTGTGCTAGTACATATAAAAATCCAAAATAGAGACTGTAACCTCAGCACAAGCACTGATTCCTGATCGCAGGTCACTGCTTCTACACGTGATGCTTAAGACTGCGGCCCAGGCTATCAATCCCCTGCTTTAAGCACTAGATCACACGTGTTGGCAAAGCTCCCAGCAAAGGGAGCAGGTCAGTATCTGATTTTTGCTGGCCTCTCTTGGAAAAGCTATGGGCGGTCGCTTCAGATTAATTCTGTTCCTTGCAGCTCTCAGTTAAACAGGCTGATGCTGGGTCTGCTGCAGAGAGGGGGGAAAAAAAAGAGGCTTTTGTAGTATAACAATACCATGTGCCAATGTGCAGTGGGCAATTATGTAACCAACGCTAAATCTTTCTATAATTAGAACAAGCACCTAGTTAGAGTGATCAGAGCTCTTTTGTGTGAGCCTGCACGGGGGTACACAAGAAAGAGCTTGGCTCAAAAGAAAGATGCTGGCTTGATTTCCCTTTCCCTTTCAACTGGAGAATAAATTAAATCTCAGATTACCCCAAATTGCTGTGAAAGACAAAAAGCGAAAAGCGTTTCCTTTTCATTCTTGTTGAAGACATTTGCATCCCAGGTGTGATTCTCATGAAAAGCAGAAACAAACCCAAAGACACAGACAGGCCTCTCTGTCCCAAGCACCGGAGCGGGAAGGGCAGCCAGACTACCTGAACAGAGGACAGATGGTCAGTATCAGCCCTCCCTACCGAGAGTCAACCTCCTTTTTTAGATTTGCTTTGATGAAGAACGTGGCAAGGTATCTGGAAAGTCTCACTTACACCAGACATTCCTCATGTACAGGAGGAGGCACGGGAAAAGAGATCAGAACAGCCCCAGAAAGAAGGTGGTCCTATGATTTTGTGGACCCAGAGAACTAGCTTAACAAGGAGACATGAAAAGGTATGGGGAGAAATCGCTACCCAGTTTACAGTGGGAAGAACAGCTTGACCCAGCAGGTCCTTCTTCACTCTTCTGATCTGTCCTGCCATTCTGTGGGTGGTCAGCAAATCAAATATTGAGGCAGATCCATCTTCTGCAGCTATAAACAAGTTCAGCTCTAAAAGTCACTGTAGCAATGCCAATTCATACAAGTTGCAGATCTGGCTGGTGGGATCTCTGGTGCTAGAGATCTGTACTTCTGAAATATTTCCTGATTCTTTTCTGGTTAGTTCAGGACACCAGAAGAAATATTACAAATACATCTGACAGTTGTGCAAATTAACATGGAAGACAGGAAGCAAAACAACCTACCTGGAGCTAATTCCAGAAGATGGCTTAACATACTCCCACAGGTCTCTTGCTAGGCCAAACCCACAGACGTTTTTGGTCCAACTTTAAATGAAGACTGGCAGGTTTTGCCTTTATATCAGCACAATGGAAAGCTCAGAACTGACTCCGGGAGCCATCAAATTTTAGAATATGATCTTCTTACGAATCATACTGTACGGAGCCAATATTTGGATAAGACATCTCTCGAAAGAAATGTACACCCATTGCCCCAGGTCATTCACTCCCTTCGAGTCAGTAGTGACCAATGTCTGAATGTGACAATGGAAAGTGATGTGCCGCTTGGAGACCTGTGCTTTAGGTGAGCTGCAAAATCCGCTTCTACTAGTATTTTGTTCTTTCAAGGCCTTTGTTCAACGTTGTTGCCCAGTACCAGTTTAGACAATTGCGTGCCACCTCCATACCTCTCTCTTATAATTTCTGTTGGAAAAAAAAATCCCCTTTACTTTGTTTGCTAAAGCTGTTGGTGCCTAAATTATATTCCACTTCTTCTTGCAGGTCATTGGGAAGTGTCAGTGGGCCACCATGTCCTGTGTGAAAAGATGTTTATCAGTGGCGAGTGGAATGCTTCCAAAACATTTGCAAAACACCCTGGAGTCTAGAAGGTGTTACAGAAGTACATGAGGACATTTTTGCTTATCTGAGAAAGTTTACTTTTCTACAAAGTACAACAAATAATAGAAATTAAATCAGCTTCCCTTTCAGTCATTCCAGACAATACAGACATGGCTTCAAGAATTTAAAGATTTTTACAAAAGCACTAATAGACTTTCTGATCTTTTTCCCCTCAGCGATAATTACTCCTTCTGAATGATGCCTGTAACCCCTAAGGGAATGTGAAGTGCAGGGGTTGCTGATGTGGCTGAACCTTTCCATCTAGGTAAATCTCTTCTTTTTCACTGTTTAGCATCTTACCTGTGGCATAATTTATCCCTTGAGTTAAGAACTGTCGGTTATTTTGATCATTTTTATCCCACAATGTGCAGCCACTGTTAGGCATATCTGATATGAACAATAGCTTATTCCATTACTTTGTATTGTCATCTTCATTTGTTACAAGGTATTTGATGAACCATTTAATTCTGCATTTGCAAATGTGAGAAGTGCTGAAGTAGATAAAAAAGGTGCAGAGGATTTAACAGCCTAAATCTACCCCCAAAGGCTCCTTGGAATGCATCAGAAATACGTTCTCAAAACCAGTCATGGTATTCACATCAAACTAAAAATGTCCCTGCTGGCAGCCATGCCAAGCATTAAGTCCTCCACAGAGCTTGAACTCGTTACTCACTGTACAGAGGATCATTTTGGCATGATCATTTTGTGATAAGAGATGTATGTGGAAACCTGACAACATTATTGTCCAGAAATGTTAAGCAAAAAATATCATGGTAAAAACAAAAATGAATTAATCCTTCTTTCTCAGAGACAGATTTGTATTTGGGGAAAATGTATTTAAGGATCGATCTCAGAACCATTCCTTGCCTAATGTTTCTTTTTATCAAAGCTCTGCCAGAACTGGCATCTTTGAACCATTCCCAGGTCTGGTTCAGAAAAAGTCTGGAACTAGGAGGTACATGAAGATGCACAGAGATAATCAGTTCAGAAGAGAATATTAACTTTTCTTGTCTCGTGCTGTATATATTGTGGGACATTAAGTTTCACCTGGCTATTCCTGTATGGGCCCTGGTTGCTCAGGCTTGCCCAAAGCAGATCTTATAATAATGAAAGCATCTCTTCCCAAGAGACTTCAGCTTTGATTAGAAGATAACAAGGGATTGAAAAGGGAGCGCCTCCCACAGTTTTCCAAAGGTTAATCGCTCTCATTGTTAAATAGTTCTGCATAATTTCTCATTTGAATTTCCCTAATTTCCACTTCCAGTCACTGGTTCTTGTTTTGCCTTCCTCTATGAGATTATAGAGTACCTTCAGATCTTGCATTTCTAATTTGTACAGGTACAGGTACCCATACAGGATGGTCAAATGTCTTCTCAATCTTTTTATGATGAGCAAAACATACAAGATGTTTTAATTTGCTCACTCAGATCATTTCTCCTTGCAATGTAATTGACAAGAAGGACAGGTAAATGGAGTTCACCTCATTCTAATCTGGCAATATAACATTTACTTAAAACTTCACCACAAAGCAAGTTTACTTACTGTATTTCCCCTACACTTCCAGTTAACACTAGCCTTACATTATCTTTGTAGTCTTCTAACCTTCTTCTATCTTCCAGCATTGTTTTGGAAACTTGAATGCCAGGACAACACTGAGTCCCTCTAGAGTTCACCATGTCTCTACTTCTACATCCATGGGCTGCAAGAGGCTTTTTGTTGTTTCGTAGCACAAGAAATTCATGCTCAGCTGCTTCTCCCTCATAACCCTCCTGGCTCCTTTTCAGAATCACTGCTTCCCAGGACAGTCTGTACTTAACCCCCAATTTCTTACTTCCAGATACAGAAGTTTGCACAGTGTGATATTCAAACACATCTTGTTTAAATGGATTCTACTTATCAAGTAATCTAGCTCACCCGGTATGACTCTCTCCTCTCAGTATTACTGAACATTTTGTCATTCATTTTGAAACCTACGAATTTTATGAATAGCAATTTCATATTGATTGCGAGCTGATGAAAATGGTGGCTAGCATAAGTCCGAGTGTCCTTTCCTCTGTAACTTCCTCAGAAATACCCTTAGGCAGCGTCGATCCACCGCTGATGATTCCTTTGCTTTTTGAAATACCAGCCAGTTCTCCACCCAGGTAGCATACAGCTTCAGGTGTTGCACAGTGCTAATTCTTTAATCAAAACATCATGAGAAGCAGAAGACAGAAGTAATGGGAGGTGTACCAGGTCAGGTTCAAGGACAACTATGTGAATAATTTATTTCTTTGGTCTGGTGGCTAACCTAACATAAAAAATAAATTGTTTTCTCACTTCAAGAAGAAAATGGGGTGGGGGGGATCATCAAACCAAAACAGCTTTCTATGTGGGAAAAAAAAAAGTATTAGATCAGAAATTAAACACATTCTGGTTTTAAGAATTTTCCCACTTTCAAAAAGTAAGTACATTCAGGCTATACTTGGCCAACAAACATCGCTTTTCACCAAAGCTTTTCAAATGTTTAAAAAGATTCAAACTTTCCAAACTTCCCACAGTTTTTGAGTTCAGAACTTCTTGAAAATTTTTCATCCCAGTAAACATTTTTGACCAGTTAAACTATATATGTAAGCATTTTCTAGGTTTGATATGTGATAGGTAATGCAGAGCAGGGACAAGAAGTTATTCACAGCTGGATTAACAGCACGTGTGTAAAATAAAGACTATGCTATGTTTACAGAGCCATATGGTTTTGAATAAGCTGGTACAGCCCCTTTGTACCATATGGTCCACTCTATCCAGTGCTAAGAGCCTTACATATTCACAAATTTGAAATTAGCCAACTCAGACATCAAAATTAAACCACAAAAAAAAAGTAGTTCAAGGGGAAGAAAATAATGTATTAAAAAGAACCAGTGTTGCTTATAGCCAGACAGCTATAAACACCTGCAAGCACAAACAGCTCACTGTCTGCAAAGAGAATGGGACTGCACAGTTCTCAGAACAAGCCATGAGACTGAGGAAACCAAAGGAGCATCTCCCTAGTGCAGGAGCCGAAGCAGATTGCTCACCTACAATTTTACCTTCTAAACAACAATTTTGTGTTGTGGCTGTCATATAAACTGTGTTCTGAAATAGCTCACAAAGTTGTATATTTACCATACAGCATTAAAAAAATGCATCACAGCAAAGGAAGAAGGAGAAACGTCGAAGTAGGAGGGAGAAAACATAATATTTCAGCTGAGACTAGTATAACAGCTGGAGACAGAGACCGTGGCAACTTCCAATGGTGAGAGGAGGCTTCTGAATCAGGAGGCAATGTTGCCAGATGTGACAACAGCAATTCTGTTGCTACATGACTGACAGAAATGGGTAGGAGAGATGATGGATGAGTTTTGCTCAGGAAAATTATTGATAAACGATGTACGTCAAAGTCTTGTATCTTTAGCTTTGTCTAAAGTGCTCATAAGAGGCCAGCTGTCTCAGAGAGAAGGGGAAGTATCTGTCACTCACAGAGGTGGTAACAGAGCTGCTGTCACCACAATGCAAAGCCAAAGTCTGATTCACACTGGAGATGACAAGAGTTTTGGCATAGAACGATTGCAACCTTCCTCCAAATCTCCCCCATGCTAGAAATTGTAGCAGATTAATTTAGTCTGCAGGACTAGTCTGCCCTGCAGATTAGAAGATGGTAAGACAGACGAAATGACTAGAAGATTGCAAGACAGACATTTAGTCTGCCTCATAGTCTTCCTGCCTCTTACAGTATTATTTTTTTTATTTCTAATAAAGACTGTGTTTGTTTCTTAATCATTCTGCCCTTTTCCTCTCTGGCCAGCTTCTGTTTCTCTTGTAGATGAACCATCCCTAGCACAACGGGACTATTTTCCCTTTGATTCACTAGATGCTAACGTAACAATAGCAGTTACTAATTAATTACTAAATTTGTTTATATATGGTACTGTATACTGCCACTTCAACACAAATAGCAACTTACTCATGTAAAGCTCCACCTAGTTCCCATCTACTACAGCTCGCTGAAAAGTATTTTTCCCCATTCCATGTTTTAACTATGCTCTAAAGAGTACATCTCTTGGCTTGCTGTGTAACACATGGATGCCTTCGAAAACAGACAGTATGACTCCTAGCATTGAATACGCTAGTTTTTATTGTTAATCAGTATTATTTTTACACCTCTTTCAATCTCTTTTTACCTTCTCTCTCATGTCCCAATATCTAAATAGCAGATATCAGAGTAAGAAATTTTGTTCCAATCCATACGCTCTGTATTTTCTGCTTTTTACTTGGACACCTTCAGCTAGGTGACCCATAAAGCTACTGAACTTGTTGGAATCTATCCGAATAGACAGGATGTCGGGGGGGGGGGATATTGTAGCGACCTCCCCCCTTTCTCTTTTTCTTCCAAGCGTGCCCAAGGGATCTGTATTGCTCTTGCTTTTCTGGTGCAGCCTTGTTGAACTGCGCCATTTCCGTGGGCTCGTCTCCTCTGCCCGCCTTTGCCGAGGCCAGCAATGCCCGGGGAGGTACCCCAGCGGGACAGACACCCGATACGGGAGACACCGCGCATCTTGCTGGGGCGGCGGTTGACTGGGCTGTGGCCGTCAGGCGGCAGGCCCAGGCCCGGGCCCGGCGTCGCGGACACCCCGCAGCCCGGCCGCCTGCCGGCCGCGGGGCTGGCTGCCGCCTGCCGCAACCCACACCTCGCGGCGGCCTTGAGGCCAGCCCGCGCGGACGGAGCAGTCCTCCACCACCCTGGGCGCCCCGAGTCGGCCCGGAAGGAGCCAAACGCCCAGAGGGCCGCTCCGCCCGCGGGCGCAGCCGTCCCCTCACGGCCGCGGCGCCCCGCTAACGCCCCGCAGCGCCGCGGGCCTGGAACGACGACACCTCCCCGGGCGCCCCGCGGCCCGCCCGCCCGCGCACCATTACGCCAGGTGTGACGTCGCCCAGACTACAATTCCCAGCGAGGCGCGGCGGGGCGGGGCGCGTGCGCAGCTGCCGCCGCCGCCGCCCCCCCCCCCCTTTCCCCCGCGGCCTGGCTGCCGAGAAGACGGCGGAGGCGGCAAGATGGCGCTCACCAGGTGGGTCTCGCTGGCCCCGTTCTCCCCCGCCCCGGTTGGGGTGACTGTTCTCCCCGGCCTGCCTGTGGCTTCCCAGCCGCTGTGCGAGGCTCCGGCCGACGAGGGCGGCCGCGCTCCGGGAGGGCGCCGCGGCCTCTCCTGGGCAGTGGGCCCGCCGGCCGGTGAGGAGGCCCGGCCGCGGCCGGAGGGCGGGCGGCGAGGGCCGGGCCGGGGCTGGGGGAGCTGCCTTGCCCTGCTTTGTCCTGCCTTGGCGGGAGCGGGTGTTCAGCAGTGCCCCTGGTTCAGGGCTCTGCGTCTTTCGCGTGTTTTCTGTGGGAAGAAGGCGTTCCTTCGCCGCGGCTGGAGGTGATCGGAACCGTGGGGGTTTCGTCGAGGTCTCCTTACCGTGAGCGACGGCGAGAGAGATCTTTGTTGCAAGCTACTGCCTCTCTCGCAAGGCTCAGGTGTGCAGCTTCAGTGGCTGCCCTGGAATGCCGGCTTTCTCGGAGACGGAAGCTTCTGTAATAAACACGTAAAAAGGCTCCGTAGTCTGGACGAGCTGAAAAATGGGAAATCAAGAAATCGGGGTTTGACTTCTTGGCTTTGGCCGGGAGGTATCTGGCGGTAAGGAAGGAGGTGGCAGGCAGATATCTTTCTAGGCGTTTGTTTTGGGAGTCGTTGGGACGTAGGGACGTACTTTATTTTTCTGCTCCGTAGTGGTGGGAAGAATATGCAGTGGTATGTGACGTTCTTGCTGGAAAATGGGTATTGTCATGCTCCTGTTCAAACATGATGTGAATATGCATGAATTTGGTATCAGTTTTTATAGGAATCTGCCAGAATGCTGGCAGACCACACGTTGCTTTTGCTGCTATTATCTCAGAACTTACTGCCCTCAGGTTTATGAGTGCAATACTCAAGTTTCATAAATTGTTTTTTAATCTGTATAGAGTGATTGCAGAGAAAGTAATAATTTAGTAGTAGACTCAAGCATAGTTGAGTGTCACTGAGTAAAGTTATCAGAATTAACTTTTGTTGTCTTTCTTTTTTTGGTGTCTGTCTATGGATGTGCAGTTTTTTACCAGCTCCAACCCAGCTGTCTCAAGACCAGCTGGAACTAGAAGAAAGAGCAAGAGCTCAAAGATCTAGGCAGACTGCTCTAGTCTCGTCACGAAGGGAACCTCCCCCCTACGGTTACCGGAAAGGATGGATACCACGGGTGCTAGAGGTAGATATTTAAATTCACACTGTAGTAGCGTGTCTGCTAATGGGGAAAAAAAGTACATTTTCTGGAGTAGAAATAAACTCTGAGCATCTTGAGTGTAGCTCAGAATTGTGCAAAGCCTTACCACATGAAGCATTTCTATCCAAACCCCTTGATATATTCTTGGCTTGGGGGAAGTTGTTCTAATTCATCAGATTGCTTAAGACATTTGGTGGTAAACAGGACGTTATAAGGATTCTTCCCTTCAGAGGTTGTTGTGTTGTAATATGGAAATAGGTCTATGGTCCTTTCAGTTTACAATCTGTGAATGCAAGGATCCTCTGAGAAAGACATCTGTATTATTCCTCTGTCATTGTTTGTTAAATACACATTCCAAATTATAGCTGGAATAAGTGAACGTGTGTGTATCAGAGAAGAGAATGTTTATGTGTATTTTGTTCGTAGTGTAACGAAAGATAGCTGCTCTTGGGGGAGAAAATTGTTAGAGTTGGAAGGAAATGTAAAAAATTGTCAGATATTCATTGTCTAAGTATGTTACTGGCAAAAGGGTTTTGGACAACATTGTGTATATTTAGCTGTAATCCTTGCCAGTTTAACATAATTTCAACTGGAAATATTAAAAGGTAGAAGGGAAAATACAGATGTATAGCTCTGATTACAAAACTGTTCTAGTACAGTTTCTCACTGTGAGCCACTAAACCTTGCAGATTTTGAAATGGTACTTGACAATAACATCTGAGACCTACTCTGATGAGTCACAAGCCAGTGTGCTTGGGATAAGGCATGCTGTTGAGGTTTTGGTACAGTATTTCACGTATGATCCTGCATTGTTTCCAAATACCATAATTTCATGAGCTAGTAACAGCCTTGCCCTCGTTTATGTTTGAGTCCCATTTTTTTAAAGGTCAATCCAACGCTGTACTGTGGTAATTCATTAGTGCTAGATAGGTAGGTTCAGCATTTACTAAAGGATAGGATGTTAAAAGTTTACCTTTGTTACACCCAGTGTAGGCCTTCCCTACACTGTTGACTACTAAAGTTAGTATTTTAGTGCTTATTCTTTCTAAACATTAGTAAAAGATCTTAAGAAGTCAGGTGATGAAGGTTTTCAAAGAGTTTCCAGCATCACTGGGCCACAAAGTGATGCACATCTCAAAAAGACTGTTAAGGACTCCTTTCTGTCTCATAAACAAATGCAAATTCTTCAAGAGCGGTAAGTGTTTCCAAAGCATAACCTTTTTCCAGTGATCCTGGAATGCCATTGTTGGAAAAAACCAAAATCTGTTCTTAATAGATCAAGGGTTATGCACAAAATTTTGAGGAATGACTGACTTTTGTTTTGCCCAATACTTTGATTCTGTAATGAACTGTTGAATGTGGGACATGCAGGGGAAGACTTTGATTAACTGAAGCTATATTTCAGTGAGCACTTAAAGATGGCATAAGCATGTTCTTCTTTGGAGGGAAGTGTTCTGCTCATTCATTCCAGCCTCAGACCATGCTCTCTGTTGCAGTGGTGTTAACTATTTGGTCACATGGTGAGCATGGAGGGAGATCAATCTATCCAAGACACCCATTTTTCTTCTTTGATCTGCTTCGTTAATCACACTCTGCATAAGCAGTACCTTTGCAACAGAGGCAGAGGGAGATGTTCATGCTGCTTTAAGCAAATGCTTACTCTGAATTACTGTGTTTGAAACTGTAGCCTGAAGTTGGTTTATGAATAGTGCCAATTCTGTGTGCATCCTCAGTGTTGCTGAGTTAGGATGCTCTGCTTTAAGAGGTCTTTTGGTTATCTGTTCATTAAATGCTTTTACAGCAACATGTTGAATGAGAGAGGAAGTAAACTTTAAGAATATTGGGCTGTTGGGTGCTGGCCCAGTTTGCAATGTATTCACATATCAGAGTAAGGAAACAGGATAGTTTGGCATTTGTGCCATTGTAAAGCTATGAGCTACAGGCTTTGGAAGGAATGGAAAGTTTTTTTAACAATTTGACTTCATTGTGGTGTGAAAAGCAACAAATAACCAGTAGAAATTTTCATGCAAAAAATGCTGCTCTTGTAATTTTAGTATTTCTACAGTTGCTTTATTGCAGAAGGTAAACTTCTGAAGTTCTAATTAATAACTCACATGTGAATTAAATACTTAGTCATGTTTTGTCTGCAGCATAGTAGTGCCTGCACATTCTAGTTAGTGATACGGGCTCTTGCTCTCTTCAGGGAGTAATTACTGCAAGATGTCTGTGCAATTCAGTGTCTTTTAATAAGTGTAAGTTCTATAGTCCATGCTCTCTTAACAGCTAAAATAATAATGTTACTAGAGCATTCTGGCAATATTTCATTTTGTTAAAAACAATCCTCTCATTCATTCCCTTTCCTACCTATGCAAGTGTTGTACCATGTTTTTGTCTTTAAGTCATTCACTGCTTTTTCTTTTGTGTAGGATTTTGGCGATGGGGGTGCTTTCCCAGAAATTCATGTGGCCCAATATCCATTGGATATGGGCCGAAAGAAGAAAATGTCCAATGCTTTGGCTGTTCAGGTGGATGCAGAAGGAAAAATAAAATATGATGCAATTGCTCGACAAGGACAATCAAAGGACAAGGTAGTATTTCTTCAAATATGTAGACTGGCATGTATACCTTGAAAAGTTGTATGTACACATTGCATAAACTCATTGGTCTGGCATTAGCCAAGTGGATTGTGTCCTGTTTTCTTAAGTTTTAAGACCTGAGATAGTGTTAGACAGACATGAGCATTTTGACTGGGATCACTGTGTGATCTTCTCTGTTATGTAATTAAAAGGTAAGGTGAAAATGGTGAATGTCTCTACACAAAACTTGCTTGATAGCTTAGCAGCTTTTGTTAGAGAGCTTTCCAATGAAGGCAAGAAACTGCAAACAGGCCTGATCACAGGCAGCCTCGTTTCAGTGTTTAGAGAGGAGGGGAGGGGGAAGAAAAAACACAGTTCAGCTTTCAGAATAGTACACCTTGTGTCTCATTAATTTAACGTTTGACTCTTCTGGCTGTTTTCAATGTTGTTGGATGCTTTTTTTTTTTTTCTTTTTTTAATTGCAGCAGAAAGTATTGCCAGTGGTTATACTCAAAAATTTTTGTGTTAAGTTTGGTGATGGCAAGATTCTCATCGAGCTTAAGGGGAACTAGCTTCAATTTCCTGTATACAGTAGCCTTTCTAAAAACAAAGAGATGACACTTTATCTTGAAGTCCTAACTACTGTTGAGGGGACCAGGTACTTGGGTCTCCTAAGTCCACTTTAAGGAGTATTTAAGTCTGCCTTTTCAAGTGCAACAAAGTGGACTACATTAAAACTTTTTGATTCTTTTAAGCAGATATTGGGGGCTGGAAGACTGCTGAGGCATGACCAAGTGTATGACCAGCTGCTTGTTATAGCAAGCATCTTGTGTAAAGAATAGGGTAACCCAAGGAATATCTCAAAAGAGGGTTAACTACAAAAGGTGTTTTGGTTAACAGACATGAATAGTTGTTCTCAAAATAATTTGACATCTCCTGCTTTAATTTAGGATACCTTGAAAAGCTTATGGGTATGTAATATGCCCTATGTCTTACTGCAAATGAGGAAGGGGGAAACCTATCTAATCATAAAAGCAAAAGGTGAACTTTACCTCTCAAACGAAAAAATAGGGTGAGCTTTCTAGGAATATATAGGGAAATCTTTCTTTTTAACAGATAATTTTTTGTTGTTGTTTTAAACTGATCCTACAGTTGCCAAAGTTGCAGAAAGATAATGCCAACAGGATTTTATGTTTAACTAATACTCTATCGTTGAGTGTCAGAAAAGTGTCACATCTTGTATATCCTTATCCTGTGCATCATAAGTTACTGCAGTACCTTTGAAAAAAAATTACTTCAAATCAGACTCTATGCTGTCATGTGGTAGAAGGTAGTCAGACTAAACAGAAACAACAGCAGTTGCCATATTTGTATTGAGGGGACTTTCACTGGGGCTCCATCAGACTTTATGTAGTGTCTTGAATTATTTGTCCAGAGGAAGGTGCTAAAATATTAACTACACTTACAAAATCTTGTGACTAAATATTTGATACTTGATACTACATAGAAATTTGACTTATCCCAAAGCATAAAAAATTATTACTTCTTGCATACTTATCTGCTCCAAATAATCATACTGATTTTGGGGAAGCTGTAGGGCAAATAAGAAGCAAAAAAGAAAAACTGGTGTAGTTAAGCCCTCATTTTTACAACTTGTCAAATATATCTTTACCTACTTGTAGGATCAGATTTAACTTGTGTATAGTAGAACTGTGCAGATTGGGATCTAAGTATATTTGAAAAAGATCTAGAAATGATAGGCTTTAGGCAAAAATGACTGATCTTTTGCAGTGTCTTATTTGGTTCAGAGTTAGGAAAATACTTAGAACAGGTGAAGTTAAATCTAAGCTGTTAACATTTTTCATATTTGATTCATGAAGACCTGTACCAGCATTCATTCATTTTCCATGTGGCATCTGTAACGAAGCAGTAATATTCTCATTTTGTAGCCATACTTACCAGGATGGGAGAGATGCGTGGCTTTTCCAAAACTGGGCTCTGTAGAACTGGAATTAGGGTTTCCTAACGCTAAGCTCTGCCTTCTGGGCCAGCTTGATTCTGATTGCATCCAGCTGGATGTGAATGCTGAGACTAAAGATTAAGTATTGTGATTCAAGGGAGAGTAAAACTGGGGGAAAATTAGGTATTTGAAACAATTTCACTGGAAGTAGCTGAACTACTATTGCTTCATTTGTTGTGCAGGAGAGAGGAAAGTATTGGCAGAGATGTTATAGGAAGCAGATCTTCAGTGATCTGTGTTGAGTTGAATAATGTGAAATATTTTCTATAAGAGAGAACTTCTGGTAGTACAGTGTCAGTAGGATTACATACAGAAAGTTTCATTATCCTGAGAGCGGCAGTTGTAATTCAAATATTTCTTCAATCTTAATACTTAGAGCTAAGAGAAACAGATACTTAGCAGCCTGCCAGAAATGAGATGGAGTTTCTGATCCTATTCTATGAGCTGCTTGTTTGGTCTGAGTTAAGCAAATTTTGCTTTTGCTACAGCTTATGGATTTTTTGAAGTTGAATTAAGTATTCTGCTTTCTTGTAGAAGCAGCAGTTCCATCACCTGAACCCTATATCTAGATGGCTTGTCAGCAGTTTCTGCTATTGCATTGGTTCATCTCTCTTGCATCTGTTCCCTTACATATTTAAAAAATAGTTTCTTCAGAGAATTTTCCTTGAAAAATGCTGACATAAATGAGATAGTCTGACAAGCCTCCTGTTTGGGGCTGGCAGAAAGTCTGCTAGACATGAAATGCTGGATAATGTTGACAAACCTGGATGCATGACCTTACAGATTAGAGGATGGGGTTCTGTCTGGTTGTCCAGATGAAGAATTGCCAGCATTGGCCGTGTGGTTAGCTCTTGTGCTGCTATAGACTCTTTGAATACTTTCTCTACTCACATTACTAAAAGCCAGGCTAAAATAATGCATCATAATTGATATATTTTGGTGAGACTGATGCTCTGCCCCATATTAGGAAAATAAGGACATATAATTGCTTCCTATGTTTTTATTAAGACGAGAGAGTGAAATCAAGGAATGGAACTATTAGGTCCATTGTGTTTTTATGGCAAGGATGACTTTCTGTGCAGGAGTTGGATTTCTTCATGATGGCCCAAGGCTGTGGCTTGGATGTTAAAGGAGAAAAAAAGCACCACAAATCTTACCTACAGTTTTTTCTCAAGATTGTGAATTCAGTTGAAACATTTACAAGAGTTCCATTGTTGAAGGAACTCCTGTCACAGCAGTGGAACAGGTCAAGAGAACATGAATCAAAAGTGTTCTTTACTCAGAATGTATTTGCCTTGTGGTAGAGCTTGGTTTGAGAGCTTATCACCAATTTTTTCACTGATGTGTGTGCCAGGCTTACAACCAGGTAATTGTAATGCCTTCTAAAATGTTATATGCTTTATATGGAGAAACCATTCTTTGACAAGGAAGCAATTCATTCTGCAATGCTTGATGGTAGCTTGTTGATTTACATATAGGATTGATGAGCGCTGTACAGAGCTGCTTTGGATGTAGAGAATAAAATATGTTGACAGGAGGGATTTGTGTCTTACAAATGAAGAAATTTCTGTCAAGACACTTGTGTTTATTGGATGTCTTGTGAAACTCTGAATGTGATTGATGTCTAAATCCTACCATGAACTTCAGTATCTTAAACAACTAGTTAGGTAAGATTGTTTTCTTTCTGATGGCAGTGGCATGCAGATTCTAATTGCTGCCGGTTAAGGCTGCCGCAACCAGCCAGGGAATCATGTAGCTGTACCAAAAATTGAGCGTTTTGTTTCTGCCTAGAAGGAGATTCTGCTTTTTGGTAGCCATCAAATGAAATAACTGAAACATAGGCTGATGCTTCCTTTAAAATGTCATAGGTGAAAAATGGTGGTGGATGGGCATACTACAATATCAAACAATCTGAGTCTCCTCTTTATCTTAGATTAATAAAATGTCTCAACATTACTTTTAAAATAAGGTAAATATCTAGAAGAATGACAGAGTGCAACATCTTTATGTGCCTGTCTATATCACCTCAAAAAAGGACTCCATTAAGAACATGCAAGTGTATCAAGTTTTTGAGACAAAAATTTTTGTATTTTCAGGCTAGTTTAATCTGTATAATGGATTTCTTGCATATTAATGCAGCTTGCTATTTGCATGCAATACTTTAGGGTTTAAATAGTTCACGTAGTTAATTTGTACCTCGGCGTAGTGTAGTTTTTAGAGCACCTCTTGGACTTTTTTATTTTCTTTTTTGTCTTCTGGGATATTCTGAGCTCTTTCAGCATACTTTGTTCTTCATGCAGCAAGACGCTTGGACTTAGAGTTAATTACCTTAGAGGAACACTGCTCTTCAGATGTCCTTCATTCAGCATCTGAGAAGCTAGGATATTATTGATACTAATTCAAAGGATTAAAATTTTAGGAGCGAAGGCTGAGAAGCAGTAAATGGCTCTTGTGTGACAAATTAATGCTGAGGCTAAAGGTCAATTTCACAGTTGGACATGCACTTTCTAATGAACTTGAAATAATAGTTGTAATGACTTTTAACCCTTTGAACTAAGACTTTCTGATGTTATTTTTTGGACAGACGTGAAGCATTAATGCAATACTATAAATTTTTCCCTGTAGCCATTTAATAGTGTTCTTTCCCTGTATTTAAAATTGGGGCTTAAAGCTACTGAGAGCTGCTGCATGTTGTATGAAGACTGAAATACCTATGTAAGGGAAGGTGTCAAGAACAGGTTTCTCAAGCATTTGTCTTTTTCAAGAAAATGGCAAGCACAATGAAACAGAAACATCTAGATGCTGAAAAAGACTTGTATCAAATTATTAAGTAAACCTTAAAAACAGAGGTACAAATGTGGAATTTTTTTTTTTTTAATTTGGTCTGTCTTGGGGACCCTGAAAAAGCGAAAGAGTAGGAAAGGGAAGCAGGAAACTAGTGTCCGATCCCAGCTCTCAGAGTGATTTACATAATTATATTTAATCAAATTGCTTCTTTTCTTTGATTATTCCATCTGTACAATGGGGTCCAGAGTATATTTTTCTGTGGGAGTCATTGGAGAACATGTAATTGTAATGCATTTAGAGTTCTATACAAGTTTTCATTAGTACCTAAAGTATAATCTAGGCCTGAAACGTTTCCTTTGATACATGTACATTTATTCCTATTTGCTAGCACTAATAAAATGTAATGTCTTCCAGGTTATTTACAGTAAATACACAGATCTTGTGCCAAAAGAGGTCATGAATGTGGATGATCCTGAACTGCAAAGACCAGACGAGGAAGCAATTAGAGAGGTATTACATGCACTGATGTGCCTAGTTATCAGTGGTATATTGTATGTCTTGCATATATGATGAGATGCATATTGTGGTATTTTTGTCTTCAGATAACAGAGAAGACAAGAGCAGCCTTGGAGAAATCAGTCTCCCAAAAAGTTGCAGCAGCCATGCCGGTTCGAGCAGCTGATAAACTTGCTCCTGCACAGTACATTCGGTATGTAGTGCTGGTGTGTGTGTAAGATGTTGTGTTATGTATATACATACATACATATATATAAATATATATAATTGATGTATTTTGAATTAACCCACTAATGATAACCTAGTTTGAAGTGTGTTGAAATATGTCTTAACATGTCATGAGTTGTGGCACTTTGTGGAGGGGTTATTGTTTTAGCAACAAAATACAGATGTTGTTGGGGAGCACTATTAATGATGCCGCTATTAATGATGCTGCCTTAAAAATGGAGTCTTTACTGGGAGTTTCAAGCCAATACAAGGCATGTAACAAAGTTCTTCCCTCATATAAAATGAGCAACTGGAAAGAATTGGAATTACTAGGAGGCTGATACTCATTTATGATTATTTTCTGCTGTGAACACAGGAAAATTCCATGGCAGGGTTAGACTTGGCTTGAGGTAAATTCTGAAAAAAGTATGTGAAGAGGTTCTTAATAACCAGTAAGTAGTCACCAGGGATTCACAGATGTAGGTAAAGAGTATTGTGTCATGCTGTGTGTACTCTATTGGTTTGTTTCATCTACTTCAGAATCTAGGTTGAAACAGGAGAATGTAGCCCTGGGAAGATACATTCTGTCTGGTAATTGATTCTCTGCATTCAGTCCGGTATCCTCTGTGCAGTTACCTGCTCCTGGCATTCACAGCAGAAGTGTCTTAAATTGGTGTGGATAAAATGAAAATGCAGCTAGAGCAGTGAACTGACTGAAAACGGAGGTGGGCAAGGAATATCTAGCTGTGTGCAGAGAACAGAGCGCTTTGTTTTACTCAGGTACACACCATCTCAGCAAGGCGTTGCCTTCAACTCTGGAGCAAAACAGAGAGTTATTCGGATGGTGGAAATGCAGAAGGACCCTATGGAGCCTCCAAGATTCAAGTAAATATTCAAAATTTGTTCACAGCAAATAGAAGATTCTGAAGTGTATTTCTGTATAGCATATTGTTTGTAATTGTTTTCCTAATTGTTCAGAATTAACAAGAAGATTCCACGTGGACCACCTTCTCCTCCAGCACCTGTAATGCACTCTCCTAGTAGAAAGGTATGAAATGTCTTAGCTGTTCTCAGTTTTGAATTCTAGATGGGTTCACAAATTCTATCTTGTTCTAGTTCATTTCTGTGCACCTTCTCCTTACTGTTCTTTTGATGTGATGTTAAGTGATAAACTTGGTGCCCAGTGCAGGCTTTTTGTTTTTTTCTTTGGGCAGTTCTGAAACTAGCTCTCTTCCTATGTACCTTGTCAAAGGTTGAGTAGATTTCTCATGTATTTTATGCAGGGCTGCATTATTGGAGTTGTTCATGGCATAGATGAATTGGCTGAGGCTTTAGCCTTGGTACACTAATGCTGCTTTTAGACAACACTATTACGCTAATTCTTATTGACACTAACTTGTGTTATTAAGGATTAGCTCCTTCCGAGAGATAAGCGTAGTGGTGGTTCATCAGTTTCCTACATCTTGAACTGCTATTAAATGTGCAAATGTTAACAAGCTGGCTGTGAGTTCCGGCCTGTGTGACAAAAGTTTAAGAGGATGGCTGAAAAGCTATCATTAGTTTATTCAATGTTGGCAAAGGTACAGTGCAGAAATGAACATCTTATTGCTGCTAAGAAGAGTTGGGTTTTTTGTAGCAGTGTCCTGAACTTTGTACTCTAATTTATAAGTAGTTTCATAGCTGCCTTTGAGAAAGAAAACAGTATTTCCTTTTGCTATAAATCTAAAGATGACTTTGCTTCTTCTTTTACATCAGATGACTGTGAAAGAGCAGCAAGAGTGGAAAATTCCTCCGTGCATTTCAAACTGGAAAAATGCAAAGGTAAGTAAGTTGTCATAAATCTATCTTACTAATGTTGCACACCACTGGGAGACTTCTGTGAATGAATAAGCTTGAATAATACTGGTTTTAAACCTCTAGAGTTAGGTAAACTAGGCTGGCTGCTTCCAGCATGGAGGACACATGATTGTACAACTCAGTTTTTGTCTCTTTGGCATATAAGGTTGTCAGGTTGACAGGAGTATAGAAGTGAGAGAGAATATGTTACTTCATGGCAGAGATCATGCATTTTGAGAGACAAAAATGGCATTAGTTAAAATCCCCATAATAGTGCAGTATGCGGAGTCTGAAACCAGAGTCTCTGGAGCTCACAAAGTAAAGCCATCTAAACTGAAAAAGGGAAAGGTAATTCATAGAGAACCAAACATGTTTCTTTTTAAATTTCTGGAAAGTTCTTGTTGCATTCTTTCACTGATTAGTTTTCATCACTTACCTACTCAAACAAGGAATAAAAATAGCTATGTCCTGTCCCTTTGATTTTTATCAGTCAGTAAGTTTATGTTCAGAGAAAAGGAAGAATTTATGATTTGCTGCAGTAACTGGTCTAATCGTTCTCAAACTTACCAAGCAGTTGTTATGAGGCAGCCTCTTCAAATGGAGGAAAGAAAGGCTGCATGTTTGGATGTTATTTTTTTCTACCTCAACACAGCTGTATAACTGGGACTGATGCTAATTAGTAGGTCAAATTTTACAGATGCTAAAACCAAAGCAAAAATTTTGTAGGGCTCGCTAAAGAATCTTAAAATATAATCTATAAATAATTTTAGGTTTCAGTTTTTGAAAGCAAAATTGGCATTTAGTGTCTCTTACTTTTGCTGGCAGCCTTGCCCCTTACTTTCTCATTTTGAATCAGCTAACCTCTTAACAGATGTGAAAACAGTTTAGGGAAAACCATTTTTAAGCACAAATGGTAAAACAGCTTAGAGACTGGGAAAGCTATTATCTGTAGTTCTTAACACAAAGCAAAGAGTGGACCTTATCAGTCAAAAACTGTCATTCGTACTAAAATGTAATGTGAAGGGAAATTGTGATTCGGATTTGGGGGGAGTGTAGAATTGGAGTGAAGCTTTGTATTGCCTGGTATGAATTTGAAGTATATATAAAGGAGGTCCATTGAGGCATATTAATGATGGGCTGTGAGTTTTGTGGTTTTGTTTTCTTACACAATAAATAATGTTTGTTATTTACAAATAATGTTAGTTTCTGTGATTAACTGCCTCTGTTTCCACCGTAGGGTTACACCATTCCATTAGATAAGCGTCTGGCTGCAGATGGCAGAGGACTGCAGACAGTTCATATTAATGAAAACTTTGCCAAGCTTGCTGAGGCTCTCTATATAGCTGACAGAAAGGTCAGGTGGTTTTTTAAACTGTTTTATTCCATGTGGTTTTACCTTCTTTGTATGTTTATTTCCTTGGGAAAATCAACCATGAATAGGCTATAGCTTCTGATTTATCCTGCTGCTTAGCTAACATAAGATGTAAGGTCTTATTCCCAGTGTCTTTGAATCAGTGGCTCAGTGTGGGTTAAATTACTGGAGATCATGGATCTTGTTTCTCAGCTCTCACTGCTGTGGCTGTCTGGCTTTGAACGTCCTCTTTGTGGCTTATTCCTGCCCTGCTTACTGGATAGCTCCATGACAGAAGATCTGCTTGCATCCCAGGTGCTAGCTTTAGCATTCTGTCTTTTTAACTATGTCTTATGTGTGCAGGCTCGTGAGGCAGTAGAGATGCGTGCCCAGGTGGAGAGGAAGATGGCTCAGAAAGAAAAGGAGAAACATGAGGAAAAGCTCCGAGAAATGGCTCAGAAAGCCAGGGAGAGAAGAGCAGGGATCAAAACCCATGTTGAAAAAGGTACATTTCTTTGTTATTAAGATGCTGTGGGGGTTTTTTACCACACCCTGAAGTGTGGATTTGGAGAAGTAACGTGAGAACTTATAATACCTAAATATCCACAGTAATTTTTAAGCATGATATCTGTTCTTCATGTCTTTACTTGATCAGCCAGTGAATTTGGTTAATTCACTGGCTGGCTTGATGGGATCTGGATTTGAACCTCACAGCAGTATGTCGGTGTATACAGATTTAGGACTGTTGAGAATTTCAGGGTTGTTAATGGATCAGTGCAAGTAATGGCTTTCATGGACTGTTCTAAACTATTTTTTTAGAAAAGGCTTGTTGCAGGTGAAGAGCAACTTTGTAAACAAAGAACTATAAGTTTTCAAAGATGGTAAATGCAGTATTCTGTCTCTTGCACTGTTACAACTGGTCTTGCAGAACTGTAGTTCTGTTGGCCACTAAGCCCAAAAACTGCTAACCTAACTAAATCATAACCATTGTGATAAGTCTTATGTTTTGATTGAAATGACATTTCAAAGATCAAGAAGCTGAACTTACAGAGCAGTTACGATCCCTCTAAAGGGTGGAGGATATGGTCATATATAATGCCAAGTCCTGGAGCTGGGATGGACTAACCTTTTCCCAACAGGCTGGGGAATGGCTGCCTGAAGAGCCACTCTTGAAAAGGCCCTGGGAGTCCTAGTGGACAATGTGCTAAATGTGAGCCAGCAGTGTGCCCTCGCAGCGATAATGCTAAGGGCATAGTAAGCTGCATCCGCAGGAGCATAACCAGTATGTCAAGGGAAGTAATCATTTCCTTTTACTGGTGACCTGTTAGACTGCATCTGGAATACTGTGTGCAGTTACGGGCTCCCAGGCACAAGGCAGACAATGATAAACTGGAGTGAGTTCAGTGGAGGGCCATCAAAATGGTCAGGGGGCTAGAGTATCTGTCTAGTCAGGAGATGCTGAGATAATGAAGCTTGTTCTGCCAGGAGAAGATGTGGCTTTGGGGGCACCTAATGGGAGCTTTCCCATATCTACAAGGAGATCATCAGAGCTTTTCACTGAGCTGCACAGTGAAAAAATGAGACAGTGGTCAAAAGTTGAAGCAGGAGGTTCCAGCTACATGTGAGGAGAAGAATTTTCACCAGGAGGACAAGCAGCAGTGGAACAGGTTGCACAGGGAGGCTGGCAATCTCTATCCTCGGAGGTTTTCCCCACCTGAGTGGGCAAAGCCCTGAGCAACCTCATTTGAATTCAGCACTGATCCTGCTTTCAGCAGGAGATTGAACTAGAGCCTCCCTTCTAACCTGAGTGATTCTGAGTCACAGAATGTTCTTCAAAGCACTTAGATGTCTGCATGTTTGAACACTATTTTTACACTTAAAAGTATGATATGATGATCTGTAAGTGTTCTAGGATATTAATTCCTAGATGGACAAATATTCTAAGCACTTGAAAGTTGAGAGGACATAGTTGTTGGATATGTCTGCTTTAACTTTTGTCAAGGACAGTTCATAGCACGTGGCGTAAGAAAGCTGTGGTTTTCCATGTGTTTGTTTGAAGTGTAACATTTTAAATAGTGCTAAGGGTCACTTCTCTTCTGTAAAAGAATACTGAATTGAATCACTGTGCCGATGTCTGTGGCATAGTTAATTCAAACTTCAAATATTTGTCTATAATGAGCAATCTTGCGTTTGTTCAGAGGATGGAGAAGCTAGAGAAAGAGATGAAATCAGACATGACCGGCGCAAAGAGAGACAACATGACAGAAATCTTTCCAGGGCAGCCCCTGACAAAAGGTAAGTCACAAAAAAGAGCTGCTTTATTCCTGTACTGGCACTGATTTCCCCCCTAGAGAAACTATTACACTGGGCTTCCTTTTGCTTGATGCGAGTGCCTGAATTTTACCTTGTGGAGATACTCACTGGTATGAAGTACTGTTCACTCATTGTATGAAATGGTATTAAAGTGTCAGCATACTGCAGTACTCTCTTCTAAATTTAGAATTTTACAGATGAATGGAGGAGGCAGAGTTGTTGGTTTGGGGTGGTTTGTTTTTTTGTTTTTTTTTTTTAGCAGAGCTTCAGTATATTCAGATTTAATTGACATGCTGGCAGCCAAGGTTGAAGCCTGGACCCTATCACTTCAGTAAGACCAGAGTATCATTAGTGGCTTTGTTTCTCAAAGCTGTTCATTTGAAGTAAGCTCAGATTGGTGAATGTAGGCTGAAGTATATTGTTTGCCCAAGCCAGTGAGATTTCTGAGCACAAATGGTTTTTGGAGGCTTAAAATCTCTAATATCTTAAAATGAGATTGGCCTTCCCAGAATATAATTACACTGGTTCTTGCAAAAAATAAATATGGCATTTTAGACCAAGTCAGCTTGATGTAAATTGCAGATAGTGGAAAGCAAATTTAAATGTCATGCCCAGCTGAACGTAACTTTCCCAAATGTTTCCTTTGCCAGGAGACAAATTTTAAATGTTACCTAGTAAGGAAGGGCAACAGTCAAAATCTGGCTCCTGAGGCAAATTGTTAGCAACCAATACAGGAACAGGTTGCAGTTAAGCATGTCAATAAATATGGTGTACAGACCTAATAAAACTTAAAATTTTTAATTCAGGTCAAAGCTGCAGAGAAATGAGAACAGAGATATCAGTGAAGTTATTGCCCTAGGGGTACCCAACCCCAGGCCATCCAATGAAATCCAATATGACCAGAGGCTGTTCAACCAGAGCAAGGTAAAAATACCCTTCCACAGCTGTGTAGCTTGCTATGAGAACATGCTCATCCTTCCTTAGTGGGTATGGCTAGAATACCAAAGGGACCCTGTTCTCATAGTTGGTGTGGATACACTCTGAAAGAAAAATATCTACGTAACTGATTGGGAAACTATTGATCTCCTTTATCCGTAGCTGATGTAATAAAAATGGAATATGCTGAATGCATAACTGGACTAAAGTGTTTTTGTTGTGCTTTTTCTCACTGGGAGTGGGGAAAAAGAAGCTATTTTGCCTTCAAGCTGCAGTGACCTCATTTTCTTCTTTTGTACAAATGTAGTGACTGAATAAGGGAAACTTGCTCTGAGAGAAGCAAGTAAATACTTTCTATTCCCATTATTGCTTATATTAAAAATCCTGAAGATATAAATAGTTCACAGCAACATTTATTTTCCCTGAACTTTATACTATTCAGAGATGAAAAAGTAGATGAGGCTTCAGAAAGTCCCTGAATAAACCTGGAGTTTGTCAATCATTCTTTTTCATGTCTCCAGTGAAAGACTTGCAGGGAGAGGGGAAAGCTGATGAATCAAAAGTAAACAAGCAGGCACTTGTACTTTCACGGTTTACATAAGCTTCTGTGCGATTTGGATCAGTCAGCTTAAATAATGTTTTCCAGAAATTCTGAATAATACAAATTTCTGTATGGTTGTACTTGGCTATTATAGACAGCTGTACTTGCAGGGCAGACTGAAATGATCCATTATTCTGAAATATGAATGGCCTGTAATCCTTCCTGTGGCTTTCTGGAAGAGCAGAAGTGGCCCTGACTGGGGCTTGTAATGATTGTGTCCTGTTCTTGGGACTTAAACCCAGACCCAAAACCACTCATATCCTAATGAAGTGCTTGAACTCATTTGAAATCAATAGTAAATCACACAATACTATCTTTATGCATCTGTGTGACACTATCAGCATATCTTGATGTTAAAATAAATTAACTGAAGTTTTGCAGTCTCGTTGATGTTATAATGCTGCTGTTCTTTCTTCTTCACAGGGTATGGACAGTGGCTTTGCTGGAGGAGAAGATGAAATTTATAATGTTTACGATCAGCCCTGGAGAAGTGGCAAGGATATGGCTCAAAACATCTACAGGCCAAGTAAAAATGTAGATAAGGACATGTATGGTGATGATCTAGAGGCTCGAATAAAGACCAATAGGTAAGAAAATAAAGTTAAGAAGTACTTGTAATTAGTACTTTGAAGTTACAGTCAACTGAGTATCATGTCTTCTGCAGGTTTGTTCCTGACAAAGAGTTTTCCAACTCAGATCGTAACACCAGAGGGAGGGGCAGAGATGGACCAGTTCAATTTGAGGAGGATCCATTTGGTTTGGACAAGTTTCTGGAAGAGGCTAAGCAACATGGTGGTTCTAAACGGCCATCGGACAGCAGCCGCCCTAAAGAACATGAGCATGAGAGCAAAAAGAGGAGGAAGGACTGAGTGCCTCTGCTCCTCGAGAGGTAGAGAAATGGACTGCAAGCTTGAACTTTATGCAAAAGGCATTTTTAATATCAGAGGTGTATAGAGGGATGGCATTATAACACAGCAGTTCAAACTCTTGCCCTGTGGATATATATACATACCCTAATTCTTCTACATAGGACAGCTACCCTCGGAGAGTGGAGGAATGGAGACTGCTTTGAAACATTTCACAAGGGAATTGTTCTTTAGCAAGGCCTCTGACTTTGCTGATTCCCTGTTGCCCAGCATCTCAGGGTAAGAATGTAGCCCCTTCCTACAGCTTTAGTTTTTGTAGGTAGCTAAAGCTTTTACTTCATTTGTTAAAAGCTTTCCTGCTGTATATAATTACTGTCTTATGCTGTAATGGATGCTAGGGAGTTTATGATGCAGTGTTTCTTTAGTGTGGCTATACAGTTTATTTGAACAAGGAGGGGAAACAGCTGGATTCTGTTTTAAAACACATACTCATTCATAGTTTCTCAGTAATCTTTATTTTAATTTCTTTACATTTAGTGAAATAAAGCCTCCTTCCACCATTCACTCACTCCGATTCTTTCTTTGACTGCGTCTTCTATGGGGCTCCTGTTTGATAGCGAGCTGAAAACAATAGAAATTATTCAAATTAGTTAGGCAATAAGGTTTGATATTTTTCATTTCTGATCTTCTAAAACATTCATATAGAAAGTGGAAGATGGGTTTATAACCAGTTCATTTTCATGAGCCATAACCACACATGCTAAGCTCCTGATGGGAAAGTTGAATATAATTTGCGCAGCAATTGCTAGTACTATCAGCAAAATGCATCTTAAAAGCTTGTGCTTTCAAGTAGAACTAATAGAAGCTAACTGTCTCAACCTAGCCTAGAACAAAGTGGGAGAAGTGCTCGTGTATTTTGCTTCTAGAGAAGCTTGCATTTTTGAAGAAATGGAGAAAGCTAACTACTGCCTGCCTTCTGCTTTTTATTTCACTATAAAGAAGCCTCTTAGCTCTTACCCCTCTTGTGAGAGTATAGTCCTCAAAGTTTAGACAATTAAGTGAATGTGGCTATCTTACAGCTGCAAGAATAAAAAGCAGCAAAATAATTTCCAATAAATTGACACTAAATACTCATCTGCCTGGCTTGTCACAGTTTAAGACTGAAGTCAGCAAACCATTCCTTAATTTCTGCTTCCATTTTTGCACCACAGTTGTAACTCATAGGTCAGCTCTCCTTAGAAACAGGTACTGAAGTAACCACAACCAAAGATGACTTCTGCAGTAGTATGAACTATGTCAAGCAAAATACTTCATCACAGTCACCTACTGCATCCCTGAAGTCTCTTGCCCATTCATTTTACTCTTTAGACTTCAGTGCTAGGAGATGGCAAAATTAGAAACTATTTGTCAGAAGGATATTGAAGAATTCTTATTATTCAAAGACATGAATTGATCATGTGTGTTATACCAGCCTGCTTGCTGCTTATGGTTTTACTCTCTACTACTTGGTCTGAGTAGCTAGGTCAGCTGAAGCATATGTAAGTCTACAGGAAAATCCCCTTTGTAATTTGCCCCTATTTAGTGAACACACTAGATGGAAGTTTCTAATGATTTTGATGTGAGACCTCTTAATTTATTAATGGCTTTGGGCAGCTATTGATTCACTGTGCTTTTATCCTTATTGGTCAACACCACTGCATACTAAATGTTTGGAGAGCAGTGGGATGGCCATTTCTTTGCTCTGTTTGCTACAGTGAAGCTAGATGATACAGTTGTCTGGCTCTATTGGCCAGTCAATGACAGGCACCTTTGTATCAGTACTAGACCAAAGGTTTTTGACTGATGGTGTATGCTGTCTTTTGATACCATACACGAATGCACTGAGATTGCCAAAGTGTCATATTTTTTCCTTTACTGACATTTAAAATGTTAGAGACAGGAAGTAAAAAAAAAAACAACCCTACACTAAAGCCAATTTAAAGTTATCTTGAACACATAAAAGCAGGCAGCTGACTTTTCCTGTATGAAATGATAGCTAAAGAAAAAAAAGCAGCTTTCACTGAAGTTCAAAGCTTAGCTTTACATTCTTTGTCATCCTCCCCCTGCCACCCAACATCCAAATTAGATTTTAGAATCCACCTGCAGAAACCCGTATTACAAATAATAACTAGCTGCATGGCAGTTCCTGAACAATTTTACTGCATTCACGGTCCTTTAGCTTAGCACAGCAGGAGGTTTAGATCTCTGGTATGTGATCTCTGTGGTATCTATATGGTCTCAGACCCTAATGAGTCAAGTTGAAAGCAGGGAATAAACAAAGGTGTTAATGATTTAAAAAAAACCATTAAACACACATTAAGTGACAAAATGCTTAATCACACTTGGAATGAGTATGGCAGTATTTTGATGTTACTGTGTCAAACCAAAGGCAGAATTAAAGAGCTCAACTCATTGCATAACTTCTTTAAAGGAATTAGCGCATTACCTTGGCACCTTCAAGTATGTGGGAGTCCTTCTGAAACACATTCTGAACATCTTGTGGAGTCGAGAATTTAATCCAGCAATAACGTCTGTGAAAGCCTGTATCTTTGTCCTAGTTACCAGTTTAAAAAATAAAATCCAATTACTGCAGAAAATATTCACATAGGCTGTTAAAAACTTTCTACAGATTTTCAATTTTAAGGACTCAGAAATTATCAGAGAAATCAGCACACTTGCTGTTTCAGAAGCATTTTTCAACTTTAAGACATTTACTCTCATTGACAGCATGCGAGGGCCTAGCAGAGGCTGTTCTGCATCCCCTTCTTTGAATTTGAGTCCACCAATCATAAAAAAATTTAAGGTTTTAAGCTATGGTTGAAGACTGGAATAACGCATAGCCGGTTGTTTCAAACTGCAGTAGTTATCTACTATTAAGCCAGTCACAACAGAACTGACATTTAAATGGCTGCCTGATTTGAAAATAAGCCTGCCACAGTACTTGAAAAGCATTCAGCAAGATAAAGCAGCTGCTTAAGGTACTAAGAAAGCAGGCTACAATTCGAGATGACAAGCATTAACTGCATTGAAAAGAAAAAAAAAAGTTATTTTTAAGAATAATTTGCCAGCCAGAAAAGACAGTTGTCAATAAAGAGGAGATAATGCAGAAAACCTAAGTCTACTAAAGTGCCTTTTATCCCAACTCTGATCCCCATAAGAGAGTTCACAACAGCTCTGCCACTCTGATCATCAGGCATGGCTGGCAGTACTTTGAAACAGCAGTGAAGTTCTCACCCACAATGTACTGTGGTCACACTACCTGGTTTCAGTATCCCAGTGATGTCTTAGTTAGATGTCTGATGCTGCTGGCAAATTTTTGTACCTCTGGCAGTTTTAAGCATTAATGAACACTCCTAAAATAATCACCAAATCAAAACATACACACATGCATCAGTTCAGCTTTAATCAGCAATGGAGGCAGGTTTATGGTAAGCTGCTAGCCTTCACAATGAACCAATGCACTCTGTTCTGGGCCTGAGGAACAGAGCATGGCAGATAAGACACCTAAGCTTCAGTGTTCAGAAATAAAAAGACTGTTTCAAACTATCTTTCTCCATTTCCAAACTGGCCTCAACTGATAGCTAACCCATCAGCTCACTAACTGACATTCACTACACACTGAGCTTAATTTAGCAGGCCATTACATCACATGGAGAAACACAAGCAGGCAGGAGAACCTCTACTCCTTCAGCAATGACCTGCAACTTACTCATAACAGAGTGGGAAAGGCACACTTTTTTTTTTGACTGTTCACCTCTAAGAAACTGCACTAGACACTATTATCCCCAACCTACATGCTCAGAAGATAAATAACCTAAATGGCAGAGGCATGAACAGCTGACAGCTTGGGAGCATCCTGAAGAGGTTGCAGTTTTTGTGTTAGCCCCGCACTCTGGATGGGTATGAACCCACAGGAGGAAAAGGCTGTAGGTTCATACTAAAGCTCTTTCAAAGCCAATAGAAACCACTAACCTTCAACGAGGCCTACAGCTTGCAGACAAGCGGCAGCAGCCACTGGGAGGGGAGACTAAGAGTGGTGAGCACTGAAAAATCTGACTAGAGTACAGGAAGAGGCTTCCAGAAAGCAGCTCCGAGGAAGTGGGGGAGCCGGCTTCAGGGCAGGGCCCCAGCAACAGGACCAACCCTGCCAGGGCCCGGCGAGCACCAGCCGGCGGCTCTTCCCCCTTCTACGGAGCCGACACGAACAGCGGGCTGGAGGATGAGCGGATACTCACAAACGGCAGTTGGCACCTCTGTACTGACCCGAACTGGGAGAAGTACTCCTTCAGCTCCTCTGTAGGAAAAACGCACACCTGGTTACACGAGCCGCGCGGCCGCAACCGCCCCGGCCCGGCCCCCACGGTCACGGCGGCACACGCAGCGGGGCCGCCTCCTCCCGCGCCAGCCCAGCGCCGGTGGGGGGCGAGGGGGGCGGCGCAGACTCACTGTTCGACACCGTCCAGGGAACCTCGGCCACGAAGATGTCGAAGAGCCGCCTGGAGCGGCGCCCCACCGCCCGCGCCCCGCTGGCCGCCGCCATCTTGGGAGCTGCGACGGAAAGGCGGGCGGCCGGCCCCGCCCCGCCCCGGCAGTGCGCAGCGCCGCCCTCCGCCCTCCGCGGCCTGGCCAAAATGGCGGCGGCCGCGGCCCTGACCCGGGAGGGCGGGGAGGACGCCTTCCGCCGGCTTTTTCGCTTCTACCGGCAACGTGACGCGTCGGACCTGCGGGGTGTGGTGGACTTCTCCGTGCCGGGGGGCCAGGTAATGCCGAGCTCCCCCTGCCCTCGCCCCGCGGCGCGCTTCGAGCTCGTCCCGCCCTCTGAGGGGTGTCGCGGTGTCTCAGCGCGGTGCCGTGGCGGTCTTGCTGCAGCCTGTGCTCTCCACCTGCTGCTTCCCGCCCTGCTCGACGCCAAGTCTCCACCGCCGCCCCGTTACTAGCTAGAAGACGCTGCCCTCCGGCGCTGAGCCTCTTATGGGCCGCTATAGTGTGTAAAAGCTAGTTGTGTGACTAGAGACGAGCAGCTGAGGAAGGACGTGCAGCTGTGAGGGGCCAGGGCCCCTCTGCCCGCCGGACCCAGAGGCAGGCTCGCCCAGGGTCCCCTTGGGCCGGCTGCCCGCGGGGTTACAGGGCCCTGCCCGAGGGCACGAGCTGCTGTCCCCGCTGCCCCTGGCCAGTGTGCCACTTGTTCACAGATTTGCCGCTTTTGCTTGCATTTATTTATTACCGTAATGTTTAATTAGCTTTCTACGCTGCAGTAAGGGATCTCCAAAGCCTCTAATAGAACCACGCATTACTTAAGGGAAGTAAAGGAACGTGTGGATGGAAAAAAAGCAAGTTTCAGTATTGGAGCTGGCACGATTTCCTGGGCCTGCTGGTCCTTGGCTCTGAAATACCTGAGTGAGCTGGAGAGGGATCTGGGATCAGCTTCCCCCCGCTATGCAGTGTGTGCCAAGGATTCTTGCTGTCTTCCCCATGATAAAGTTTCTTCTCCTTTTTTACTCTTGTATAATAAATAAACATTTGGCTTAGCCATCAGGGCAAGCCCAACCATTGCAGTGGATTTGGAGCCTGTAGTCAGGAGCACAGCTGAAAGTAGTGGCTATCATGGTTAATAGTTTACCGTGTGTTGAGTGATGAAGGAGTGATCCTTTAAAGTCATCTTGTGTTTTGTCACCTCACAAAAGGGTAATGGGTATCTGCTGAAGAATTGTTAACCAGGGATTTTCTATGTATGAGCTTATATGAAAAAAGGGAGTAGGGAATATAGTTAAAATGAAACTTTGCCTAGTTTTTCTTAATTCAAATGCTTAGCCTTTTCTTTTTACTGTTGTATTAGAATATATTTTTTTTTATCTTTTCAGACTATAATTTTGATATTGTTAATGGGACACAAAACCTGACCCATATGAAATTGTTCAGGGCATTAGCATTAAACAAGGGAGTTGTTAACATTTCAGCCTTTCTTGAGCTTGCAGTAATCCTTTATCAAATAAAGGATTCCAGCGTTACAGCCCTTCTGGGAAACTCAGAGTACTTGAAAGCATCATAAGCATCTGTCCCCTCTCCATATCATTCTTTTTGTGCCTGTTACCTTCTAAGATCAGTTGATAGCTTACTAGTGAAACCATCTTTTATTTCTCTTTCCCCCAGGTTAAAAACATCTGGCTTTTTTCATTAAGAAGAGCTACAGGCCAGGCAGATTAGCCCAGACACTATTGTTCCTTTTCTTTCAGAAAACTGCTTCAAATGATTGAGTTCTCCAGTGAAGTGTGACATACCCCAGCTGCCCTGCTACCAGGCTTATTTAACTGATTCAGCACATGTAATTCTCCAGTGTAGAAACAGCTTCTGTTCTCCAGAAGCCCTGGCAGCAGCTGGTGTATAAGCAGTTTGAGAAGGCAGAGAGGTGGTAGAGTCTTAGTCAAAGGAATAGCCTTTCTGGGGATGTTCTGCAGACTGGACTCTGAGCTAAGCTCTTCAAGGCTGGCAGTCACAAAGCTGCTTTTTGCAGAGAGCTGAAAAATTGATAAAACTGAGTGTGTTGCCAGAAGCTGCTGCCCAGCAGTAGTTCAGAGTTTTCTTACAAATTCTATGTACATAATTTAGACCCATTGCTCAGAAGATGTTAAATGGAGCTGTCAGCCTGCAAAGAGACTGATTTATACATTCACTGCTGCAGAGTCTGCGTGCAAAGGCCTTAATTTCATATACACTTTAAATTGTCATAAATGAAGTCTTGCCTGTCTCTGCCTGCTTATTCTCACTATGCTTGGCCAGCTCTTTCCTTACATGAGCCTGTACTTTTGCACAGTCACGTGGAGAGCTGGACTAGGGAACTAAGCCAGAAAAAAAACAACCTGCCTCAACCCTGCCCTCCCTAAAACGGTTCGCAGCCCTAAGGGAAGAAGGGAGTGGGAACACAGTGGATGAGTTTGGTTTTTTCCAGCAAGTGTCAGCTTATTGCAGCTTAAATATGTGTGTTATTGCAACCTGAGAGAGTACTTCAAGAAAATATATCTTGCTAAGCCTTGAGCTGTTGACCCTGCTGTTGGAAACAGAAGTGGCAATGTGGTATTCAGAATTTACAGAGTTTCTGCAGTCCTTCACATTGGACAACTGTGGTCATTTCATCACTGTACTACTTCTCCTTCTGTACATTACAGATGAGAATAGTCATCTACCCTATGGGATCATGAGCAACTTGTATTTGGAACATTATTTGAAGGTATAAAGTGTTGGGGGTACTAAATATTGCTCTCTAATGAGATTGATAATTACGAGAATGTTTTATAATGATGAGGCTGTACTGTGGAAATGGACAAATAGTGCCAATTTTTTTTCTCATTGGTATAAAATGTTTGGGTTTTTTCATGAATGGAGGGCACCTCTCCTTATCCCTAAGTATTGTAAAAACTGTAGGTAACTTTTGGTTCTTGTGTTAAGTACTTAGTAGCTCTGTTAGCAGCATGCCTTGTTCTGCTCACAGTTGCTTAGACAATAGTTCTGTGGTACAGCTGGCATTTTCACAAGACTTACCTTGGAATATGGTAGCACTCTTTCTTATAGGTGCTATTTTTGGATGACTTTTATATTTCTTCCTTTTTTTTTTTTCTTTTTCTTTTAACCAGATCTGTTTTCTTTTGCCAGGTGTTCAGATCACAGCTCAGTATTTCTTCAGTCAGTGATCAAGATGCCTACAGAGCAGGCTTACAGCCACTTAGCCAGTGGAAAGCCTATGGCCTCAATGGGTATCCAGGTAGGTACTTCTCATTTCAAGAAAAATTAAACACAACCTTGTTGCTTTGGATTCAGGCATCTTCTATCTTACCCTCCTTGCCCTGCCTGAAAAAGCTATTTTGGTTTGCCTAAGTGTAAGTTAATGTTATTTTAACTGCAGGAGGACAAATGAGTCAGCTAAAGGGTGGGATGTGACAATATATATATGAAGGTGAGAACAAAAGGGCCAGTTGTTTCAAAGTCACTGATCAACCAGCCCATCCCTTGTGAGAATTGATGCCTGTTGCCTTTCATAGAGATATTATATTTCTGTAGCATCTATTTTTCCTCAATATATATCATGAAAATTAGATAAGTGACTGAAATACAGTCATTTTGGGGCTGAGGTGTGGTATCTACTTCCTGGTGTAGAACACTGAGCACAATAAGCGAATAAGAACCTCTTGTCCTATTCAAGGTACAGAGTAATTTCATTAGGCAGGTTATTTCAAAAACTGAAATGTGTCTTAGGTTTGCAGGTGACCTGGTAGAATCACAGAAATATGTTAGGTTGGAAGGGACCTCCAGAGGTCTAGTCCAACTCCCTGCTTAAAGCAGGGTCAAGTTGAAAGTTAGATCAGGTCACTCAGAGCTTTGTATGGGTGAGTTTTGGAAATCTCCAGGGATAGAGACTGCATACCCTCTCTGGGCATCTGTACATCTGGGCCACTTGTTGTGATCTTTTTTCACCTTATGTCTAATCAAAATTTGCCTTGCTGTAATTTGTGACTGTTGCCTCTCATAATCTTGCTGTGCACCTCTGAGAAGAATCTGGCTCCACCTTCTCTGTATGCCCCTTTAGGTAGCTCTTACTAATACAGGCCAATGTGTAATCAGCCTTTATTGCCGCAAGGGTGCACTACTGACTCATGCTCAATTTGTCCTCCAGGACCCCCCATGTCCTTTGACTTAGAGCTGCTCCCTGGTCCTCAGGCCGTACTGTTGCATGGGGTTATTCTGCCCTAGGTGCAGGATTATCACTGTTGAACTTCTGAGGTTCTTGTTGGCCCATTCCTTTGGTTTGTCAAGGTCCCTTTCAGTGGCAGCAGTAGCCTCCAGCATATCCACTGCTGCCCCAATTTAGTGTTATCTGTAAATGTGATGAGGATGAATGTCCCGTCATCCAGGTTGTTGATGTAGATGTAGTTACCAGTCTTGGCCCCAACATCAACCTGAGGAACACAGCTCATAACAGCCACTGGTTAGACTTAGAACCATCAAATCACTATTCTTTAAGCCTGGTGGCCCAGCCAGCTTTTGCTCAACCTTTTAGTTTACCCATAAAATCCGTGAGCCCCCAGTTTGGCTCCAGTGATGCTGCCAGAGACTGATTGGAGAACTGTGCTAAAGCTGAGGTAAACAGCACCCCCTGCTCTCCACTTGTCTGGGCATCTCACTGTAGCAGGCAGTAAGGCTGGTTAGACAAAATTTGCCTTCGGTAAATCCATGCCCACTGTTCCCAACCACTTTGTGTCTGGAAATGCCTGTCATGAAAATTTGCTCCATAATCTTACCAGGGGTTTTGGTAAGGCTGATGAGTTTGTAGTTCCCCAGATCCTACATATTTCAGGGATTTTTGTTTGTTTGATTTTTGTTTTTTCTCATGTTTCTTTTGGTTCATTGGGACTGCAGTCAGTGTCTGTGTGGGTTGCTATGAAGCCAGCCTACTGATTCTGAAACTGAGGCAGCCACACTAGCCATCTGGCATGGTTAATACACAAGGAGTTGAATAACTTCAGGAGAAAGGCTTCCACTTCTTCTTGCCTCTAAATTTTTTTTGTTCCGCTTACTTGTCATATTATAGCTGCCCTTGCTTGGTCTCACTTGTCGTTTTATGTCTGTCTAAACGTCTTTCCTAGCAATTACGTGGGGGGTGGATCAAAAGTGTTCCACTTAACTGCATTTTTTCTTCTGCTTTGACAAAAAAAACGTTTCAGTAAAATGAAATGCAAATACATTGACAAATTCTCAGTCCTGTTTAGAATCAAGTCGTGTGTGGACAAGAATAATATATTATCCTTTTTCAGCTACCTTTATCTGGACATCCTAAAGCACTATAATATATTTAACCAACTGCCCCAATAGCCCTCTAAAATAAGTTAGAATTTCTTTGGTTTGTTTATGGGCATATGGAAGGGAAGTTATTTGGTTTTGTCCCCACAGTGAGCAATGAAATATAAGACTAAGGAAGCTGGGCGAATTTCTGTTGCTGTGTCCTGAGTTCTGTGAGATGTGGGTGATGCTGTCTTTGGGTCTTTGTAACTGACACAAACTGGTTTTATGAGGGGTTGTTCTTGTTGCTAGACATCTGTGTGTCTTACCCTTCCTTTGACTGAGGCTGGAGACCACTTTCACTAGGTGTAAATTAATTCCTAGTGTGCTGCAAGATTATGCTGCAGTAAGAGAACTGCATCTGCTTCCTCAAGGCAAATTCTTTTAGTATACAGATCCCCGAAGAATTTGTCTTTTGGCCATTCTACTTAGACCAACTCTTTCAAGGCCAAGAGGTTCCATTGTGTTGCTGTCAAAGCTTGTCTGTGGTGTTCTTTAGTCAGCTCAGAAAGATTGCTACAGAAATATATTGCTTACTCTTCTCCCTCCTATGTGTGGTAAGTCACTGATTTCTAGTGCTATTAGCCCTCCCAGGAACTATTAGTCTTGAACATTAATGTAGAATTTTATAGTAAAACTCTGTAACTGTTTGAAATTCAGGGTTTTCTGCCTTTCTTGGCATCAGAAGCATAGCAGTAACCCACTTTTTAGTTGTTCTTGCTTTTGTAAATTTAGACTAATCTGGTTTCTTAGGAGTAAGCAATGAAGGGTTTGGAGAGACATGAGCATGTTCTAAGCTTCTGATACAAGAGTCAAAAAATTTGGATTCTTGTTCTCATCTCTGTGTGTAACTAGCCCTCCAGGCTTCAATTCATTCGTTAATACCTGAGATAATACATACATAGTAAAGTATAATTTTGTGAATGTAGTGAAGTGCTTTGAAAACCCCACATCAAAAGCTGTAGACGGGAAGGGCAATATTATTAGTCTGTTCTATGCAGAGGCCAAGAGAAAGTAAATTTAATGCTTCTGGCAAAGAAACTTCTTGTAACCAGACCTATCAGAAGGCTGCCATAGTCTGAAGGTGCAGGGAACGGAGTGAAATGAATGACGGTATATTATTAATACACTGAAGGCTCTTTTTCTAAACAGTTAATTTAATCTTGTGAGGTCTGTGAGGTATGCTGGCAGGAAGCTTTTTCTGTGCTTTTATTACCACTTTCATAAGGGTACAAGGCAAGTTTGTATCCTACTGAGACTCCTAGCCTTGCTTCTTCCTTTTTCATCTATTTTTGTCTCTGTTTAACTTGGTACGACTGAGAAGTTCAAAAAGACACAGTAGGGCAAAACCTTGAAACCTCCTTTTCCTTTGTTCCTCCTATACCCTTATCTCTCTTTGTATGTGAATTTTGTGTTGGCGAGTCTTACTGAATTGATAGTCTTTGAGAGAGTGCCTTGATTCTCAGGGTAGGTACAATACAGATTAATAGCATCTTCCCATCAGATGCTCATTCATCAATACTGTCGACCCTGGCCTGGAAGGAAACACCCCTGGGGTGCTGAGGAGAAAGTTCCAGTGAAGAATCCTGTTAGCACTCATGCTGATGGCAGATCTTATGTCAAGGACTCTTGTCTGTTAAGATATAGACCAAATCAATTCATTTCATCTCTGCTAACTCTCTTACTTGGGCTGCTGCTTGAACTCTGCCTGAGGTGCCTGGCTAAATGAATGTGCAGTCTATCTACATGTTTATTTTGTTTTGTTAATTAACAATGACTGCAAAGTATTTGCAGTCAGCAACAAGCAGTTTGGGATATAATTTGACTTTCATCCTACGGTACCAAAATACAAAGATGGATACAACCAGACTTACCCGGAAATAAGCATGAAGCAAAGGAGAGGGCAGTTTACATTACTAGAGACTTGCTCAGCCCATGGACTGCTCTCGGCAGTTCATGACACTGAAGTAGCAATAAGAAAACAGTATGAGTTCAGAGGCAGCAACAAGGTTAGTTTGAAGTCTAGAAAAAATAGGCCAGATTTACTTCAGCTTCGCAGGGTTCAAGAGCAAAATCTTGCTGAATCATTTCAAAATCAAATTTACTCCAAAGCAATTGGCTTTCCAAGTTCTTACTTCTTTATCTACCTGTAATCAATATACTTTACATTCATATGTCCTTTTTTGTCATTTTTTTTACTTGAACCAGCATTGGCTGCCCTCCCTGCCTTCTTTCTACCTTATGGCCACCATTTGTTTGTACTGAAAAAAACAATAGGCTTTAACTTAACTATTTAGACCTGTTAATAGATTTCATCAGCTTACATGTAAAGTCAGTGGTTGTATGTCTAAGGTGTTTTTTTCAGTAACTCTGACCCCTGTCCTTTGCTCTAGTTTTAGGAAAAAACCAGGGAAATGCCTAATCATACTTTCTCCCCACCCCCTCCCTTTTTCTCTGTGGTCAGGGTTTATTTTCATACCAAACCCTTTCCTTCCCGGCTGCCAGCGTCATTGGGTGAAACAGTGTCTCAAGCTATACCCCCAGAAACCCAATGTCTGCAACCTGGACCTGCACATGGCTCCTGAGAAGACCATTGACCTGTGGGGACAGAGCAAGGAGCAGCTGAGGTAAGTCCACAGTAACCTTTGGTGGTCAACACTAGTGGACCCAGAAGGTCTCGGCTCAGACAAGGTCTAAGAAAAATGAGCAGGGCAGGGAAGCTGAAAAAGATTGTGTACATGCTGGCAGTATACAGATGGTGTCAGACATGCCAAGTTAAAGATGGATTTTTCATGGCTTCATGTGCATCCTTGTTAATTCTCGGCTTTCACACTCACAATGGGATTTTCTAGCAGCAAATTATTTCAAAACCATCAGTCAAATGTAAAATAGTGACCCTGGCTGATATGATGGTGCTTGGAAGCTTGCTAAGCTCAGCTACAAGAGGAACCATGAGATCCCTCTAGGCCTCAGTTTTCCTGAAGCAAAAGGGATCCTTTCCAAACACACCACTCATGCTAGCTCTTCTTCCCAGTCAGCTGTTGGACCTGGAATACTGTAATTGAAAGGCTGCTATCTGCACCTTTTTGAACTTCTCAAGTCAGCTAGTTTCTGTGGTTTTATTTTCCAAAGTATTTCTTTGTTTTGGTCTGGGGTGGTTTGGTTTGGGGTTTTGTTTGTTTGTTTGTTTTTCTTCATTCACTCTGAGATGGTGATTAAACGTACCATTTAAAAGGCAATCCTGTTGACTCTGAAAGGTTCTGTGGCTGACACAGCTGCCTTCTTCTACCTGATTTGGAAGTTAATGGAGAATTTGTCCAAGTTTTGAAGTCAAGTAGAAAGTTTTAAAGATTTTTTTTTTTAATTAGTTGCCTGTAAAAATACATACAAGATAGATGCTGTTTACATTACCCAAATAAGTAAAAGACTGTGTATTTATCATTACCTTGTTGATTTCACTGCTTGTTTTTCATAATGATTGTTTCATGTGATGGAGTGAGCAGAGTTACCTACAACTCTCATCTTCCACCTCAGTCTCTTAGTAAAATGAGACATGCCGAGATTTTTCTTCAAAAGTACTCTTAATGTCTACAAGATACAGAATGGCAAAAGCAAGATTTGGACTTCTAAATATTTGCACGTAGGAGAGAAGTTATACCCCCACTTGTGTTTTCCAGGCTCAGTCTGAATTAGTTACAGAAATTCAGACACCTTTTATTGTGTTCAATCAAGGATGAAAAATTGTTCTTTGAAAGTATTGTGCATTGTGCCCTACAGCTGACAAAAGTGGGGTACTGTTGCAGCTTGATGGGCCTTTCCCAGCAGCACCTCCTGCATGCACAGAGAATGATCAGAACAGAGGTTAATTTGCAGCTGAATCCAGTTCAGTTGAAAACAGTGTTTGGAAGAGTGATGGCTGGCAGAAACACTGGCAGTTTTATTAAGCACTTGCCTGAGTCTTCAAGTGAGCAAACTGCTGTATTTGTGCTTTTACCTAGGGGACAGCAGATCAAGCTAGCCAAGTGAAAGCCTTTGAGGGAGGGGAGGAACAGAGTGCTTAACTAAAAAGAGGTCTGCTTCCAAGATTGGACACAACTTCAATGCTTTTTAAAGCCATCAGGAAGATGCATAAATGTGCTTGGGTCATGGCTTATCTGCTTTTTTCAGGATGCAGGAATTATGAGGTAGGGAGAGTCCGTACAGTTCCTAGAAATGTATGCTATGCTCTCTTCACAAAGTGGAGATGGGGTATTTTCTTGGGGACAATTAAAAGTATGAAAGTGGGTAGAGAAGGGATATATATATATCCCTGTGTATAAGGAAAAGGCTGGGGGAATTTTATAGATGCAATCATTTACCAGTGAATAAAGACAAAAGGGAGCTTCAGACCGAAGTCCCCCTGCTGTTCAGTCTTGTTCTCTTTCTAACATAGTTATACCAGAATTTCTCTGTGCTTTCTTGTAGGAGCATCTGCTGCTACAACTCTAGAACTCTTTGTTTCCGGATATGTAACACTCAGGCTTTCCTCTCCTTAGCAATCACACGTGAAATCACATGCAGAATACTAAGTTCTGGGAATAAGGACCTACTGAGCACATTAGGGTTCCTGCATTTGTGCAAACACTCTAGCACTGTAGCGAAAGAAGTGCACTTTCAAAAGGCACATGCTAAAAATATTTAATTATGAACATGAAGTTTGTCGATTGAAAGATGGAGAGGAACAAGTTGTGGGCTCTCCCTTTTCTAAATGCTGTGTTACCTGCTTGTAGGCTCCATAAATTGTTCCAAGCAGCATGTATTTGACAGTTAATGTGTTGCTGCATTATGGTAATTGCAGTTGCTATTACCCTATAACAAAGATGGAAACTGGAGAGATGACTTTCTTTCAATAATCAGTGAGCTGTGAAAAATTACTAAAGGTAAAGAAACTGGCCTTTTACTCCTGTTCCTGGTTTAGCTTAGGAGCTATCAGTGCGGTATAGGTGAAGGGCAGAAACAAGCTGTGTATCCAGGTAGAAATGCACATTAAATGCAGATGCTTGGCTGAGACTTGACCATGGCAGCACAAATATGAATCCTGTTTTGTAGGAGCGTATGTCTTACTGCACTAATGAGGCTATAAATGAAAGCCAACTGTCTGGTGCTACTGTTTATCATGACGTTCTGAGTACATTTCCCTTTTCTTTCTTTACCATAACACATGACTTAGCTTGAGAAAAGAAGCTGAAATTCCTGGAATAAGTGGACCAGAAGATAGATGTGTACCTTCCTTTTTGCATTTGTCACTAGCATGTTTCTATCTTATTTACTATAGTAATATTTTTTTGTAACTTTTTAAGGACTTTTCTGTAGGCCATAGTAAAAGCCTATCCCTGAGGTCTTTTCCTGCCTTCACCACCTTCAAGTAAGAATGGTAAATTGGCATGTGGCTTCAGACTACTGAGCCCCTCTGCATTAGGGCTGTCACTTGAGAAGAACAGTTTTTTGTTCTGCATAGCAGTCTGGATAGGGGATACCTGCCATCTAGACTTCTTGACTTTACAAGAATTGTATGGTCATAGCTAGAGCAGTCTTGCTTACTGAACATTGAGTCAGTCCATCCTAAGGACTTCTTGTAAAAGTACCAAGTAGTAGAACTAATGGTCCTTTGCAGTATTATGCAGCTTGATATGCTTTACTGTCAGGTGAAGCAGTTTCCCTTCTTGTCATTTTCCATTAAGTGCCTAGAATATTTTTCCCTTGTGTTTGCAGCTTTTAGATCTTTACAGATTCTGTTCTTTCACTTTCAGGTGCTCAGATAGTACATACTTAAGTCTGATTCTAAATCCGCACCAGTTCATTGTGTTGTCTCCATCTGATAACCCATTATGTACTATGTTGAAAATACAAGTTTTCAAACTGACAGCAGTTGGCAGTAGGCCCTGTAGCTTGCATAAATTGCATGAACTGAATTTTCAAGGTCTTTGGAGGAAAAAAAATAATGGCACTGAAAATAAAAGTTTAGCATTGATGGTTTTAGTAGGCTGTCATACAGATGAGTGAATCTCATTACTGGATGCTGCACTACCAGAAAACCCCTCAGAAATTAACACATATCCTATTTCTTTCCATTTTGTCTTTGCAGAAGGAAATGTTCCAGTAAACGGGAGCCCAGAAGCTTACTGGAGAAGCTGCGCTGGGTGACCCTTGGTTACCATTATAATTGGGATACCAAGGTATTGAAATTAAGTTCTTCTTCATTTTTCTTAGCTGTAAGCACTCCGAATGGCAGACAGAGGAGGGTATCATGGAATAAAACGCTTGTGATCCTACAAGACAGCCTTGAGGAAAGGCTGGAACAAACCATGCTTGTAAGAACATTTTAATCTGTATTAGTTTACTGTGAAGGATTTAACAGCATAAGTCCATTGCTGCAATCCTTCCTTTGAAAGGTAGCATGGTAGCATATACTCAGCTCTAGACCTGTGACTCTATTTTAGGTTAAGTCAGCAGCTACCCCACCAAAAGGGATAATCACAAAAGCATCGTTAACTACTTAAGGTGAGAATGACCTTGACTGCTTGAAGACAGCTACTTCTGAGAAACTACTCCTCTTTGGAAGGGTGAGCGAGAGCAGGAGGAGACTGCTGCTGATGTGACTTTGAACTTAAGAGTCTGAACCAGTATAGTACAGTCTCACCAACCAACAGCTATTTTGGGGCTCCTGACCAAAATAAACTTTTTCCTAAGACCGAGTCAGATGGAGGCTGAGAAAGGATGGCAGAGTGAATATGCAGTGTTATCAGTGTATTGCAGATACTTAACCAAATCTGCTTGCAGCCTTATATTTACCAGGTCAGCCTATTATTGGGTGGCCTTAATAAGAACTCGGTTATTCCCTTCCAGTCCTCTCAGAATCACTCATGGGAGAGAGAAAAAATAGGTTTGCAATTGATTCCTGTTTGTCCTATCCTTCAAAGAAGGAACAAAGATGCTTGTTTCAGAGCTCTGTTGATGAGATACAGAACTGTGTTTCCATTGGCAGTTATAGGTAGTGACCAAGTAGATCCTCAGGATGTTGGTACTAGCCTTAGGTATTAGTCTTAGTGACTTCAGGTTAGGCATCCAGATATAATGAATAACTCCATGATTAATTGAGTCCTGGCAGTCTCAACATAGGCCCAGAATTAAATGACAAGAGGTAAACTTGCTGTGTTTGTGCCTATGTTGTAGTCGTTTTCCAGGCAAATATTATGTCCTTCTCCGTGACTATCAGCCAAATGTCTAAGTTCTCATTCAATGTTTGTTTCCAGTTGTATTTGCTACTCTGATGTTCTGGGTGTGGTTTGGTTTTTTTTTTCCCCTGCTCTTCTTCCTCCAGAAGTACTCAGCAAATCACCACACTCCTTTCCCCTCAGACCTTGCATTCCTGTCAGAACAAGTGGCTGCAGCCTGCGGGTTCCGGGGTTTCCAAGCCCAAGCAGGGATCTTGAACTACTATCATTTTGACTCTTCACTGGGAATTCATGTGGATGAGTCTGAACTAGACCATTCTTGGCCCCTTTTATCATTCAGGTGAGTCAAGAAAAGCATTCAAGTGTTGTGGAAGGATTGGTGGCTTTTTTCTATGGTTGCATCTGGTTATAGGAAGTTGGTATGATGTAGTTTGCTAATTGGGTATATAATCTTCACTCTCTGAAGATTTGAACAGTAGGAAGCTATAGCTCAAGGGCATAGATTTTTGTTTCAAGACTGCTTGAATAGCATGTGGAGCCTGGAGTGTAAGAGCTCTTTGCACAGAGCACATTTCTGTTCTAAAGCAGCAGGGTGGCAATTGGGTACTAGCAAGCAAAGATGAAATACCTCAGCAGAGCTTGAAACCTGGCGGGGCAACTGCTCACACTATGCCTACCTTGAACCAGGCCTCTTGGTCTGTTTTCCATGTTCTCATTCTAAAGTTGTTACTAGGAGTCCATCTGGTTTTCTTCTTTGGGATTTTTTTTTTAATAAAAGGATTTAGCTGCTGTATTTTCTTACTGTACATATAATTGTTCTCTACCTGAATTTGTCTTATCTTCTCTCTCCATTCTCATACCATCTCTAGTTTTGGGCAATCCTCGATATTTTTGCTTGGGGGCCTGAAGCGGGAGGAGGCTCCAACAGCAATGTTCATGCACAGTGGAGATATCATGGTGATGTCTGGCTTCAGCCGTCTGCTGTACCATGCAGTCCCCCGGGTCCTCCCAAACCCCGAAGGGACAGCTTTGCCTTCGTGCCTGGACCAAGCACTTTCTTCAGACCTTCCTGTTGGCTCAGTCATTGAGCACAGCTCTGATGAGGATTGGCAGGTCTGTGCCAAGTACTTGCAGTCTTCCCGCATTAATATGACTATTCGGCAGGTGTTGGCTGAGGGTCAGAAATTTCCAGAGGAATCTGGGACAGATGGAAAGGGCCGAGCACCCTCTGAAGACAGTCAGCATCAGGAGAACAGCAGAGCCAAGAGACTTAAACTAAATACAGAGAGCTGAGACCAGGAGATCATGCTGACATTGACCGGACAGGCAACCTCCATTGGAATTGGAAACTAATGTAATCATACTCGAAGTCACTTGTTTGTATTGGGATTAATAAACTTCTGCAGAATAAATGTAGTCCTTCTTGCTGTAAAAAACAGGTGGGGGAGAAAAAGAATTTAAAAGGAAAATAATGGTAAGTTCAGGACTGGGACTCAGGAGATGAACTCTATTGCTGTTTTGTTGCAGACATTTACTGTACTCTTCCGTTTAAAATACCTGTATGTCAGAATTTTAAGCTTGGTTCAGTGTGCTCATGAAGTATTCTGAAATCATTGGACAGAAAAGTGCTAGCAAAAGATACATAATTGCTATGTGTTAAAGAATCCTATAGGGCTTGTAAAGCTCAGCTGAAGTGCAGTAATAAGTATGAATGACAATAGGCTGCTAAGGGTGTGAGACTTACCCGCAGCATTTCCAAGAGAATTACCTCTACTGCAAAAACTGGTTCAGTGATCAGAAACTAGCAGCTCCCTTGCAACACCTGGTGTAAGCTTGCTGTAGTGCTGTGCTCTCCTTTTGCCTGCTTGCACCCGCTCAGCTGCAGCAGAAACTGCTCTTATGAGTGGAACTGGACTTTTTTTGCATAACTCAGATTTTAGACAGAAACAATTGGGAGCAGTATCTCCTTAGAATACCTAGTAGCTCCCAGCTGGGTCTCCTCCCAACAGTAAGTATGTGTCTGAGCCTTACATCCCCATTCTTTCAAAACTGCCCCCTCTTAAGTGCCTGCAGATTATGGTCCTCTAGTCCCAAGCTAGCATCTTTAAGAAACAGAATGACTTGCAAGTAAAAGCAATGAAGTTGTAAATTAAGTACCTAAAAAATTAATCAGTGGCTATCTGTGTCACCCAAAGATAAATACATTGAAACAAAGAAAAGCACTAGCTTTTGTGCCAGTTCTCTTCCTATCTGCTTTTTAATGCCATTTTAATTGTTGGAGTGGAATGCACTATCCCTGGGGTATTTTGTTGCACTTTCCCAATGAATAAACTTATTTGGTTTTTAAATTAAAGATCTCTATCAGTTTGAGGCTGGGTTTTTTCTTTTCTTTTTCTCCCTGTTAGTTATTTCAGTGTATTGTTAATGCTGCCACATCCCTTGTGCTGTTCCCTCCAGGCTTCTTTTGGATCTACTGCCTCTGCCAGCTCAGGTGCAGGAGCCCTGCTTATGTCTGCAGGGCTACTTTACTTATGGGCAGTTCAGGGTTTGTTGGGCAGTTTCAGAGAGGTGTTGCCTGCAGCATCAAAGTCCAATTTAATCTGTATGTGGCAGCTTTTCCTCATGGGGAAAGCGTGTCTGGTCTGCTTATTTCATAGCAGGTGAATGTATGTGTATGTGCAATTAATTCCTTACACAATACTGCAAAGAGCTCCAGTAATTTAATGTCTAAAATAATCAGATGTGGGTTTTACTATGAAATTCTATACCAGAAATGTGTCCTTTCTGTGTCCTAGGCCTGGTCTATTTACAGCCGAGGCCTGGGCGAGTGAATACTATTACACAGAGGCTACAACATGACCAGAAAGGAAAGTTGACTGAGTAGGTCTCAGAAAACAGCAAAACTCCCTTAATGGCACCTGAAGGTGGGGAAGGGGAAAGGAATATTTGTTTTCCTGTTGGTGAGAAGGCAGACTGACTGCTCTTCATTCGAGAGGGATGCAAAAAATCTGCCAACTCCCCCAGCACTGAAGATGAGAGAAGACAGTCATGGAACTAGATGGTTGTGAACTGGAGCTGGTTTCTTCATGTCACAGGCTGAGGTTTAAGTCCATGGTTCTCATGTCTTCAGTTCCCTACAAGTATATAACAAATGACAAGCAATCATTTATTCAAGGACAAGAAACCATACCATTTATCCTCTGCAGTTTGAAATTGTAGGAAGTGCTGCAGACTACTGATAGCAATTGGGCATGGGAAATATCCAGTGCACTGAAGCCTTATGTTTAGGTGTGACGGAGTTGCGAATTTGCTGAGTTACTGACTTGCAGTTAAGCTTGTTATCTAATGCCATTGTGAGTGAGAGACAGCCCTGATCTAATTCTGTGTCAGATACCTAGAAAATGAAAAGTCCATGACACAGAAATGGGAATATGGGAGACGACCTGGAAAAAAAAATCACCTGTGTACAAAGAGAAACAACGATAAGAAAGGAGAATTTCCTGAACTGCCAGCTTTGCAGTGAGCATCGGTTCTGTAACCACAGAAGAGTGGAGTACACATGAGCAAACCACAGGGCTGTTGTGGGCTCTGCAAGCTGTGCTTCCAGAACATGATTTTGAAGAGGCAGCTACAGCCCTGGGAAGAAGGTGGGGAATAGGGCTGCCTCAAGTGATACGCTCTGCTAATTTCCCTTCTAGGACAGAATGATTGGGAGCCATTGACCTACTCTACACAGCTCTCAGGTGGTGATAACTGCACCTCATTTGTTTAGGTTTGTGATGACACAACAGGATTTTTTATAGCACTGATTAAATTTTTGTCTCTATAGGTACCACAGATATTTGCTTGCGTTCATATAGGTGCATGCTGAGGTAATCTCTGTGGCTTTTAATTCCTCTAAAGGAGAAGTACTGCCCAAGAGCCACAAGCACAAAATTGCATCACTGGCATAGGCAGTAGTCTTCTAGGATATCCAGCTGTGCACAGGTGAGGGGAGGGAAAAGAAGAGGTCATCTGGACCAATTCTGCAAGAAAATTAATGTAATGAGTGATTACAGGAAGATAATCCTGTTTAATTCAAGGCCACCTGGAAATGAAGCATGTTTACCACATGTTCTCTGTACTTTATGTGATCTATAGATAAAGCTAACTGTCCAACACAGTTTAAACAATTACTGATTTTTTTTATAATCAAGAGTAAAGGGAAAATGAAATCTCCAGTTAAATTGGAATCAAAGCACAGTGGGATGAATACTGGAAGCAGAAGAGGAAACTGCCTGTACAAACTCAGAATTTTCAATCCTATTGGGAGTACTGTGCTAGAGAAGTTCAGTGTTACAAACTGTACAGCTGGCTAGTGCCCAAGACAGATTTACTGCATGCCCTCTACATGCCAGCCAGGCAGTAACTTAAAGGCAAAGCAGTCCCTAGAGCAGTGCCTGCTGCCGGAATGATTCTGATCTTAGGTATTTTCCTTTCTTCGAGAGCTTGTTGACATTTCTTCCTCACTGTTCCACATCAGATTATTTCTACAGATAGTAGTAAGATGCACCTAAGCTCCTCTATTTATGCTATGTGCTCTCCCGAGCTACTAGGTAGGGAGAAGCTAGTAACTAGGGAAGAAGCTAGTAGGTAGGAAGTACCCAGATAGCACGGTATCTTTCTGCCATGGCTACAGGTCCGGGTTGAAGCCGGCTGCATCTTACGGAGTGTAGACGAACTTGGATCTGTCTTCATGTATTAACATAAATCATTCTCATTCTGTGCATCCCACCTGAAGCAGGATAGATTTAACACGGGAAAGAGACTTGTTGGTGACAAGATTGTCTTCCACTTAATTGGGATGCAAAATTAATTGAGCTATAATCCAGTGTGCTCTAAGCATACTTCAGTTCTGATGAAATCATAAAACTTGCCTGGGTCTGAACACATTACCTCAAAAAGTTAACAGAAGTCCATGGACTGCAGAAATTAATGATCCAGAAAAATAAGTTGCTGGAGGCCTCAAAAGACCCATATATAAACGGCCTTTTTTGGCTAATCTCTATGCAAGAAGAGACTTTGAGAGAAAACCAGTGACAGTCATCCACAGTCTGCTGATGCCTCTGTAAATCCTAATAACCAAAGCTGGTTAAAAACGATCTGTAGCATAATGCTATAGATCCGGTACAAGAGGCACAAGATGTGGCTGATACAAGTTTAGCACAGTACAAAATGAGTTCCACTATTTATATTTAGCAAATGATAATCACAAATACCTTAATAAAACCATTTTTCTATACAAAGAAATGAACACTGACTAAGAATATGTTCACATATGCTCTGGTAAAGTTGAGATGAGACAAAAGTTGCCACTGTGCAAGTTACAGCTTAGATCATACAAGCCGTTTCCTTGCATCATCTTCTGATATCTGTAGTCGAAGGACCACAGAAATGGTGACTGAAGGTGTCTAGTCCAACCTCCCCCTAGGAATAGTGCTGTTGCCAACAGGCTATCTATGTAAGACGTGAGACTTACTTAGAAACCAACCTTCCATGATGGAGACTTTACCACTTCTTTCAGTAACCTGTGCCAGTGCTGCCCTACCCACCTTATGAAGAAATGTCACCTTATGTCCTGCCTGAGTTTCCCAAAATACAACTTGTAACCATTCCCTCTGCCTTTTTCTTACCATCTGTTACTACCAAGAGTTTGGTTCCACTGTCTTTGTAACTCTTCTTCAAATAATTGAAGTCTACAGTTAGACTTCCCCCCCCCCGCCCCTTAGTCTCCTCTGTGCCACATGAAAGGACTCCATCACCCACAACATTTCCCCATAGATCATGTGCCCTGGGCCTCTGACTTGCCTCACTAGTCCTCTTCAGCACCTATTGCTATTCCAGGTGATACACCACTCTCTCTGCTAGTGCTGGTTTCTGTTACAAACAGGATGCCAACAACAAATGGACTACTAGTTCCTAAACCTGCTAGATCCACCAGATCCACTTAAATCCACTGGATCTTAGGCTGTGGGCTTTTTTTACAGTGTTTCCTAAATTAAATCATTTTTTTCCTCCCATCCACATCACAATAAAACAAAAGCAGTAGTTTTGTGAAGTGCAGAATGAATTTACCATGGTTGCCTATGGATTTATGTTCCTGAAAAATTGTGAACTCTCACTGAAGTTTTTCTTCCAGCTGAGCATTTTTAAGTCATTTTCCCATGTGATCTCTCCAGTGTTTAATACATGCACGGTGCACCCTTTTCCTGAATCAGGGTAGTTATAGGGTCCCTCACCTCTAACTGGCTACCTACTAAACCTGCAGGAACTTAATAAGCTGTGAAATTTATGCCCTCTATCAAATCTAATTGAAATAGACTGACAGGTTTCAGAGTTACTGAACAGGAGTGTGAGGACACACAGAGTTTAACACATGCACAAATCGTGAGAACGTAAGCTTTATTCCCTTAGGAAGCCAGGCTCGGAAGCCTACTTTTATGCTTTTAATTCAGACTTGTCTGGACTTTTATAGCAGGTCATGCTCTGAGGCTTTTTGCTCTTTGGGTCCTGGTCAAGAGAAGAACAATCTGGAATATCAGAGTAATTTTAGTCCACTGAGCATCATCCCCATCCAGTTCCTGCTATTTTAAGTGTATGACCCTCTTAGGAAGAGCTGACTATGCACAGAGACTCTGAACACATTCATCAGCTAAATGCTTATCTCTCCAAGATGGTAAATAAGTGTCTGGAGTACAGCAGGGAGACAGATCTCATTTTTATTCGCAACTAGGGCTTATATTCAGATAGGCATCATGGAAGGTATCCACTACACTAGGGGAGAATGAGGGAGGGGATAAAGTCTGGAAAAGCCTGCAGTAGCTTTCCCTCTCTGCAGAATAAAGGAGATGTTTATTCCTCTGGACAGTGAAAGTTTTAACCTTGTGGAGGCACTTCCCATCTCATTTTTCCCAACTCAGTAGGGACTATTCTGTCTCTGATCTTTTGCTATGGTGCTGTTGAATGTCCTCTTCCACAAAATCCCCATGCATAGTGGACTCTCCCCTGAGCTTCTCTGTGTAGCCTTTCCCTTTTTGTGTCTGTAATCACACATCTTAGCACTGAGGCTGTACCCTCCTTCACCATCGCTCAATGCTTATTGCCCTAACTCAAGTGCTCAGTGCTGCTGGCTGCGCTGAAGGAGGCCACTTGCCCACAATACAGCTTTTCTAATCTGTTTCATGATCTCAAAGTTCTTCCAAAAGGTAGGTCAGGACAATTACCCCCTAGAAGGCCAGGAGCAAAGCCAATTTATAACAAAATGTGGGGAAACTGAAATAGAAGGTGAGGTGGCACTCGCACTTACATGTGGACGTGGAGCTTAGGGACATGGTTTAGTGATGGACTTGGCTGTGTTAGGTTTATGGTTGGACTTGATGATCTTAAAAGTCTTTTCCAACCTAAATAATTCTATGCAGTACAATGAAACATTCTCCAAATATTCTTGTTGAAACTATGTATAGATTAAAAAGTGAGTCAGCCTAGAAGACATACTGCCTCTTTCTTCTCTGACGTTGGGAAGTCAGCACTTTACGTTAGCTTTTAGCTTCCTTCCAGGTGAATTTAAAACTCATTCTGTATTTACTGAGGAAGGCCAGAAGAATCAATAAAGGCCTTGGCTTTCTGGAGGTGATCATCTCACCAATCATTTCTGTCTCTGTTCTGCACTAAGGGCTTAGATAAGAAGGTTTTGTTTTTGTTTTCTTTCTCCTTAACGGACAGGTTTCTTAATTAGGATGGGCGAAAAATGACTGCAATTTTGCTGTGGCAAATTAAAACCAAAATGAGGTAGCAAAGAGCAGGGTCTGGAGGGGAGGGGGGCAATCAGAGACAGCTATTGATTTTGAAATGATGGAGGAGCCAAAGGAGAGCACACAGCCTGGAAAGGAGACTCATCTTTCAAAGCACTGTTCTTGCTTAAAAACAATCAGTCCAGGCAGAGGTGTTGGTTGTTGCCAAAGCTTCAGAGTTAGCTTTGTTTTCAGACAGAATTTAAATCTTGGAAAGACTTTCTGGTTCATAAGGGGATGGCTCCTTAGACAAATCTTGAGATTGTGGAGCTAGGAATCATGGGATGGAGCTGAACGAAAGTAAACCTGAGTGGAGCATTGAGAAATTCTTAGCAGTAGTGGTAACAAAAAAATGTTTGGCAATAGTTTCTTCCAAGGATGAGGAAAAAGTGTCACTGCTCACAGCCTAGGTAGGCAGAGAAAAAGGAACAAACATACACTGAATATGGGACAAGCACCGAGATCTAACACCCTTCTCACTCCCAGTTGTGGCATAGCACGTCCCACCTTTTCTAGAACAGAAAGAATTGATCTGACATAGTCTTAGCTTGTCCCATTGGCTGAGATCAAGCTTAGGTACAGTTTTCTGCCACTCCAGTCAGCACATTTTCATATATACTGGCATTTTCCCCCTTGGCTTTCCAGACAGCATTCCTCTAAGATGAATGTCAGATGTTAGTCTGACCTTTTGTCAAATATAGCCAGCACCTGGAAAGACTGTCAAAGAACAGCACCAATCTTGTAATGACTGGTTTGAGTTTGTTGGCTCGTTCTCATCGCTATGATGAAACGTGACTTTGCAAAAGTGCTGATTGTCAGGTGTCTATGACAGGGGGTCAGGAAGATTTTAGCCACACTACTGCAAATAATCTGAAGCCATTCTAAACCCAGCTGAATGCTGTGCACAAAAAAGCCCCTTTTCAAGCCCACACAGCTGAAAACATGCCACAGGTCCTTTTAAAGCAAGGGGTTTGTTCCACCATGTAGGAGACCTGTCTTCTATTCTTCGCACTGACATTGCTCCATCAAATCCTCATCACAATGCTGGTGACAAAGTGGTATCTCTTTTGGTCCCCATAGGACCGGCAGTTTGTAGGAGATAGCGTGTCCTTGTCCATTTTTTCCCCTCGCTCTTCCTCTTGTCTCCAAGCAGTGCTAGAACAAGTACAACAAAAATCTGTCCTTTCCCTGCTGCCTCCTCCCTCTTTTTAGCTCAGATGCTGCCACATCGCCTGTTCCCTGCCTAAATCCCAACTGTAGGCAACACATGTAATTAGCTGGCAGAGAGAACTCTTCATCCCCTCCCAACACCCTATCCTCACTTGTCAACAGCAGGAGCACACCTCTCCAAAAACTCTTTCTGTGGCTGCTCCTGCCATTGACAGCTGCTGCTGGATGTCAAACATGAGTGTAGGGATATGATCTGCTCCAAGCCCTTCCTGGCCCAGTGCTATGATTGTGCTCCAAGAGAGATCTAAGCTTGGCACACTGTTTTGATGCTTCAGCATTTACCTGGGCTGAAAGTGGAACCAGTCTGCATACATCTCCTGGCTTATTGCTACCCTTGTCTAATCCACTAGCACCTTCTTCCTATCACCTAGGACAAAATGATAAGGGAGAAATTAAAGGAAAGAAGGATCCCAAGTGAGCAAGCATAAAGAAGTGAAGATACGGCATGCTCTTTCTGATCCCAGTGGCCTACTCGCCCTCTGCTGTAGCTGCAAGCATCACTGCACACTGTGGAACAGCAGAGGCTGCTCAATGCTGAAGACTGCAATCCCTGGCTCCACAGATCTTTAATACTTCCTTTCCCTGGAATTCACACAAGAAATGCTGTTTTTTCAGGTGACGTGGAACCCACTGAGAAACCATGGGTCCCATCTGGAAAGTAAGTGTGCAGGTACTCAGTGTTTGATTCAGTGAATATTATTTTCTGCAGCAGAAAAGTGGGAGAGAGAGAAACATTAGTCACATACTTGCTTAATTGAGATCTAATAGCCAAGGTCAGTGCTGAGCCAAGAATAGATAGCAGAAGCCTCCTGTGATGTATTTTTGTGATGAGATGTTCATAGCACACAGACTGATCTATTATCCAATTTTCACTATGAAAAATTTAACTATCTCCTGGAATATGCTCAAATCTATTTTGCATCATTTCCTTGCTTTTTCATTTAAAAATATCTTTCCAGTGAGACCTCATGACCATGAAAATTAACAAATCTCTGCTGTGTGGAGAGATCGCTTCACCTCCACTGAAGTGCAGCTATTTATTCTTTTGCCAGCCTTCTACAAGATGACAGTACCTGTTTGTCAGTGTCTAGCATGCTTTTCTGTGCTTTAAACAAAAACCCTTAAAGGGAAAAGATGAGTACTCAAGGGAAGATGCTGCAATGGGCACATCGGTGAGGAGAAGCAGTGGAACTTTGCCTCGAGCTGTGTTCTGCATGTCTGCAATGTTCCGGTGCAGCAGAAGTGACATGATGACCTACCTGCTGGTCTACAGCACCTCCCCGGTCTCCTGTGGCACTTCAGCCTATAGGACCAGCATGACCACCTACTTGGTTTGTTGTTTCTAGCTTTTGCATATGGGTCTGTGCAGGATGCTCCAGTGGTCCTCCCCAAACCAAGCATTTTCAAACACTTTAGGCCACAAAGCCTTTCCTCCTCCAAGTTTTCCCCACAGACCACAAAGCAACCATCTCCCCAATCCTTTAACTGAGAGCACAGGAGAGATATGATTTATATGGCCTCACAGAGCACTGAGCACTAAACCTAAAATGCTGATGAAAGAAATAAGGCCTCTGAAGATGAAAGGACTAAGGTCTCTGAAGATGAAAGGAGTAAGGTCTCCAAGGAATGCACCTTAGGTCTTGTGGTACCTGAAAGATGCAGCTGTACTTTCTTTGCCAGGGGCTATAGCACAGGACATGATCTGATCCAACTGAGTAAGAACAGAAAACATACTCCATGTGAGCGCTAATAGCAAGTGTGAATACACTAGGTGCACGGAGGCTTTATGTTCTGGTGCATATTTGCCTTCTGTCTATCCACAGAGTCTTGCAGTACCTATCACTGGTGAGCTCCAAGCTGCTGGTGGTGTAAGGTTTGAAGTTGTTTACTGTGATGCTCCCTAGAGCACCTCTCTTGTAGCATGGGTGCAAGGTCCTCCAACAAGGCAGCTCTCTGCACATGCACAGCAGGTGCCTCAGAACTGGCAACTGGCTCAGACTTCACTGCTCCTGAGGACACTGCGTGGACCTACAATGCAAGAACCATAACGTATCACAGTAATTGAAACCACAGCCCTGCTGTCTTTGCACTGCAGCGGCCACCAGTGTAGGAGGTACCCAGACAGTGGCCCCCTTCTGCTGAAAGACAGTGTGCTGAAACCACCTCCATATGCCAGTGTCTACCACTCTCCCAGTCTGGAGAGGAGGCAGCGTGGTCCTCACCCATTGTCAAAAGAGGGAGAGTGAGTTTGGGGCTTTTAGAACAACGCACAAACATTATTGCCTGGGAGCCTGGCATCTGGCAGGGAGAGGAGACCGTGGTCGCCATGGTAATTCTTCGCCTCATTTAACTGCAAAGTAACCTCTTGTGTCATTACATGCAGCCATTCCCAGCACATCTGCCCTGCCAACAGCACGGGCAGCACACCGCCCGTGTATCCACAATCACAGCAACCCCCTGCCGGCAGCCCACACACATAACACATCCCCTGCTGTGCAACACCCTTGCCCACGTATGACACACAATATGTGTGTGCTGAGCAATACACATTCCCTCAGCTCTTTCCCACTCATATCACCTGTGCCTCTAGATAATCGGCCAGGCTTACAGTCCCTGCTCCTACAACTACAGGTCCCTCTGCTGCACAGGCATAAAATGCTCTATAAGCACAAGATCAACACATGCTCAGCCGGGTGCCAAAAGATGCACCCACACCGTCTCCCCCAGCCTTGCCACAGCACCTGCCTACAGCTCTTGTACAGTTTATTCTTGGATGCATTGTGTTTTCATGCTGTGGCATGAACAAGGAATAAATTCAGCTCTGTCTCATTCATTTTCCTCTGTTTCTACCTCTGAGGAAAAAATGTCCCCAAGAAGCAGATCTATAAGGAGAAGACTGTGTGCCTCTCTGCAGTGCCAACTCGTGGGAAGCTCGTGGTCAGGTCATTTGGTGCTCCTGACAGGAACCTGCTGCTCACATTTCTTGGCAGGTAACTATAGGAAATCAATCTCAACTCCGTTTCTCCTCAAAGCAACCAGTGGATCCCTGCGGGAGGGCTCAGTTCCCTACTGATAGCAGGGAAACAGAAGTCCAGAACAGCAGTGACTGATTTTATAGCATAGCAGGAGCATGGTAGATAGGAGCCATGAGCTGAGTCCCTAACTCCTCTGCCACACAACAGCCAGGTATCACCCCATATAAAAAGATGAAACTCCGCTCCCACTTCCACCATCAGACACAGCCTGGGGACACCTCTCAAGCTACCACTGGCACATCAGGTTCCCTCAGCTCTTCCAGCAGGTGCTGGTATGATTAGAGCTTGGGCAGTGTTACTAGGGAGGGCAGAGACCTGCCCTCACCCAGGCCAGGTGGCAAGTAGAAACTCCTCAGCCATACGTACATGACAGCTCCAGCTAATAGGGCCCATGGGAACCAGCAGGCACAGACTTGGTGGAGCCTCAGGTTCCCATATTGCATGGTGCAAGTGTCCTTTTCTGCCTTGTGCTGTGCTGAGTTTTAACAAGCACATAGCAAAGGCAGTCAGGGATGGCCCATATTATGAGGGTGACAGTCACCTGAGTCTGGCAGGGTTGCTAACAACCAAGTCCCACTTGTTACTGCTATATAGCTTGTGTGCTTTATTCATGTGGCCTACAAAATGCTCTGAGAAGTGCTTCAGGCAAAAAGTCTCCTTTAGAGAGCTGACAGGGATGCCTGCCCATATCCTTTTGGACCCACCCTCCTCTTTAAAAATCTTTCAAGCTCATCTTGCTGACTTCAGCTCTCTTTCTCTTGAGGTCCCCTACCTCTCCTAAAATCACCTCAACATCACCAACCTCAAGGCTGAATACCCTAATCTGAGTCTGACCTAGTTAACACAACCAACCAGTGATCTGATACATATGTGAGGATACAACTGAAATGAAATTTCCCCACCTGGCTGCCCAGCATCTCTGGACAAGGCAGCCCCAGTTCTCCTAGGACTGGTCGAGGTTGCACATCTCATCCTCCCCCACCTCCAGAAGTGACAGGCACCTGCATACGGCAATTCACCTTCCCACACCCTGCTCCCCTCTCTCCCCATCCCCATCATCACTACCTGCACGCCTGGCTGTGGCTGAGCTAAGGTGCCTCCGGAGGTACAGGCCCTGCCTTTAGCCCTGCACAGGAGGTGGGAGCCCAGCAGAGACCATGCTGCTTGCAGAGCCCACAACCAACCCAGCTGGGGTTCCTCCAGCCCGGTGAAAGACACCTAATGCCTGAGCACACACTTCCCTCTTATGGCCATGCCCGATACAGCAGCCACTCGGGCCTGCAGCGTCTTCACTGGAGATGTGATCTTGCTGTGAATATTGGCATTTCCCATAGTTGCTTCTTACACTTATCGGGCACAGACATCTCTCCCCTGCACTTGGGGGGCAAGAACAGAGCCAGCTTGCCACCCTGTTTGACTGATGCTGATCAACACACACGCTGTGAGCAGTGTGAGTGGGAAAAAGACAACTTGAGCACTCAGTACGTGTCCTGCCTGCAGCATCACACTGTCTCTCTGATGGAAGCCCAAGTGACCACCCCTGGTCCTGGGGCAGATATCCCCTATGGTAGGGCACAGCCTCTAACATCTTTCCTTTCTTCAAGTTAAGCATGGCTTTTACTTACTTTGATGTTGAAGGGAAAGTTTTTAACTACCTAGTTATGGGTAAAGGATTCTGTTCAATTTCTTCCTTACCCCATTGCGCTGTATGGCAAAGCCTCTCTCTCTTCTATCCAGATAATAATATCCTTGCCAAAAGGAGAGGCAGAAGCCTTCTGTTTTCCTGTAGTGACATTTTCCTCTGGGCTGAGCTTCAGGTAGCTGGTTCTTTCTGTGCTCTGATCACCCCTAATACCAGATTTGTAATTCAAGAGCAATTCACTGCACAGAAAGGGTAGTTTCCCATTACATCTAATCTATGGCCACCTTCCCCCAGCCACCAAGTTAGTTCAGTTCACTGACCTGAAGGAAAACTAGTCAATTTTCCATGGGATAATTTTCTGTTGGATCAGTGAGTTGAACTGACTCATTCTGCAGGTAGAAAGCTGAGCATTAAAAAAACCGTCCTTTAGCCATGTCTTTTGTCAATTTGTCTATCTCCCTTCATCAGTTTTTCTAAAGAGGAGAGGCAGGAGAATGAGAACCTGCAAAACTGTGCTTGGTACCTGAAAGGGAACAAACTGCTCCTTCCTTCCTTCTCCAAGCTAGGCTTTGGTCATTATTCAGGTGCTAGAGTACTGTCCTCACCGTCTCTCTTCTTCTCTACAGTGTGCTGTCTTCCCATGTGCCACCCTTGTAATAGCATCAGTAAGGGATGAAATGAAAACTATCAACAAAGACACATTTTCAAGGGAACACTGTTTTTAGTTCTGTCCTTCACACAGGACTGGGTGATAAGGAGGAACCTGTCCAGTCTCCTGCAGTACCAACAATATTGTCAGAAGCAGCATAAGCAGAACCAGTTGTGGTCCTCCTTGAAGGCTGCTCCATAGCAGCCTGATCGCATTCTGCCAGGCTCAGTGCCCTTTACCAGAGTTTCTCAGAGCACCCTGCAGCCATTGACAAAGAGACCAAGTCTGCTCTGAACCTGTTCGCCAGGGTATTGATGGGATGAGGGTTTGGGGTCACTTCCATAGGACCAAAAGTCATAGACCCAGATCCTCAAAAGTATTTAAGCACCTAAAAAGAAGTTAGGAATGAAAATATCATGGGGCTCTGGGTCCTAATGAGGATGCAGTTATATCAGTATTCAATGTTTTTGCTGATGTAGCTGATAGTGCTTGGAAAAGTTCTGCTCAAAAAAGAGCCCTATTCTGCTGACATAAGCTGCCTGCACACAAGGAGGGCTTCACTGGTACAACTCTGCTGCTACAGCAATATCACATGCATTTACATGTAAATTAGGGCTTTGTTTATACTGCACAGATGCAGCCTTTCAGTTCATCCTGGATGGGGAGGGGAGATGGAGGGTAATGGTCTCACTACTCTCATTTTATGGACTAAGAAAGCAAGCCACAAACAAAATGAACTCATTGGCTCAATATCACCCAGCATGGGTGGCAGAAAAGGCAGAGACCTTGGTCATAGGTTACAGCCACAGGACATTCTTCACTGCTAGAGACAGGGAGACAAATGAGCAAGTCATTAAATAGGAGCCCTATCATGTCAACTATGCAAGGTCAAATCCCCGATGTGATTGAGATGGAGGGGCTAGTAATGAATGCACTAGGGAGCCCTGAACCTAGGGGACTGAGGCCTGTTTAGATGCATGAAGCACTATCAGAAAACAACTGAACCTGAGACCTAAAGAAAGTTTCTACTATGCTGCTTCACCACTCGCCACCCTGAGCAGCAATAGGTATGGGTGACAATGAATGTCCATGGAGGATGGACATGAAAGCTGAAGCGGTACGGGTGATTAACAGCGTATCACAGGAACCAAATACGAGCTCAGAAGCTACTGAGATTACCTTGCTTCCAACCACTGCTGCCCAAGTAAATATGCACTGAATGCACCTCCATTCTGCCAACACTCCTGTATCTTGACCACAGACTCTGCCAGGCCGTATTTCCATTTACAAAAGCCAACATAAGCCAAGAATGATAATTGATCCCATCTCAGCCATTCATTCCCAAACCTGTGTCTCTTGCTCTATTAAACCATGTATCTGACACAGATGCAAGGTGAATTGCATGGTAGGACCAAACTCATCATTTTTGCTAGGAAAGTTTTTAACCCATATCAGCTTCTCTCAGTGGCAAGTACAAGGGTTCCTGGAGCTACAGCCTTTGTTGGTCCCACAGTGCCAGTAAGTCACCTGAGAAGACACATCACCACACAGTTCTGCTATGATGGCATAAAGAAAGATCCAAAATGCAGGCTCCAAAAAAGCAGGTATTGCCATGGGTTGGGTGAAACATAGTGAAAGTGGGTGGATGTTACTGCTGGCCTTTAGTTAGCTGTAAGGTAACAGTCTAGCTCCATTGCAGAGAAACAGCAATCTCCATTCCAAAACATTGCATGTCACTGCCCAAAGGAGAGGCAAACATGCAGAAATTTGAACTGGGGGTGGAGGGAATGGGGACAGACAGGGACTTGACTTTCTGAGTAGTTTTGCACAGGAGTCTTGAGGACAGGGGACATGACGAAAAGAGGATAAAGCATAGAGAAGGCAACACCAAACAAAGCTAGGCCAATCTTGGTAGTCAGCCCTGACTGAAACCTAGGTAAAAACAGCTCTTTAGTACTGGCTGAGAGAAGGCTGGAGACATGAGCAAGGAAATGGTGTCCTGCTGCTTGATTCCCTCACACCATTGGAAACATAACCCTATACGTATTTTGTAACTTTAAAAAAAAAGGTAAATACAGTTATCTACTTCTCTCCTAACCAAAGGATTAAACTTTTGGCTAGCTGTATGTATCAAAAGGAATAACAGCTGCAGGGGGTTAAGTCAGTCTGTCATTAAACCTCTCTGCCACACTGGATTCCCTCCCATGCCCTGTTCTGCTGGCCAACACCCTGATCCTATACATATCATCCTACCCCCCTTACACCTCTCTTTTCTTGCGGCTCATCAGAGCCATATTAATACATATCTTTCAGCCCCTGGTATATCATCTCAGGCCTCTTGCATCTCCGATCACAAACCTCCCATCCTGACTCCTTTGCCATTTCACCACAAAGATGTTATGCAAGCCTGACTCGTTTCTCCAGGCAAACACACTGAACAGCAAACAGTTCATGACGTTTACAAATTCTGGCCCAAATCAGTGCCCAGAGATAGGTTCAGTCAAGGCTTCATTTAAAAAAATTGGAGAAAGTCTGAACAGTCCTTTTACCTTTGTATATCTTTAGAGGTTAAATATTTCCAGAATAATATTATTCTCTGAGTCAGTGAAACAGAAGCTGTGGTGAGCCTAGAATTTTAGCATTCCCAGCAGAAAATGTTAAGGACAGGGAGGTTCTCTCCTGGAGCAGAATCATAATTCTCAGTTTAGCCAAATTTAAACCAATTCCATTGATTAGAAAGATGTACCTGCCTCCCCCTGCCTCCCCCAGAAAGAAGCAATCTGCTGCGGGCATTCACAGTTTATCTACTTGTCAAGATATGCTGAGGGCAAATGATGGTCATTCCTACAGCAGGCTAGCCAACCTTCCAAGCATCACTCTCTCTTACGAACTATGCCGAGGCCTCTCCAGCTTTCCATGAAGTTTAGCTAGGGGCTTGACAAATTCTCCCGGGGCACCCTGATAGCTACCTGCTTTCTTCAAGGGCTATGAGGTCCCCAGAGAGCTTTCCACACTTCTGCTAATTCTTCTTCTATGCTTCAGGCAGGCATTCTGCCATTCAGACCCAAGCTAAAGACCAAGGTTCACTGCTCCCCTGGAGTAATTTCCCAGCACAGTCCATGCAGTTTCAGTGCTAGGTTGCTGTAACTGTGAAAGAGAAATCAAAACAATATGCACCTCACAACACTGCGCTGGTCTGCCCAAACTGCAGCCTTTTCGATTACACCTTCAGCACTCATTTTGTGCTTACTTCAGCCTGCACCTGGAGACTGAAGATGAAGAAGAGGAAAGCCACCTGAAGAATGTAGACTGCTCTCTCTCAGAGCAGCCTGCCTGCTATTAACTGCCTTGAATGCAATGGCTGAGCCACTGCTTATTCTGACTTTGCACTGCAAATATAAAACTCAAAGGCTTAGGTTTATTTCTGACTATAGCCACTTGAGACCTTCTATCAAGACTCTCTGTGTAGCTGGCATCTTTAAATACCCAATTTTGTCACAGTTGTTCTCTCTGTTTGGGACGCTAGAGTGGAAAATTTTTCTGCTACGTTTCTCTGTCCCAGTGGTTACCCAGTTGTTCCTTCCTGAATTTGCCCATTTGCTGCCTCCAAACTTCACAACTCTACTTTGTGGTCCCCAAACCTACAGATGGTTAGAAACAGTACCCATTGACTCATGTCAGTGATGTAAGCTCTCTGTTGATATGAGCCTGCTACACAAAAATCCCTGCCCGTCTGACTTGTTACTTATGGTCCACTCTTCCTTTTGACTCATTAAACTTTTTGACACAGTCCTTTGCTTCATTCAGTTGGCTGAGTAAGGCTGTTTGCTCTGCCAGCTCACAGGAATAGTATTCCTGAGACCTAAAAGGAAACTTAGAACTGGAATTTGCTGTTCTCAGTTTATTTGGCTCCTCTGTTTTGCAACTGCATAGTCCAGAGGCACAAGCTGCAACCACCTGTACACACGGGTGTCTCATGTCACACGGAGCCGTATCGGAGCTGCCCGCAGGTGTGACTCCAGGCGCTCTGTGGGATGCGCTTGGTGCTGCCTGTGGCAGCAGCTGTGCCCGGGGCTGGCACCCCCATGCTGGGACTTGTCTCCATGGATGTCCTGGGCTCTTCTGTCACTGCAGCCCCATGGTGAGCGTGGCCTTCCCTGCCCCCTGCGTTGTGCCAGAAGGGGCCAGATGCTCCTCAAACACCAGGTTATGCTGGCTGCACGCTAAGGGCAGCGTGGGTCCTGACAACACGATAAGGTCCTATGTGCAGAGGAGCACTGCAGCCACTGTGTGAGTCTGCCTGGTCCTGCAAGAGTCAACTGGTGGGGCCCTTAATGTTTTTTCTTCCCATGTTTCCAAAACCAAAACTGAAACCACTGCATTGTAAGGGTTTGTGCTAGTTGGGTTTAAGGACAGATGAAGTAACCAGTCTGCAGGTACCAACTTGTGGAAGGGGTTTGAGCTCTAATTGAACAGATAACATGGCAGTGAGATCCAGTGCCTGGCAGGTGAAGCAGCTCATCCTCTCTAGAAGTAAGGCATTAGCAGATGAAACTCCTCCGTACGCAGGTGGGCAGGGAGTGGAGGGAGCTGCCCGACATGCACCCTGTGAGTGTAGGCTAGTGGACCATCTGCACCCCATGGCACAAACTGGTCAGTATAATTCAATCTGTTCTGTTCAAAGGGGGAGGACCCAGAAGGAAAATGCCAAGAGCTGACTATGGCAACAGGCAAGAAAATCCTACAGAAAAGTTCTACACTATGTGGTCCCCTAGTACACTTGTCTCTCAGTTGCTCACTTATTTTCTTTTTTCATTATAATATTTGTTGATTTCCTCATAGATCATTTCAACTCTGCAAAAGTCCTCCCCTCCTTATCCAGAAAAAGCTCAGCGGCAAGAGGGGTCCCTGTGCCTCTTCCCCACCAGCACTCCTAACTGCACCTACACTGAAGCAAGTCCACTTGCACAAACACCCAAATGCTGAACAGGGGTGTTTGCTGCTTTGATCACTAGGTCCCTCCTAGCAACACCACTCTCCCCCCTGCTGCTGTCCCACAGCACGAGAGAGGGGACACGGTCCATCCCATCTTAGCTGATGGCTCTGTCTCACTGCATACCGAAACCAGGTGAAGAATGCTTTTCAGGCAAGTCCATACCCGCTTTAGTGGCAGTCAAGATATGGGAGTGGCTGCAGACAGCAAGAAAAGGAACAAGGTCTCACACCCAACCTGCGCTTGTTACCCCTGAGCCTGTGTTTGCACCCCTCATTACAAAAAAGCCCTTTTGTCCAAAGGTGATCCAGAGATCTGAAGCATACTGGACACATACTGCTGCCTACAAATAGGCTGAAACCAGGCTGTGAAGCTCTCCCAAGTCTTCTTGAGGGAAGAAAACTGTCTTTCACAGAAGCTAATTCACTTCTGTTAGGAACTCCATGTCAATGTTAATTTGCAATGAGATCCATGACAGAGGCTCCAAGATGTGACTATAATACAGAAAAATATCTAACAGTAGTAGCAAATCAGAAAGAAAAGGATGAGACCATTCTCTCAAATTCATCTGCTTAGACCTGTTAAATTTCCATTGTGTAAACTGTGATTTGTTCTCATTGTTTCGAGTTACATTCTAAGAAACACCACAGCCCTTCCCTCTCAATTACGTTGGAGGAATCAAAGGTCATACTCTGCCACCTCTTCAGTACGTGATTAAACATGTTAGGCTGTTTCCTTTCTACCAATTAACACTCCTGCAACTCAGAAACCTCTGGATGCCTTTCCCTTCCCACTCCCTCACCAAGACGTATACAAGTTGTATAATAGTGCACAAATACAGATGCTTTGTGGTTTGCAGTGCACCTTTCCTCTGGTGGTGTCTGTGTGATGTTTGGTAACCCAAACTTTACTAAGATTGATAATACCTACCCTTGAACTAAAAACAGTGTTAAGTTTAGCTGGTCTTTGAATGAAGTATGTATTTCCAAACCCTGTCAGAAAATACTCAAATTCATAGCCAAATATATGATGATTTTCAAACACAGCCACAGGCAGCGTTAACAGACTGGCAACTTCAGCTGTCAGGGAAACTAGCTCAGCAAGGCAGCCAAGCATACACCTATTTTTAATCCCAAATTTAAATCCTATTGACTTAAGCTCTGCCTGGAGCTTGTCTGCAGGGTTTCCTATCAGGTCCTGCATTACTCCAGTGGACTTGAGCCAAGATAAACCTCTCCCAAGTTGGTCCCAGGCAGGAAAGGGCATTACAGTAATTAACTCTGACCTCTGAAAAAGTCATTCTGGAGTTTCACCCAGGGGCTCTCCCATCAGACTGGCAAGGGATTACTTTATCTTTCACGCATCCCATCACGACACAGCCCGAGGCCTGCGTGTCCTGGGGCAACCCCTGGGGTCTTGAAGGAACTGCTTCATTCATCAGCTCCCCCAATTTGGACCAGCGAGGGCAGGCGAGAGGCTCCCCGGCTACCTCATCCCACCCTGGCCCTCTCCCCGCTCCAGCGACCGGGGTGCCCCAAGGGAAGGGCCGCCGGCGGTAATGGAAGCAACACCCGCCCGCGCACCCCACGGCGCTGCCCCCTTCGCGTCAGGGAAAGCGTTTACGGACAGCCCGGGCCCCCCCGGAGGGCAGGGCTGCCTCACACGGCCGGCGCCCCCGCACCCACCCTGCCCGGCCTCAGGCGAGGCCCGGGCGGGCGCGCCCACAGCCACGCTGCGCCGCACAGCCACCAGGACCGGACCGGGCAGCACCGGACCGGACCGGACCGGATCGGATCCGATCGGGCCGGGCCGCGCCGGGCCCGCCCCGCGGCGCGGCCGTTGGGGCCCCTCACGCACCGCTGCCTCACACCCTGCCCCGAGAGCCCGCCCCGGCGCCTGCCCACTGGCTGCCGCCTCAGCCGCCGCCCTGCTCCTCCCTCCTGTCATTGGACGGACCCCGCTGTTCGCTCTTGCCCCTCCCTCCACCCGCGCTGTGACTGGCTAGCTCATCTCCTCCTCTTCGTTCCCGCTTCCATCACTGCCAAGTGATTGGACAACATTCACCTTCTGGCTCCACCCCTTCCGAACTTTCTGCTTTGCGATTGGGCAAGCCCCTTCCTTCCCCTCGCTTCACTCCCATCTGATTGGCATGCCGGGTTCTCACTGGGCCCCGTCCCCCGGGCCCCGCCCCCCTCTCCCTAGGCTCTGCCGCCCGCCTCGCGCGCGCGCTGATGCCTCGTTGCGGAGCCCGTCCCCGAGCGTGACGTCTCCGCCGGCGATTGGGGGAAGCGGCGGGTCGCGCTTCCGGTGCGGCGCGGCCGGGCGGGGGCGGCGGAGCGGGCGCAGCGCAGCGGGGCAGAGCGGAGCCGGCGGGATGGAGCGGCCCGAGCGGGCTGCGGCGGCGCTGGGTGCCCAGCCCCGCGCCAACGGCTGCAGCGGCGCAGCCCACGGCGCGCTCCGCAACGGCTACGTGCGCGGCCTGCCCGCGCCCGACACCCAGGTGTGTGCGGCGGGCGCCCTCGGCCGCCCGGGCGGGGCCGGCGCCGGCACCGGGGCGGGGGGTGCTGGTCGCCCGTCTCGGGGGTTGCGGCGGCGGGCAGGGCTCGTGGGGCCGGCCGCGGCCCGTCCCCGGCGCTCTCTCCCAGGCGAGCGCCGCCTCGGTGCTTCGGGGTGCTGCCGCCCCGCTGCCTCGTCCCGCTGTGCGAGCCGTCGGTGCTCCCCCGGGTGGGCTGGGGAGCCGGGGGAGCCTGCAGCCGGCCCGCACGCCGGGGCTCCGGCAAGCCGCCGAGGTGTGGTTGTTCGGGAGTTCGGCAGAACTTCGCCGGCCGACGGGGGTCGGGTTTGTGCCCTCCCCCGGCCTTCGCCTGGGGTCGGGAGGGGGCAGCGCCTCGGTCACGGGCCTGCCTTGGAGGGCTGCGCCTGCTGGGCCTTTGCTCGCCAGGCTGGTGAGGCTTCCTGTGAAACGGCTGGCCCTCGAGTCATTGCTCTACCTTTACTGCAAGGCTTTTGTTAGCAGCAGAGCTTTAAACTTAAACCTCGCTGTACTATCGTAGGTCTGTGCTTTAGAAGAAAAGACGTTAGCAGTTCTTCGCCGCTGTTTTATCGTTACAGGTGTGACGCACAGGGCTACGGGTACAAGTAGCCTGGAGTAGGGACTTCCCTCTACAGAAGAGTTAAAGGTTGATGCAGCACTTCCCATCCAGCTGTATTAACACCCTATGACGCGAGTGTGTATTTGCACTTTCAGATTTCCAGTTGTTTCTCTCCGAAACACTAAACTTTTGTGTTATAGTGTAAGGTACTTTGTGGTTCTCATGAAGGCAATCCCAGCGGTATGGAATAGGTCTTGTTCCCTTGAACACCTAAAGCTGCTTGGGAAAAGCCTTCCTCCATTCTCATCCCTCCTGTTGCTCCTTGTTTTCACTCCTGTGCTGCCCCTTCTGTTTTTTTCCAGTGTAGGCTTGTGCAATCACTGCATGAACCAGACTGAGAACTGATGCAGGATAAAATGGAAGTGTTTGGGTTTTTTTCCCTGAGTTAACTTTAAACCAGGATGCTTACTGTATTTCTTTCATTGGATGGACGCTTGTAGACTTGCCCTGGCACTTGGGAGGCGATTATGCAGTATTGGGAGTGAACAAATGGAGGAGGAGGGTACAATACCTTCATTTGGTAGCAGTGTCACCTTGTACTGGTTCAGGCAGCTATAGCACTTGTAGTTTTGCCTTGCAAACACCAAGCACTGCCTACTATAAAAACGAAGGTGTAAGTCTTTGCACTAAGACCAAGCAGGTGAGTATTCTTCTGTGAGCATTTTTTTTCCCCTCTGTGCTTTTTAAAGAAGAAGGTCTGAAAACAGTTATGTTCGTCTGTTTCACAAGAATAGAAGAGCATGGTAAGGAAGGTTTTTCCTCAAGGATTTTGTTCAGCTGTGTATCTGGAAAACGTGGGAGATGCAGCACGTGAATGGAAAAACCATCAATGTCAAACTGAGGAAGCTTAAAAGCCTACTGTTTTATGAGACGTTTTATTCAGTTAGTAGCTTGCCTGTGATACTATGCTCAAATATGTCTTAGAAGCCTGAGGCATAGGAGACGACTGTTTCTGAAGGGGGGGAAGGCTCACTGGAGAAGTGGTCATGAGAAATCTTAGCAAAAAGCCGAAGTGTAGTGGCATTGTCAGAGGATGCAAGAAGAATTTAAGACAGTTTTGTATCTTTCTGGCAGCTGCTTTCTGGTCAAGCAGAGATTTATAATTAGGAGTCTTGCATTCTTTTCTCCATAATTTTATGTGGGCCAGATGGCTAACTTTCAAAATGAGGATCTAAATGAGAACCTGACTGGAAGAAGTGACTGTTTAGGGGTACTAGCCATGTAGAGCTTTCTCAAATAGCATCAGTGATGGGAGCTTAGAGCTGCCGAAGATATGGTATCTGGGGTGTCACAGATTTGGCTACTTGGTTGGCCTTTGGGGTTTTGAATTTTGGTTGTTGGGCCTTTACACAGGAGAAGGGAAACATGTTAATGCTTACCATGTGCTGAATATATTTGTCTGTGTATGTATATATCTATACCACATACAACACTTGAGAATCTGCAAGTGGAGAGATCTGTGGAATGCAAAGTAACCAAGTACCAAAAGGGAGGCAGCTTACATGTGAGAGTGCAATTCCTACTTAGTAGAAAAAAACCAGAAAAGTAATGATGAGGGGGAAAAAAAAAGGTGCTTTTGCAAGAAAGCCTATGATGGGGTCCTTGAGACAAGTAATAGGCAAGAAGAGATCTAGATAAAATGAATATATTGATGGGAAGAGGAGTGGGAAGGAAAGCCATTTGTATAAAGAAGTGTTGCAGTCACTGATAATTTATCTGGAAAAGCCTGGAGCTTGCAAGAAGAGAGCTTAGAGACAGGGTAGTACATCACCGTGCCCTCTTGTAGGGCTTGATAGTGCAGGACAGTTTTATCCATTTTTAATGATGTGAAAAAAAGAGTCTGCCCTTACCTAGGACATCTCTGCTGTGGTTACCTGCGTAAATTTTGTGGGTTTTTTGTTTTTTAATTTTTGTTGGGTTTTTTTACCCTAAAAAAAGTTTAGATTGAGGGGTATTATTCTTACAACACAGATTTCAGGCTTTCCTTACAACTCCCTCCACAGAGAGAGACTGGTGTTTAACATAGCATGGGCTCTTTACTGTTATTCCAGCATGAGCAGAAGAGGGTGAAATTGTTCGTCTTAATTTTTAAATAGGTTGTATTACTTTGTCTCCTGCTGGGATCTGAACTGCTAATCCTTCCCCTTGGTAAGAGGAGAGGGGAACTTGCCACCTGCTAAGACTGTGTAGTAACTGACTTTGGCTACCTTGGAGAGTAATGAAGTATCATCAGTGACTAGGAAAGTAATCATTTGAGGTTAGGGTTTCAGCATATTAGAATAACATTCTGTTGAAATACTAACATAAATAACAGCTCTTTTCCTGTGTTTAAACTACTTTGATTCTGCTAACAGTTAATCTGTTTAGAGAGCAAAATTCAGTGAATGCAATGATCTTGCTATAAGCACCTTAATTAAAAGAGGTTGAAGAACCATCTAGCAATTAAAAATTGTGGGATATTGGAGAGAAGTAAGTAACTTATTTCTGACTGTGTACAGTTAAGGGAGTGCATGGTTAGGAAGAATAGTAATCTATGGATGGTTTCAAAACTGATTTAATGCTTCAGTGTAATACTGCACTATGTAAGATGAAAGCCTGACATCTCAAAGGGTATTGTCATGACATGAGGAAATGAACACAGCCAGGAGAAAGAAAGCAAATCTAAATAAAAGAACAGTGGAGTTACCTCTTCAAGTTGTGCATGATTCCACTTTTTATGTCCTTCTGGTCTGTTGGAGAGAGTGTTAAATGAGTTCAGTAGAAAAATGGTATTTAGGATCTATCAAGACACTTGTGGGAATAATAAAGAGTGCAGGGAAAATTGCTTTTTCTTTCTGCAATGCAATTTTAAACTGGAATGTATTTCTCCATTGGAGTGTTTTGCTCTGAAGCAAATGGCTAATGGTTTTCTAATACTGCATCTGAAAAAAAATGTCATGCTTAAAATAGGGAGATTGGGACACGTTTAATGGAACAAGGTGCCCTTATTTTCCATGATAACTTATTGGAATCTACCTATTATTGTGAACAGGTTTTTAGTAATGTGATTTTTTTGACTCCTTAATTGAGCTTTTCACCTTAGAATGATTCTGTTACACTTCTAGAAGAAGAAATAATCTCAAACTAAAAGAATAATTGGAATATAGGTTTTAGATATCAAGTTCTTAATTTCTGTTGCATGTGGTATCTCCAAGTCAGTTAGATAGGAGCTGGAATAATATAAACAAATTTTAGTTTCCCTGATGTTTCTAGAAGGTCTTCAAATGCCATGCTGTAGCAATCTCCAGATAGCTTATTGCATACTTGTAATAAGTACATGATTATTGCATGCTTTTGTAAACAAGTTCTCATACTACTTCCTCAGGAAGACAAGGAATAGTTTGGTTGAAGAGAGTGGGAGGACTGTGGGATTTGCATTCCTTTAAAACTGTCACAAGTCCTGAATTCTTACAGCTATTAAAATGGGCAGCGTAGATTTTTTTTTTCTGAAAACTTTGATGCGTACGTGCGAAAAACAGCTTGTGTGGTCCTGTGATTTGTGTTTGGTTTTTTTAGAGAGAGTAGTCATACTACTTGTAGGCTCATCTCTTGAGATACTTCAGGGTGCAGGGGAATGGTGGCTTCATCTTGATTTTATAGATGCTTTTGCTGGAATCCAGGTTAGTGTAACTTCTTTGGGAGAGCACACTTATGAAGATGAGTGCAACAAACGGGAAGTTTTTCTTGTTACAGTGAGTTAGTCGTAGCCGCAATGTGAATAAGCCCTTGTTTCAGATGAATGTTAGGATAAGATAGAGCTGTTAAATAACTGCCCTATCTACTGATATAAAAAGGAATTTGAGTACAGAATTGTGGGGTATTTTTCACATCTGCATGCAAATTTAAAATGCAAATATTTCTAATAAAAAGAAAAAAAAATTGATCCTAAAGAACTAAATCTCATTAACTTAGTCACAAAGAAGTGATCATTCCTCCTTACTCAGCATTTGTGAGACTGCATCTTGAGTACTGTGTCCAGTTTTGAGCTCCCCAGAAAGATGCTGATATAACCACGTGGATTTGTGAATGCAGTGGAGGATCCCCAAGAAGCAGAAGAGGCTGGAGCACGTGAGGTATGAGGAGAGGCTGAAAGAGCTGGGTTTGTTCAGCCTTAGGAGGAGAAGGCTCAACTAGCTGGCTGGAGGATATAGAGACGATGGAGCCAGACTTTTGGAAGTGTGTGGCAATAGGATGTAATTTGGAAGAATGGGAGATTTTGATTACATATAAGGAAAATAATTTTTCCATGAGGGTGGTAAAATACTGGAAGAAGTTGCTCAGACAGCTTGTGGAACCTCCATCCTTAGAGGTGTTCAAGACTAGACTGGACATGGACGTCAGCAACCTGCTGTAATTAGATCTGCTTTGAGCTGGGGATTGGTCATGATGACCACTGGACGTCCCTTCCAACCTTGGTTATTCCACGGTTACAGAGATAAACTCCTGGATTGCAGGAGAGTTTGCCCTAGACATTAGTGTTTAATCCTTGAACCCCGATGAAAATGTGTGCCTTAGGGCTTGTAGCATGTACTCTGAGGCTTGCATCAGACCTGAGGAAGGAAATTCTTGCTTTCTGCCTCTTGCTTGGCTTTTTGATTGACTGCATTTATTGTGCCAGTAATGTAAAACTGAAGTGAGTAGAAAATTGGCTGGCCTAGAAGACTGACAAAACTCTATTTCTGAAAAAGTGTACCTGTGCATGAGGATACTTTTCTAATACCAAATTCAATTATGAAAGACTGTAAGCCTTTGTGGAGGGAATAGCTACATAACATCTTATCTGGCTAAATGAAAATTTGAGGCCATCATATTAAATTCATAGATGTAGTGCCAGTGTTGTACTTGTTGAGAATTTGTGTGTCTGTACTGGTATGAAAACAAACACCTATGGTAGCTGGTGATGTGACTGGCTTCTCTTAGATTTGAATATGTGCTACTGAGATGTCAGTTTGGATGAAGTGTTAAAATCTTTCAATTATATTGGGACTGCCATTTCAAATTTAGCTGGTGATAAGCCTTAAATACTAGAATAAATTGTTATAAATATATGCAAGGTCATTTTTTGTTATTGTAATTACTTAAGTGATATGTCATGTTGTATTTTCCCATCTTAATCATACAGCAGAAATGTTGTTTTCCTAAATGTCATGCTTTCAGTTTGTTGGAAAAAAAGCTTTATCTTAATTATCTATTGACTTCAGTTCCTCTGGGAGGAACATAAAACATTGGCCCAGCTTCAAAGAGGTTTCCAGTTTTTTTGCCTTCATTAAGAAATCACTCCTAGAAAAGAAACACTTTTAATTGAAAAATATAGTCTTGAGGAATACTTAAAGAGTTGAGAAAGCAGGAGTTGAAAAGTTTAGAAAGTAATGGGGTTTAATGTCTGTAAAAGTAAGTGAGAAAGAATTCTAAAGTAAGTTAGGAACGCTTTCAGAGGTATCTGAGAGCCTAGAGATTGACTTGTTAGTGAACCACTACAGACTTGTGCTGTCTCCGGAAATCTTTATTGTAAAACAGATTTAGTAATAAAGCATGCAGTTAAGGAAGTCTATGTCAAAATGCTGTACACCTAAAATCTACTGAACATACTGGATACATATTAGGTTTAAGGTAAACTGTCAGAAAAAAGTGTATTCTCAGTAGGATTCAAATTGTCAGCCATATGTAGCAAGCAAAAAAACCCAAACTTAATTGCATCATTCACTTGCTAAAAGGAAAAAAAAAGCCCAAACAACACTTAAACATTATGAAGATTTATACTGTTTGTGTAGGTGTGGCAAGTACATCTTAACAAAGGAATGCCAAATTTGTTGGGAGTAACTAGTTGTAAACCAAAATATTTCATGATACCTGCCAACAAGAACAAATATTTAATTAGGAATACACTTGAGTGTTAAAGTCTGTTTTGTAAAACAAGTTTCCTTCCTGTGATTTTTATTTTTTTTTTCTTTTTGAAAGCTTAAAATGCGATTCAAATCGGTTCATTCTAATTTTGATAGTAAATACTTGGTCTTTTTACCCATGCAACAGTCTGAGATCTGAAGTCTAAGAAAAAAGCAGTGCAAGGAAAAGGGCTGGAAGTGACAGCAAAATTACCGCAGAATACCCTAACAGCTTAGAGCAGCTGTCTGTGTGGAGTTTTCACTGCTGTAGTGCTGATTCCCTCAATCCTTTATAATAAACATGACTGCTTTTGAAAGTGGAGGCACATCCTAGAGTGGAGGTGCATCCTGTATCTTTCCATTTCATTCCCTATAGTTGGCAGGAATCTTTGACAAAAAAGCAAGCAACTCACGGAAGTGGTCTTTCACATTATGTTTCTAAAAAAAAAAAAAGCTGCACAGTTGGTAGTAAAATTTCTGCATTATATGTGGTATGTGGCAATGAGAAGCTACTAAATTTTAATAAGAATTTAGCAAAGTTGTGTTGCTGCATAAATAATCCTTTTAAGGTGTTTACATAACGTCTGCAAAGTTCATCTGATTTTGTTCTTCCTGGCAGCATGAAATGAGATAGCCTCTTTAATACAGTGTTAGGGTTTTTCCAGGGTAGCAGCATAACCAGTTATTGTGTGCTTCTCTCTTACTGTGTGCTGTGCATGTTGCACTTGTAGCATCTTCTCTCCCTGAAGTATATGTCTGCCATGCAATGTCTGTACCCAGATTCCTGTCATAAATCCTGTGTGTTGTCTACAGTATTGTCTGCAAATGTTCCTGTGTTTAAGCATGGCTTTTGTCTTTTTACAAAACTTTTCCTTCTCTAATGCTCTTGAAAGTTAAGTGTGGTACCTTTCAGTCTGAGAGTGTTCAGCTGCTTCTGTGCTTCTTTGCATCTGCCGATTTTTACCATGCTGACTTTGTTTAGGATGAGTTCTTATCCAAGTTGTCTGCTGACATAGGTATAGCAAATATACTGAAACCCCTTTTTCCTATTGGTTTTGAGAAATAAGTTTTAATGCAAAGAAAGTCATGACCTGTTTTGGGTGCTGGCAGTGAAAGCGTAAGTAACACTAAAATCTCTATCTGTTTGCTGGTTTCATTTCCTCCTTTGGAAATCCGTGACAGGGTGAGGTATGGTGGTACATCTCTGAAGATCTTACTGTCCAAATTTAGAAGATGGACAATGGTGAAGTAAAAGCAAGTTAACTGCTAACTGCTGTTTATGAATTGCAGTTTTTTTAATGCACTGATAAAGGAATTATCTTCACATCTAGTAGGATAGTGGAGGTTGTAATCAATAAAGCATGCAATTGGATACATTCTAGTGTGAATTTATGCTCAGTGGAGTGGCTTAAATGAGAACTATTTTTGTGTAGATTACACTATTCAGTCCCTTATGCTGGACGACCTGTAATCATGCTAAGGTAACTGCAAAAAGCGTATTGTGTGAGAGGTTTTCCATATATGTTAAAGAATTTTAATAACTTGGGATAGGCAGAAATACCTTTTCTGTCTGTGGAGCTGGAGTCTGCTTCTGATGGTACCTGACCTTAAGGCACTGCAAGATCTGATGCTATCTGGAGGCCACCATGGTCTTTAAAGCATAACTTTGTGGAGCAGTTGGGTAAGAACATTAGGTTGGGTGTGCTTGTGCTGCACGTGCGTACATCCACAATCCCATCCTCTGCCTGTACTAGACATGCTATTGCGCTACTTCTAATGCTTCTAATTTGTAGGATGAACTAAATCTGAAGTCAATTTTGTAATGTAATGTCGTGTGAATGGGAACTGTTTGTTACCGGGTTGGGGAGGTGATTATAATCAGACTCCCTGATGTGTTCTGCCTAGACAAATGCAGTCCTTTCTAGCAGTAGTTGTATGATGTTGCTGCTCAGTAACTGTTACAGTACTGTTTTATGTGACTGGTTTCCCCAAGAGCTTGGCCCAACACAGGCATTACCTGTGGCTGATTCAGAATGCCATCTCTTTGCCGCCTTCTGTAACCACCTGGGTGTGCTCTCTGATGTTTTTCCTGTAGTTGAGTTTCGCAATGTGCTGGTGCTCTTCTCTGTACGTGTGATCTGGGCAGTACAGGAAAGAGATACAGGTGAGCATACACCTGCTTTTTTGAACCACCGGCTTAGGTGAACCCTGACTTGTCTTTGTAGTCTCCACTTAGGTATGCAGCATATTCTGGTTCAAAGGTCATGGCTCACTTTATCATAAGACTTGTTGAAACCATAAAACTCTTAATCTTGCATGCTTCCCTCCCCTGCCCCAGAAAAAGAAATGGTTCACTAAGCTGTATCCACCTTCTTTCTTGGTCTCTGGAACTGCACTTGCTGCTCTTCAGCAGCAGGCTTGGAGCTCGCAGCATGTAAGCCTTCATTTGAAGGCTAATGTGTGGATTCATAAGGCATTCCTGGAAAAATGAATAGGCTTTTATCTAAAATGTGGCTACGAATGTCTCTTTTATAGGCAATACTAGAGTGTATTTGTAGTCACCCTATGGTTCGTGAAAAGTCTGTGAAATTGCATTTAGAGTATTTCTTTAATTTTTAATTCAGATAGGATGGCATAGAAGCTTCTCAGTTTACATGGTAGCTGATGTAAGAGTATAAGGATGTATAAGCACGTTGGTAGAAAAACACTGGGAGGTGAAATTGATTGGAGTATGCATTGAATCAGTACAGGTATTCCCAGAAAGGCCTTTCTCAGTGAAATGTTGGTTTTGACTACGTGGAATAACTTGTTTAGTTTTAGCATTTGTCACAAGCAGAGACACCTCTAAAGACCTGGAAAAAATTGGTATGCTTTTATTCTGATTAAAATTGTGTATAGGTTTGGATTTGGGTTGGGGGTGGGGGGGTGTCAAGGTCAATAGGGTTTTTTTGTGTTTTGGTTTTTTTGTTTTTTGGGTTTTTTTTTTTATTAGGTGACCTCAGATCCATACCCTTAGGATGTAGCCTTTCATCTCTTCCAGATGAACTTCCAGTTACCTGGAAAAGACATGAAAAGTTTGGCGTCATCTCTGTTTATTAGATACTAGGTAATTTGCGAAGTAGTCACTACCAGTTTTCTGTCTGCTTATCCAGAAGTAAGCTACTAGTTGACAGCCACAGGTAGCAGGTGTGTCGTGTACCTGCTCCTGAATAGCTGCTATTCACAGCCTGGTCTGTCAGCATGAGGACACAAAATTTGACTTTAATTCATCAAGCTGTGAAATTGTGGTAATTGAAACTTTGGTGCATGATCTTAATCAGATCTGGATGCAATAAAATTCTATGGTTTCATGAACTGGAGCAATCTCCAATCTTGAGAGTAATAGAGAAGAGAAAGCTTTTGTGATTTTTTCCTCTGCAGCATTGGTTCACCAAGCCCATTGATTGTCATGGTGCTGCTGCCCCTCCTCTCTCCCCAAACTGCTGCTGGTTCTTGTTTGCTGAGATCTATTGAATGACTTTATGGAGTGGTGCTGTAAATACTATTAGGGTCTAAAAAATAATGTTCTGCAAACAATTATATTTCCAACCTGGATCAGTTCAGTGTTGAAGGGGCTCTATGCCGAATATCAGATTAGCCTTAGTTGTGCAAGCCAGAGGGTGATGCAGGTAGCTTAAAGTGGCAGTGAGTGGGGCAGGGGCAGTTCCTTTGGCTGACACTGTTCCTGACAAAAAAAGTGTATGAACCTGTGGCCTGCATTAAAGCTTTAAATTGCCATCATCTGAGCTGCAATGTGGTAAGCAAGTGTTCCTACACCTGTTTCAAATCATGGTAATTTTCTAACTTAAGCCACCACTGTATGCAGTATGTTTTAAAACTACTTCAGTATTAAACCTAGCCTCAAAGTGCTGCAAGTTAGTTATCTGCATCTGGGGTAAGTGCTGTTGCTAAATGAGAAGTTCCTACTGTGTCTTTGTTTCCATGCTTGTACCAGTTCTAAAGTCCCTACAACTATGGTGACCAAATCAAGCATTTGCTCTAAGACTTTTTTCTGGATGTCCATGTTGGTAAAAGGTAAGAGGTAGAAATGAGTATCAGGAGGAAGGTGCTGGTGCAGTTTATACTCAGTGGCTGCATAGCTGTAGCATAATCGTATCCTAAGGGCAGACTTTTGCTTCTGAAAAATTACTTTCAAGATATTAATGCCAGGCTTGAAATACAGACTTGCTCCAGCACCTGAGATGAGCAGGTGTCACTTTCCAAGTAATGCAGTGTCTGGTGAGGCCAGCAAGTATGTGTGTGTTTATTGATTCATCAGCTGTTACAGAGGTTAGTACGACTTTGGCTTCCTTTCCCATATGATAGTATGAGTGCCATAGGTGAATAACTGGTTTTATTCTGTCTGCTGGCCCCCACCCCTCATTAACTATTTGGTGTTGTCCTTTTTTGATGTATTTAGCATCAACCTCTTTCCTAGGTGTTGATGTTTCTTTGATGAGAATATTTTTTAAAATACATTTCTTATTATATCTGGCTGTAAGCTGCAATTTGATTACAGTCTAGAGAAATATGAGCAACATCCTAGATACATACTTGTCCTAGCCCTCTCTTCAGCATGGTGTTGTTATTAATACAGGCATTTATTGAAATGTATTATCTTGGTTTCCTTCTTGTCTTCTAGCTGCTCCCATGCACATCTGGCAACATTTTTCATATTATATTTGGATACCAGAGAGTTACAGAATTGTATGCCAATCTTAATCTGTTCAGGTTACCTAATAGGTCGTAGCTCTCTTAAGCCTTGGTGTACTGGCAAAAATAAATCTACTCTGCAAGGAGTAAGACTTGTCACCTTTGATGCTACAGATAGGGGATTTATGTCTTGGAGAATGTTCTTTCACACGTAGCTATTCTATTATAGGGTGGCTATTCTATAACTTTTATGAATACAAATAGCAATTTGCATCTAATGGCTGGCTTTCTATGTTTTGATACATTGACTTTTGAGATCTGATCTTTAACTTAATTCTTTGAACAAGTAGTCTAGTTAAAACCATGATGTTTTCCCCCCCAGTGTTGAGTGAGCCATTGACTTGTAGCTGTGAAGTTTTTCTGTAATAGTCACAAGTATTATGTATTACAGTAATTCTACTTGAGAGGGATATGCACATGTAGTCAAGCTCTTACCATCTCCTGAAGATACGTAAGTAGCAAGATGACTTTTATTGTGGATTTTATGCAGAAAGCCTTGCTTTGTTCTGCATGCTGACATATATGCAATGTTGAGGCTGTATACAATGACTTTTTGTCTGTGGTGTCATGTCCACCTCATGGATGAGGACAGTGTTTATGTCAGCATCTTTAGGCTAATGGCTATGGAGACACATAGGTTATGCTTGTTTTGTTACAGTAATATAGGCTTCCAAAGTTGAATCTATTCTGAGATTTTCCAGTTACTTTTCCAGTTCTCATAATCCTGAGAATACATTGTTTAGATTAATAAAACTATGTCTATTTTGGTTTTTCCTGTAGTGTACCTGGGAAACCTCACTGTTGTTTTTTTTTTTTATTTGTGCCTACCTAGTTCTTGGTGAAGGGGAAAGGCGTTTTTTTCATTTTGGTCAGCCTGGATGTAAGCAATGCTCTCTATGCAGCTTTGCAAGCTAAAGAACGTTAATGAGATGTTAGATTAAACTGCACTAAATTGGTAACTGTGACTTTGGTTGTATCAACAATTTAGCAATCTCGTATATAGAGACCAACAGTATTCATCGGTAATGGCTGAACCTAGCTGGAAGTACTTTGAGCTGAGCGGGGGGATGCAGAGCTTATAGCTGATCAGACGGCCAGGGACTACTCTGAAATGGTTACCTGTCATTTCTTGGGTGAATGTCTCACAACTGCCTCTCTTTAAATTTTTACTATAGGTAAATCAAATTGTGCACAATGGAGGATTATACAAAAGGCCATTCAATGAAGCTTTTGAAGAAACGCCGATGCTGGTTGCTGTGCTGACCTACGTAGGCTATGGTGTTCTCACTCTCTTTGGATATCTGCGAGATTTCATGCGGCAGTGGAAGATTGAGAAGTGTCAAAATGCAACAGAAAGAGCAGAACAAAAGGTAACCACTGGGAAATAATGGTCAGCGGGAAATTATGTGGCTGAGGCTATAGCTTGAGCGTTTCTTTAGGGAGCAGTGTTGTTCAAAGTTTTATGCTGTTTTCCTTGTCTTCTGAATGCCCCAAATACTGCTGTGTCATTAAACAAAGTAACATTTCTTTTAATTGCGTTATTTTTTGGTGGAGCAGTTCCCTCATCTGGTTCACTGCAAAGGTGCATCAATAGTTTTATCAACATACTGAGATGCCTCAGCTGCAGAAACAAGGATTTGGGGTAGAGAGACTATATATGCCAGCATCAGGAGCTAAAGAAATGCTTATCAAAGGGTCTGGTTTGAGATTGACGGCACTGGGAGGCTTTCTGATGCTGCTCTGGTGGCTGTGTTTTGATTTGGAAGCATGCTATTAATTCTGTTTAGCCTAAGCAGCTGCAAAGAAAAGCTTGTGGATGAGAACCTGAGCACAAGCTGGATGACTTCAAATTCATCTGGAGTCCAGAGTACTAGCAGGTTAGCTGGTGAATATTCTGAGGTACTGACTCCTGACTCACTGATAGCAATTAAAAAGAATTAATTCATAATAAAACCTATTCACAAAAGCTTCTGTTACCAGGTGAAAAGTCTGGCTTGTTTCACCAGTTAGTCTGGAATAGATAATCCTAATTTTGAGTGGTTATAAAATATTTTTAGAGGCTTTTGTTCCCCACAGAAATTAATTACTGTTAAGAAAGCTAATGTTTAAACTTGCAGTTTGCAAGCTATTTTCTGCTAACTCTTAGCGTGAGCCCTCTTAGCACAGTGTGAATACTGGTGAGCTTTGCTCCAAAGGTAGAGTGAATTGGCTTACTCTTGCTGATCGGGGTTCTGTTTTTCTGAACTGATTTGGGGAGCCAGTCTGGCTTATAAAATGTTAAGGGAGTTTGTTTTCCAGCTGCTGGTTTCTGGCTCTCAGTGCAGCCACACAAGCAGTTGGCTAGCAGAAAATAGGGGAGGTGGGAAGGACATCTCACTAATGCAAACAAATAATCAAGGATGGGATGGGGGAAGAAAAAAAAGGAGTGCTTCCTTGGAGGCTATTTTTGGAGGCAGCACTGGAGTGAAGTGCATGTCATCTTACATTAGATTAGCTAAGATGCAGTAAACTAACCAGTGCCTAAAATTACTTCACAGTAGCTTCTTTGAGTGAGCGTTGTGAGGTAGAACTAAGCTGATTCATAGCAAGGTGCTTAATTCCAAAACAGAAACATCCTCATAGGAGTTTAATGAGTAACAGGTATTTCAAATTGGTTAAAAGTACAGGAGTTTAAACTTCTGGAATCTGGAAGTAAAAATCTTGGGTCCCTTTTAACAGTTACAATATCTGAATAAGGATTGCTGGTTAAATCTCAGCTTGAAACTTGATGTGTTCATTAATGTTATTTGAGCTACTCTGGTTTATGTCACCTGAGAACATGACACTCTTGTATTTTTCTGTGTATAAACTAGAAGTTGGTACAGGAGAGAACAGTCAAACACTTGCAGAAACCTACCAAGACATTAGAATAAAGGTTTAAATATTGGTCTGTACTCATGGTACTTGAGGATTATAAAGCAGTAACTGAAGTGTTGGTGTAGTTACTCCATACTGTAGTTGTTATTTCTGTTGCACAGTTTTTGTGAAATGTATGTTCTGTTACCAGTATGTAAGATGCAAGACTGCTTACAGTAGTCCTCTTCTGTGGGAGCAGTCATGACACTTACGTGAGAGTGTACAAAAGGAGGACCTTAGGCAGTAGGTCTAATTTGGGAATACATTATTGATATTAGGCTCTCAGTAAAGATCGTCACAAAGGATGTTGAAGCACAGGGTTTGTTAGTAACTGATTATCCTAGTTCTGAAAGAAATTTAGCCTTGAAATTTTTTATAAATTAACTTAGCATTGCATCTTACCCTGAAAGACATTCACTTAAGTATACTTCCCAGACAGATTAATTGAAACCCTTTGAGTTTGTATGTTGGTCATGGCTTGCAGGGAAGAGAGGCATGTATTCTGTTTTTGTTTTGTGCATGTGATGACTGTGGATGGAGCTAGTAACAAGTGCCAGTGAATATTGCGTAAGAATGAAAAATACGAAGTCCTGTTTAAAAATGTTTTGGTGTTGAAGTAGTCTCAGGCTAGTATACCTCCCCAAATCACATTTCTAGTGCTTAGGTTGGAATAGCTGTTTCTGATATTGGACAAATAGAAAAGCGATCATGTGATGTCTAGAATATATAGTACTTATCCTCACACTTTGCTGCTTTAAGCTTTGTTTGCCTGCAAATGAATTGATGAGAGCACATTGCAGTGTATCTAGTGTGGGAGCCAGGTTTTATTCTTGTGTGGGTGGGGTTGCTCAATGACTTGTTTTGAAAATTTCTCATGATTTTCAAATATTTGAATCTATCAAGCTGCTGGCTGACAGCCCAATCATCTTTTGGTAAGGGAATGCAGATACTAGTCTGCAGAAAAGGCTCGGAACTTACACTTTTCTTTTTTTTTTTTAATTAATACATGCACATCAGAGGAGCCCTGCAGTTATCCTGGGGTGGTCTCTGGCAGATTTGTGACCTCTGTGTGGAAAGTAACATTTTTATTATTTAAATTCTAAAGAGCCAACTAGATGATTATGATTTTCTTAAGTATCAAGCAAAAGAGTTAGCTTTAACTTTTTGAAATAGTTCATAATTGCTTAGGTGAAAAGCTCAAAGCAAAGGCAGTAGGAGTAGCTGTGTAGCTGAACAGTGTGATGACCTGCTTCATGAGCAAAACAAAATTGTGTAGTGCAAGGAAGTATTTCATAAAGGGCTGAATGAACTTGTCCTGAAAGTCATGGAATTGAAGTATGTGGATTTTCTGTGGTGAGTTTCTGCAGGTGATTGCAGTTAAAAGCATAATGTAAACTTAGGCCCAAAATGTATTAATAAAAGCAAACACCAAAAAAGTCACCTTCAGTTTTTGTGTGTTTTGGAGGGCAATTTATTTTAGTAGAGCAAATCATTCCTTAAATTGTCACTTAATATTTTAGTCTTAGAACGTGCATCAGAACTATAAACTGAAAGGAAGTTGTGCAAAGCATTTGACACTGTCCCACATGACATCCTTGTCTCTATATTAGAGAGACATAGATTTGATGGATGGACCACTCAGTGGATAAGGACTTGGCTGGTTGGTTGCACTTGAAGAGCTGCGGTGAACAGGTTGATATCCAAGTGGAGAGCAGTGATGAATGGCGTTCCTCAGGGGTTGGTATTCGGGCCGGCACTGTTGCTGGTGACATGGACAGTGGGATTTTGTGCACCCTCAGCAAGTTTGCCACTGACACCAGGCTGTGTGGTGCGATTGACATGCTGGAAGGAAGGAATGCCATCCAGAGGGACCTTGACAGGCTTGAGAGGTGGGCCTGTGCAAACCTCCTGAAGTTCAACAAGGCCAAGTGCAAGGTCCTGCACTTGGGTCGGGGCAACCACAAGCACAAACACAGGCTGGGTGATGAGTGGATTGAGAGCAGCCCTGCGGAGAAGGACTTGGGGGTGTTGGTTGACAAGAAGCTCAACATGAGCCAGCAATGTGTGTTTGCAGCCCAGAAAGCCAACTGTATCCTGGGCTGCATCAAAAGAAGTGTGACCAGCAGGTCGAGAGAGGTGGTTCTCCCCCTCTACTCTGCTCTCATGAGACCCCACCTGGAGTACTGTGTTCAACTCTGGGGCCCCCAGCATAAGAAGGACATGGACCTGTTGAAGCAAGTCCAGAGGAGGGCCACGAAGATAATCAGAAGGCTGGAGAACCTCCCCTATGAGGATAGGCTGAAAGGGTTAAGGTTGCTTAGCCTGGAGAAGAGAAGGCTCCAGGGACACCTTATAGCAGCCTTCCAGTACCTAAAGGGGGCCTACAAGAAAGCTGGAGAGGGACTTTTTTACAAGGCCATGTAGTGATAGGACGAGGGCTAATGGCTTTAAATTGAAGGAGGGTAGATTTAGATTAGATATAAGGAAGAAATTCTTTAGTGTGGGGGTGGTGAGGCACTGGAACAGGTTGCCCTGAGAGGCTGTGGATGCCCCCTCCCTGGCAGTGTTCAAGGCCAGGTTGGATGGGGCTTGGAGCAACCTGGTCTAGTGGAAGGTGTCCCTGCCCATGGCAGGGGGGTTGGAACTAGATGATCTTTAAGGTCTCTTCCAACCCAAACCATTCTGTGATATCAAAGTGACCAAACTAATTTAAAGAGCAGGCTTTCCAACAGGTCTATACTGGAACTCTCTGACTGTGGGTAAATTCCTTGGAATTTATTAGAGCCTTGCATTGAGATTTAATGATTCCTGGAAAACCTAATATTCGCTCGCCATTGGAACACAAAACGGTGAAGAGACAGGCTTTGCTAGTACTGATTTCCAGGAAATAGTCTCTTTGTTTAAAATATGTGCAGCTGGACTTTTCCTGGAAACCAGTGTTGTGAGCACATCCTCTCTGAAGCATTATCAGTCTGTTTTAGGCGTGGCTAGGCGGCAAGATTAACAATTCTGAATTACCCTGGAATCAATTTATGCATACCCAGTTTAATGTAATGTCTGGTCGTACAATGTAGTTAAGTCTGCAAAATGCTGTAGGATTTTATAGGCAGGATGAAAATAACTTTTACCTTTCTTCTGGTCTCATTTGCCTGTTGATTACTTTGTACGTTTTGTATACGGGGCCAATTGTGCAAATGGGGTGGGTAACTCTAACATACCTTTTCATGCTCAGTAGCTTGTCCAGTCAGAACATATTTCTAGCATCTGGGGTTTTCAAACATTTGTTAACATGCATCCAGCTGTAGGAGTATCTCAGGGGCAGTAAACTGGAGTCTTTTGCTCAGTGTTGTCTTAGCACCTGTAGAGCTCATTAGAGCCTTCCTGATGGCATAAAGGCTACCCATGGTTATTGCTCCACTTTTTCTTGACTCATGTAGCAGTGAGATGGAACTAGTCTTTCTTCTTCCTTTTAGAAACCTGAAATTTGTTGCAATTGACTACTTGATTTCCATTCAGAGTCTTTTTTTGTATTATCAGGGAATGCATTATGTGAATTGCAGGTAAGCCCTGCTGGTGTTCATGGCACCATTTGTTAGCTTAGGTGTAACACTGTGAAAACTTGACTCTGAAAGCAGCATAATCACTGTATTTCCATGTCTTTGTGCCCCAAGCTAATGGTTACAAAGCTCTTATTATGACCTTCACTTGTTGTAGTATTAATTTACAGTATGATGAAATCTTGGATTCCCAAATCACCTATGCTAAGGTGCTGCAGCCCAAGGGAGAATTTTATTCTTCCCATGTTTCACTCTTTCTTGAAATTGCTGTGCCTTTCAGGCTTCTGGGAGACCATTAGTACTTAGATTTCTTCATCGGGTATCACCTTATTAATAGAGGTTGTGTTCTAGGCTTAAAGTGACAGGAATGGAGCTGTTCAGAATTTCTTAGCTCCATGTTCATATGAATTCAAATGAAAGAACATGCTGCTTTTGCTCCCTCTTTTGAAAACAGTGTAACCTTTGCAGTTGTTTGACTGTGGTTACTCTTAAGATTGCTCAAAAAATCAACTCACTCCTAGAATATTTTTCCTCAAAATGAAGTTGTTCAATCTTGGGTGGATATTCTTGGGGTCTGTTATGGCTAGAGTGTTGGATCTGAAATAAGATGAGAACTTGATGGAAGAATAACAATAAGCTCTGAAGGCCATTTAAAGGGGACAGTGATTGCTTCCAGCAGTATGATGTTGTTCCAGCACAGCACTGTGGCTGCACGTGCCAAAAATTTGAAATAGTATGGATTGATAGAATTTGTTCCACCTCCCTCCCCAAATGATTTTTTTATGGTTCAAAGATTGAAAACATTTAATTTCCATGAAGAATTCAAGTGGTCTTTTTGGTGTACTGTCCTCTCTAATCTCCCATCTGAAATGCCACACTGTAGAAAGATGGGGGTGGGGAGAACAAACAAACAAAAAACCCAACCCCCAAACCAACCATACCAATCATCTGGTCCTGTATGCCAGCTGCGAAAGAGGACTCTCGAACTCCCTAAGTCAGTACCAATTTATAAAGAAAAGATATCCCTACCATTTCTCTTTGGTCATGAGAATGTCTTGGTGGGGTCATGATAACTCTTGGTGGGATTAGGATTACTGAGGAAATAGACAATCCAGTTTTGATTTATGCCAAAATAACACTTCATGCCTGTACTATTCCAAGGAACTTTCTGATAAGAGCTAGCTGAGGGTGGTTTATTGGGGGGGGGGGGGGGGGGGGAAGGGGGCAGGACAGACAAAGGGGCTGGCATTAAGTTGATGCCTCACTTAGAGCACTTTGCTATAATCTTACAGCTTGGTACCCTAAAAACTAAGGCTAGTGTCGTGTATTAGACCTTAATTCCCTTTCCCATAATTTGTTTCTTGAATTCTTGTTGACTTTTAAGACACCTTTTTTCCTTGTCATAATCCATTATGTTCAGAGAACTTCTCTACTTCACAGTTAAATCACTTTAAACTTAGTTATACTGTTGGCTTGTAAGATCATACTTGTATTATATATCTTGGTGGTGTCAAGTTGTGCGTGATTGTCTTTATCTCACCAGTTGAGCTTGTTACTCTTCCTGCTTTGTCAGCTTGGGTTTCAAAATAAAACATGTTCTATCTGTTCAGTAATATGAGGTGAGATTGGACTGTATCAGCCCAGGCATACCTGCTTGAGTTGTTATAATGACTCATTTTCAGCCTCCGCTCCTAGCCAGAAACCTTGGCTAAAATCTCAGTTGCTTCCTGGGTCACATAGTTAACGTGCTTGACTAACTACTGCAAAACTGAATTCTCATGCAAAGATGGTGAAGAGGATCAGTTTGTTAGTGATTCAGCCTTGAAACCTACTTTCTACCTGGAACAACGTGAGACTGAGGTTGAGGGAGGATAGAGCTGTGTAGCTACTTCAGAAAACTAATGATTTTCTAGGGGATTGCAGCTTTGTATTAGCCGCCCTACCACCTCGTTAACGTCTCTTGACAAAGAGCCCTCAGGGAAGACCTGGCAGATGTGAAGTAATGCAAAACTATACTTAAGTAGAGGAAGATGGAAGAAATAATTGCCCTTCCGTGCATCTTACCTCATAGAAATCTTGTTCCCACTCTCTTGTCTTTGCTGAGAAAGGACATACTTGTGATTCCCTGGAGGAGTGATCACTGGCTAAATTTGGGTTGTTTTCCCAATGATGAAAATTGATATCTTTGCCTTTTTGGCATGTCATTATACACAGGCACATCAGAAGGGGGCTTAGGTGCAACTATGTCTGCTTAGAAGTTGGCACTTTGGGGCTCCATCTTTCCTGTGCAGCTGCTGGTAAGAGAATGCAAAGGGGTGGACCTAGATGGTTCTTTTACTCCAAACCGAAAGGACGAAGTTGTTAAGTGGCATAAATGCTCCCAGTTTTGCTTCAGTGGTACAAATGTTAGGCACCATAATATTAGGTCAGACAGATAGTCTGTCTTGCTTATCCTGTCACCAAAAATAAAATGCTCCCTCACCATGTTTGCATTTATTTCTGTTGTGAAAAACAGGAAGAAATGCTATGCTGGCTCTTACCTTTGTCATAAATTCTAGTTTTTCCTTTTGTAGATTATTAAAAAGGTTTGGGTGTTTTGGTTTTGTTTTTGGTTTTTTCCAACAGCAGCAAATGAATTATGCATTCTTACCACTACTGAATGTCAAACTTCCTTTTAATTGAATAGTAATAAGGAAATCTCGTGACTTTGAAGCATTTTAAGTAGGCCAGAATAAAATGTTCTTGAGTGCTCAGATATCCTTGCTGTCACAGTTAGTTTGACATTCTTGTGTGTTATCCATTCAAGACAGTCACTTACTTTTCCTGAAAAATGTTGGAAGGGAAGCTAGAATTCAGGAAATGCTTGCGCAAAGAAATCCCGTGGGACTTAAGTGCTGAGAAGCTGTGCAGAAGAGAGGTGCCATAATGTAGCTTACTAGCTTGGATTCAGAACAAAAACTTGTGGAAAGTTCTAACAGTAACCTCTATAATAATGCTAGCGCTGCTATATTAAATGCATTTCTTATGTACAGAATGAAATACAGCAGAGTACCTCAGTTTTCAAATTCTTTGTTCAGTAGAGCAATGCATAGTGTTTGCTGCCAAAAAGCAATTACATGTTCCCTTGCTCTGCTTAACTCTGAAGGCTGAATACAAATCTCCTGCAAAGATTATATGCGCGTGCATTTCACGAAGGGGATTATTCTGTGTTTCAAGAGAGATGCTCTCCTCCACTACCCAGCAAGAGCTGGAAAGAGAGCCAAGACTATTTCAATCCCATTTGAGTTCAGAGAACACCACCTCGTTGTGTCATTAGGAGCTCCCAATTCAGTTTGTGTTGCTTTCAGCGCTCCCTTTCCTCTATGTTAGAATTCTTTGGGGCTTTCTAACTTGAAGCGTAACCTAATGCCATGATTGTTTTTTCTAGTTGTGGTTGATGGCTTTTAGTTCTATGAGCTACTTAAGTTAGATACAAATAAGCACCTACTGTTGAGGAAATCTTGGGGGTGTGGTAGATTTGCAGGTTGAAAAAGTTACCATCTAGCAGATGGATTTTGCACTAGCAAAGAAATCTCTTCAGTTCTGTTGCTGTCTCACCTTCAAATAATTTTGCACTGACACAGGTTTCCAGGGTTAAAAACACTTTGGGTGGAATTGGTTTCAGGGCTTGGGGTGAAGAAGTCTCTAACTTTTTCTTGAGTTTTCTTGATATTTTTTTTTTAATTTATTTTTAAATTACACCCGAATGACAGAAACAGCTTATTCCTAGTTTGCTGTAATATATATTTTCCTTTTACTTTGAGTGCTTTTGATGTGTTTCAGGACTTTGTCCCATTGTACCAGGACTTTGAAAATTTCTACAACAGAAACCTCTACACACGCATTCGGGACAGCTGGAACCGTCCGATCTGTAGTGTGCCCGGGGCCAAAGTGGACATGATGGAGAGAGTTTCCCATGACTATAACTGGACATTCACGTGAGTCAAAATTGAAGACAAGGCTTCCCACAACTATCTTTAAGTAGTGGGTCTATAAGAGCAAGTTGCAGGCTGTGAGGTTAAAGGTGCAGTGAATTGTGTTTGTTTTGAGCTTTCCAGCAGATTGAATTGATGAATTCTGCTCTTTTGAAACGCATCTGGCCAAGGTGATTGTTTTTGTGTAATCTTTTGGCTGCTTAGTAAGGCTGCTGACTGTGTTAATATTTCATGGGTGTGCACCTATAATAAAATCAATACGTCTCTGTGTGTGATGACCAGAACCTAGAGTAGATACTTCGGATTGCAGTGCTACTTGTGACTTTGTGCTGATTTAGAATCAGTCCTGACACTTGAAGTAAACGTTGCTGCCTGAAAATGAATTTAACATGATTGTCTTGAGTCAGAACTGAAGTAGTCTGTAGAAACAAAATCAGAAATGCAAGGACAAGGATTTTTACGAATTGGAAATGACATATAACAAGTTTGATGTGAAGAGTTTTGCAGCACAGTACTTTATGAAACTAGTCATGTCTCTCCTCGGCTTTCAAGGGCAAAATAATTAAAACTTTCTTTCTGCTAAACTTCCTTAATCTCCTTGTCACGTATTGTTAGCACAGCAGTGCCAGATGCGTTTCCTTTCTGTGGTTAGAGGATATCCTGCTTGAGGGGCTGCCAAGTTAATTGATCTAGAGATCTTATTTTGTAATTGAAAACGAAGTTGTATGTTTCTGGGATGGAGGGGGGACATGTCAGAGGAACAACAAATGGTTTGAGAAGCCTCAAGCAATTTTAGATATGATAGTAAAATTACCTTTTAATGTAAACTCTTGGGAACTAGTTTGAGACTAAGATAGGGAAAGCTTTTTCACTGATCGTTTCAGTTTGATGATGAGGGGCAGTACTGAAATAATTTAATGGTTGGTTGTATTGATTTTTAACATTTCAGTGTATATTCTAGGAAACTGAAATAAGAATCTTCAGGTGTAGTTAATTTTTTTTAATTGTGGGTGTCCTAACTTGTGGTGTTTTTAAAACACAGGTACACAGGGAGAGTGATAAAGGACATTATTAATATGGGTTCCTACAACTACCTTGGATTTGCACAGAAGGCAGGGACTTGCCAAGAAGCAGCAGCTGAAGTTCTGTCCCAGTATGGAGCTGGGGTGTGCAGCACTAGGCAGGAGATGGGTAAGTTGGAGCAAGATAGAATGTTCCCCAAATGTATGTTTCAAAGTCTTTAATCTGATCATAGGTCTTTGAAACATTACTTGTTCCAGCTTTTGAACTTTGGACTAATCAATAAATAAGCTTTTACTTTAGTGAAGACAAGTTGGTTTGTTGGGTTTAGTTTACATCGCACAGCAATTGGCTCGCTTATGTTTTCATATTTTTTTTTCCAGTGTTCCCTTTATGGGCCTTTAAATAAAGAGTAGCCTGGTTGGTGGAAATTCTTCTCATAGAATATAGCAATATTGAAAGCTTCTCCTCATTCTGAATTTCTTATTTGTTTTATGTGCAGGAAACTTGGACAAGCATGAGGAGCTGGAAGAGCTAGTTGCCAGGTTCCTAGGTGTGGAATCTGCAATGGCATATGGAATGGGGTTTGCAACCAACTCTATGAACATTCCTGCCTTAGTTGGCAAGGTATGGCTTAAGTCACCAGCAAAAGCTTATCTAACAAAGATTCAGCTGGTTGGGTTTTCTAAAAGCTGCTTGTTTGGTTTTGTTTTTCTTCAGTGGCAACTACTGCAGATATTATCTATGGAAACTATAGGTCACGGTATGCATCTCTAACCTTTTCAAAAATCTTTTTGGGAAACAGCATACATGAGACCAGTAGCAGTCCAGACCTTGTCCTCTTTCTGGGAGAGAGCCTAGCATGTTAAGGCTTGCTTCCTCAGGCTACTAATGGTGGCTGATTAACAGGCTGATTGCCTGAAGGTATTTTGATGCTCTTGAGACACTAAGAAGTGACTGTGTCAGTGAGACACAGAGATAAGCTGAATTGCATGTTGGTACACACGGAATTTATTATCTTTGAGCAGTAGCTGAAAAATACTACCTCTGAAGGAGCAAAATCCTAGTAGAAAAGCTATTTGAGACAAGCAAGGTCAAATGTAAAGACTCATGATGTCTACTGTGTGCCCCATAAAACAGTATACAATGCAGCCTGAGTATGCTGCATCTCAGACTATGGGTTTTTTTGTTATTGGAAAATTAAATAGAAGAGAGCTCTTTGTTTGCATCTTCTGATGCAAAATACATGTTCTCGAAGCTCCTACTTAAGAGTAAAATAATGCAAGTACTGGAACTGTTTCCTCTTTTTGAAAATGATTCACTGTTAGCCTAATACTACTAGGCTGTTGGAATTCTATGTCCCTGTGTAGTGAATTATTTTCCCTTTATTCCATTTATTTATTTTTCCACTTCCTGAGACAACTTTGTAAATTCTTCCAGTTATCATATCTACAGTATAAAATTGTTGCCTTATTCTTCCTGGCAACTTTTCCTCCTGGTGAATCTCTTCTTGACTAGCTGTTGTGTTTTCCTGCATGCTATTTCAATTGTAACAATGAAGCAGCACTGTCTAGGTATGCCTCTTTTCTTTTGGTCTATTAAGTTTTAAATATCAGATGCTTTCCATAATGAAAGACATTTTTGAGTCTGATGCCAGAGAGAAATTCAGTGTTTCAAATCTAGTCTTTCTGGAGTCAAATACTTCTGCAGTGCTATGATTTTGAGCAACATGTTACTTCTGACATACCTTACTTGCATTTTTCTGCTCTTCGTCTGCCACATCGCTCCAGTTTTCTCTTCAATAGAAAAATGATTTCTGTGAGATCCACTGTATATCTTTAATACCCTATGAGAATAACCTTGAGACACCATACTCAGCTCCTTAGTTTTCACATTTGAACTTTAACAGTTTTTACAACCATTGAGAGAATGTCAACAGTAAATTGCAAGGCATGTAACATACCTGTTTTCATGTGCATAACTTGCACATTTACTAAACCAACTCTTCGTAAATGGATACAATAGTCTGTAATGTGTTAGTAATGAGCATACTTAGGTTTTGTGCACTTCAAATAAGGTAGTAAGAAGCTTCTGTCTCATAATGCTAGAAGTACCCTTATACTCAGGTGAATACTCCAAACAGAAAATGCTCTCTTCTGAAGAAAAGAATTCTTGTCAAATGAACCATTTCACAGTTCAGAATGTTCACTAAATGCTTTTTTTGGCTGCCTGAAGTTGCTTCTCACTGCACTTTTGATTTCTTGATTGTCCGCAAATAACGACTCACATAAATCCTGAATTCTGGCACCACCCTGTACACAATTGGCTGTGTGTGCACAGCCTGTTTGGCAATGCTTTGATAGTGTCCTCAGTAAAGCCCAGAGACTCCTCATGCTTGATTAAACTCTTGGGCTCTCTCCTTTTTTTTTTTTTTTGTTGTTGTTGTCTCCTTTTTTTTTTTTTTTTTTTTGTTTTGTTTTGTAAACTACTTTTTGTGTCTCTCTGTATGTCCTACACACATTTTCAGGCACGAAGCTGCCTGTAACATGAATTTTTGGAGGTTTGACAAATATAATCAGTAATGGCATTTGCATTTGGCCAGAAGGAGTTTCTTTGACAGTCACTGTTATGATTTGTAGCTAATCATTATTTCCATCGTATCTGGGCACCTATAATGCAACTTAATTAGCTTAAAATACAAACCACTGCAATAAAGTTAATCGCATGTATGTAATACTGGACCACCTGTTCTGGTTTTGCTCTGTGAACCGTTAAGCACTTGGTTTATGTTGCTACTGAATCCTCTTTTAATAGCAACAAATATGACTTGACTATCCTAGGGTCCAACTCTACCCCATAGTCTGATCAGCACTGGTCAGCAAAAGGAATTCAAAAGCTTCATCAGCATTACCTAGTTGATCTCTGTTCACTATGGCTTGTTAACAGCAGCTTCTACAAAGAAGATGCTGAAAACAGGTATAGTTGGTGTACACCGAAAGTTGTATTTCAGCACTGTTGAAGCATTGCTAAAAACAGGTCTTTCTGTACCTGGCAGTTTTTAGCAGGAGAGACCCAGACCCACTGTTGACAGCCAAGTTGTTGGCTGCCTAGTACAGTCGCTGCCATGTGTGCTGAGTCTAGACCACAGATAATGTGAGATTGGAGGATTATGTAGTCAGAAGTTGTTAGACCATTTGAGGCTAAGCTAGATGCTGAAACTTGCCTGTTTTGGAATAAGTGTCATTAATGTAGTTACGGTAACTAGCTAATAGCAGCATTCTGTACTGCCTTTAGCACAGAGCTTTTTGTCATAGCTCTGGACTTACAGAGGCTAGATAATGGAATTAGAGCAATGGTGCTTGAAGGATTTTTTTTTGGTTGTAAGAAAACAAATTAATTTCCATGTATAGTTAGTTTGTGAAATTAAGTGCTCAGGACTGAATTATGCAATTCATGTGTGCAGCACTGTGGTAAAATGTGGCATTCACTTCAGTTTCTGTGTCTGCCTTGTAGGATGCATTGGTAAGTCTGATCTTCACTGGAATATGTTTGTCTTGATACCAGTAGTGTGATCTCCAATTAGTGTTAGTCTTCTCCTGGATACTCTCTCACATGTAAGTTTGCTGATAAATGCAACTGAAGTCTTATCATTGTAGTAGCAGCACTCAGTTTTACATATTATCATCAGTGATTGCTGTACTGTACCACTGGCTTCTCTGATCCTTTGCCCTCTCTCAAGTGGCAGACAATATTAGACTCTACTTCCTCTTCAGTTCTAAATTAATTTATTTTGTCTAATTGAATGCCCTCTTCTGTTACAGAGGGGTGAAAAGAGGCTGCTCGTTGATTTGTTAAATCTGCTTTCTCTACCAAAAGCTTGTACTTGTTTTTATGGAGAAGCTCCTTGTAGGCTATTAATCTCTTATTTGTCTTTTTTTAATCTATCGCTTTTTCAACTTCCTAACATTTAAGAAGGATAGTAGTACTGGATTATTATATTTGGGTTTTGATACAGTAGTGCTTAACACCAATGGCCTCTGACATAGTATACATACTCCTTGTTTGGTATAGTAGTTCTAAAAAGCAAACGCTAGTTGGAGTTTCCCATGCTTCTTATGCCAAAGTTTCTGAAATATGCAATGTGAATCCTTGTAACAGCAGTTTGAACACTTGATTTAGTGCAGTTTCTGGGGAAAACCAGTCTCGAGCTTTCCCAGGATGTAGAATATTCCTAGGTACATCACAATTCTAGTGCAAAATTTCCTTTATTGTGGAGAAAATACGCCTATTGTCTGTGCCACCTCCTTGTGTAACTGTAGGTAATGCTTTTCGCAGTCCCTTTTAGTAACTCTCCTTGCAGAGAAGAAATGTTCTTGACTCTTCCTTCCACCGGTTGTTAATAGAGAAACATAGAATGAGGATGTGTTTAGTGTCTAATCTTCAGCATCTTGACATGCTTTCCGGATTCCTAACTTAGTCACTTCTAGAGTAGCAGCACATTTGCATAGTAATTGGAGTGGGCCAAGGTTATTTAGAAATAGTATTGCTCTCTTACAAACTAATCCCCCAATATGCGTTCCTGTAGTCCACAGCGATAACACTGTGACTGAATGTTCAGCATATCAGCTATTGGTCTGCAATCATTGCTGCTTTCAAAACAGATGTATCCTGTTTTGAAGTTTCTCCAAGGATATACCTTCCCTTTTTTGAAAAAGGAAACAAATTCAATGTAATATTTAATGGCTTCAGAAGACTTTGCAATTTCACTCTGCAATTTTGTTTTCCACTTCCTGTCTCTTGTATATTACCTCCATCTACGAAATACTCAATTGTTCTGTTCATTAAAGAAAATTAGTCCCTCTGGTACCACTGAGCACACATGGGATTAGTCAGTGGTTACCTCCTAACGCAAGAAATAGTGCAACTTTGATAAGGTCTGTGATCTAGGACTTTGGCCTGTTTCCTAGCACCACTGTAGAGTTACTGAGTGAACTGCGGCAAGCTGCTCTTCTCTGTTTTGCCTGGCTGCATAGGAGGATGAGTACTAATCATCAACATGAGATATTCAGGCAGATGCAGCTTCAGGACTTCTGGGAAAAGTGAAACTAAAGTGGTTCTTTCAGTTAACAGCAGTTGTGTATTTTTATTTGCCATACTAAGGCTGCCAATTGTTTCTTAGCAAGTCTTGCCTGAACTAGCTGCATCTATGTTGGAAATGCACTTTTTTTTTTTTCCTTCCCTTAAATGATCTCCAAGCAGTTCAGAGCTGAAATGTGTTACATACTTGGCTGTGAAATGTAACCTTTTCAATATCTTCCTTTTTCCCCTTCTAATTCAGGGCTGTCTGATTTTGAGTGATGAACTGAATCATGCATCACTGGTGCTTGGAGCAAGACTGTCAGGAGCAACTATTCGAATCTTTAAGCACAACAGTAAGTATCAGATGGTGGACTGTGCTTTTCTGCAGATGCTATAGATCAGATGCAATCTCTTCTGTCTTCTAATAGTTGGAGATTCAATTTCATGCAAGGAAATCAATTGCTGGTTACCTGAAAGGTCAGAAGACTGCTGCTTCTGAGAATGTAACCATCTTGAATTGGATATTTTTTGGTATGTTCAGTCTCAACTAATAACATTTTTATCCTGAAGCTGTTCTGGCTTGTACCTTCTGCACATGAAGAGGAACATGCTGCCCTTCGGCAAGTCTAGGGGCACTAGTGTTTTAACATGGCTTCTTGTATAGCTCAGCATGGTTAGACTATTCTAACAGTCCCTGTCACATAGTAATGCAATCTTGTAGTGGTCTAGGTTACAATTTGGGGGATAAGCAAGTTTAATTTTAGGACCAGAGCCAACATGATCGTACAGTAAAAAAAGCTTATGAACACAGATGTCCTAGCTAAACTAGACAGCCTTGCATTAGTACAAAGTAGCTCCAAAAGGAGTTTTGGGGATGTGAAGCACAGATTAATTTCACTGAGTTACTTGTTTTAAGTATTTGTTTCCAAAGTACACAGAAATTTCACTTTGCTAGTTTCAGCTGCCTCCAAAGGAGGTATCTAGAATAACTTTCAGATTAAAAATACTTAAGGTTTCCTTCTCTTATTCTCAATGGAAGAGGTACCTGGTTGTCCTTAATTAGTAAAGCCACTATCTTCATTCTTCAGCTGTTCCTAATACTCTTTATAGTATTGATCTCTGAGATCATGACGACTGTTGCTTTCTTTGAAGTATGTGGTGGTGACAGCAAAGCTTGGGTGGCTGCAATCATTTTCCTTTCTTTGTCCTACTTGATAGTGGGTCCTCTGCTGTGCTTATTGTTTCTTTTGTGTTCTCTCTTTCTTGTTCTCTATCGTTTGAATAATTTTCTTTACAAAAGTGTAGAGCTTACATTTTGTACAGCTTAAATTTTGTTAATTTTTTTTAATTCTCCATAAATCTTGATTGCTGGGCAAGATCACAAAAGCTTTGCACTCAACTTCTGTACTTATATAGACATACTTCTGAACATTGCATCCAGTTCCAGAATTTCAGAGAAAGCAGGTGACAAACAGTATCACTGTTCTGGGTATGAGGTGAAGGATTTAGAAGCTCTGGTGTGATGAGGAAGAACAGATGATCTGTGGGAATAGGGTACAAACTAGCAATGGTGAGATTGGGGGATATTCTAGAAACCTTATTAGGTGGTGGGGATCTGTGAAAGAGAATAGAGTGGCAGATTAGAATCAGAAGGCAAAATACAAGCAATGATCTTGGCCTGTCAAGATGATGTTCAATTCATAGTTATGTTTGTGTTGTCAGTCCTGCACTTGCTATACTCTATGCTGCCTTACTTAACTTCATTTTCCTGAGAAGTTAATGGCTTCATTCATATTCTGCTTTTTAGAAATTATGGAAAAAAAATTTAAATCCCCCTTAAAGTCCTTGTTCAATGTTTTCATTTTTTTCCTACCTCATTCTGCAGTTTGTCTTTTTCATTAAGGTCAGACCTAGTTTACTGTCTTTCCTCTTTCTTGAGAGGTCAGAGCAGAAGTTTATATTCCATTGTTCTCCCTAACTACACTAAACTTGTCTTTTCTTCATTGAGAGAGATTTGTTGGAGGCAGGGACTCCGCTGCTGACTTCTTCATTTTGTCTTTTGCTTAACATTAGCTGTCTTTTAACTGTCTATTAAATGACCTAATTTGCTGTGTAATTTCTAGTCTAGTTCTAGTTTACAAGCTCCTCTTGCTGCTACAAGTGCCCTAATCTGCCAATCCTCTTTTCATGATTGTGCTCTTTTTCATGCCCTGGTGTTTATATCTGTCTCCTGCTCAGCACTTCAGCTTTTACGGTTTGATTACTCCCATCTCCACTCCTTTTCTCAGTTTTTGGGTTTTTTTTTTCAGGACCAATTTCATGTGTATTTATTTGCTCACGTTAGTCAGGTCTCCTAGGATCATGTCAAGTGTGCATAGCCCAAAGCTAGTAAAGTTTCAGAATACATTGCTACTAACAACTTCATCTGTCCGATTTCTTATATGCTGAGCACTGTCCTCTTTCCTACACTGGTCATTCTTTTTTCTTCCTTTTCTGTTTTTGGTTTAGTAGCTTCCTGTTCCATACCTCCAGTCCCTTCAATTTGAAACAAAGTAATAAAAAATGTACACTTGCTCCCCTTCCTGTCCTCCACTGTGATATATCTTCTACTTATTTTTAGTTGATTATCATTGAGCTTGCTTATTCTTTTTTGAGTTATTTCTATCCACAAGGACATGCTTACTTCCTAAATTGCTTTCTCTTTTCCTCACAATGAGATACCTTTTTTTCTTTTTTCCTTCTTTTTTTTCTTTGCTTCCTTGTTTGCTGTTTGTGCCTAATGTTTTAACTTATGCTTTTAGCTTAGGATGATGAAATTCTTCCTCGGAGTTCATGCAGTCACCCATTCCCTTTAATCTCATCTGTGGGCCCGCAGCTAGATGAAGCTGATGCTTATTGACTTATGTGTGGCCTGTCCTCCACAATGGAGCAATTTGTGCATTTCTGGAGTATTGCTGTCTTTAGTCATTGCAAAGCTCAAGTTAGTAGCTGTTTTGGTACAATTTAACAGTAATTTCTGGTGCAGATATGCAAAGCCTGGAGAAGCTGCTCAAAGATGCTATTGTGCATGGGCAACCTCGTACACGGAGGCCCTGGAAAAAAATTCTTATCTTGGTGGAAGGAATATACAGGTACAAACTATTCTTTATATTCCTAAGAACCTCCACATGAGATCTAGCTGCTTAGTATTTGGGTTCCTTTGCCAAATCAAACTATGAATATTGTCACTTCATAGTTATTTCATTTATCTCATCTGCGAATTAAATTGACCTATGTATGTCTCACATCCTGGACTTTCTGTTGCTAGTACTGTAGCTGCACCTGGTGTTATCACAATGCTTCCCATATCCTGCTTAGATTGTAGAAATTAATTAATCTCAACTGATTATTTACATCAGAGCTGAGGTCTTAAATTGCTTGTCCATTCTGTTCTTTCTGTGCTCACTAGATGATGCTAGTGTGAATGGAATTGTGCAAATTGAATGTTTTTGCTGAGAGTGAGCAGGAGCATGTAGTAGGCTTAGCTGTGTTAGGCATTTGAATCATAGTGACTTTCAGCACAAAATGGGATGTTTTGGAGTGCTACTAATGAGAGCCTAGTTAGTTCTTAAACTTAAAAACAACAGGTAAGTATATGTCAGATCAGAATACTGACATTAGGGTGGAAGTAAAAATGAGATAATTTATAAAATTGTCACTGAACACATTCCTTTGCCTTAACTTACTGTTGCTGCTACTGTTTAGTCCATATGTCAGCATCCCAGAGAAGTTGAACAGGTAGAAAGTAGAGATCTGGGCTCCAGGTGCAAGGATTTACCTTTCATCTCTCTGCACAACAGAATGTGTCTAGCAGATTTTATGGATTCATAATTACTGAAAGAGTGAAGAAGGCTTAGTGAATTTAGGCTCTGTAAGGAGGCCCAAACCATTAAATCAACTTACACTGAATTTCTGTTTCTCAACAGCATGGAGGGATCCATAGTCCGTTTGCCTGAAGTGATTGCCCTTAAGAAGAAGTACAAATCCTATCTGTACCTCGATGAGGCTCATAGTATAGGTGCCCTGGGTCCCAGTGGCCGGGGTGTAGTGGAGTATTTTGGACTCAATCCTGAAGATGTGGATGTTATGATGGGAACATTCACCAAAAGCTTTGGAGCTGCTGGAGGATACATTGGGGGCAAGAAGGTAAAAAGCTGGGAATCTCATGGCTGTTTCAGGCTGGTGGTGGCATCCTTCACTAAGCATCGCAAAGTTGATCTATTTCTCAAGTACCCTGATTGTAATTTGTTTCCTAATTTTACATACTGTCTAGTACAGTGAAAGTCTGTGCAATGCAGAGAGCCTAGTCTAGTAAAATATCTCATAATTGCATAGTTCTCACATGGTAAGCAATAATCTCAGTTTGCAGAATGTATGGTAGTGGTATAATATCTTTTGAGAAACTACTGTGAGCCAGGAAGCAGGGATTTCTTAATGTTACTTCTAGTGAGACTTGCTGGAAAAATGCCAAAAGCTGAAGCTTTTCAGCTTGTTTGGAGGAAAATCCTCTTCTTAGGTTAGTCTGGTAGAATTGATTCCCTCTGGACTTGTAACAGTTTGGTTTCTAAAAAGTCACTTACCCCCCCCCCCCCTTTTTTTTTGTTTGGTTTGGTTTGGGTTTTTTTGGCTACTGACTCTCTTCTACTGCAAAGTACTGTGAGAAAATGTTGCCCTTGCCAAACACCTCCTTTTGGGAGGGATGGTTTAGGCAATTGTATGTGTCCCCTTTCTCATATCCTCAAATGTGTCTCACAGATCAGGCATCTAAGCTTTATTTGAGAGTAAAATTCTACCGTTTTCCTACCAGGACAATGATTTTTTAGATACTAATAGCAACAATTATTTCAACCCATCCAAGTGGAGATGGGACTTGCAGATGTTCCTCTTTGGGAATTTACTACAGTTGGATTAAAATTACTCTGACATCTTCCCCGAAAGAAAGCACTGTATTAATATTTTTCCAAAGGTAGTGAGCTAGTGGGATTAACTCCCTTGGCATAAGGTGAAGCAGCTAAGAGTCCTTTGCAGCTGTGGTTTAGCTACTGTTTGAGGGATTGCTTCAGAGGTAAGAGGCCTTAAATCTTCCTACCTAGTTTCTGTCAAAGTCACTTTACAACTTTCTTTCATTTAACTCTGACTCCATGCGGACAGCGACATAAAATTGAACACTTCCACATATTTCTATAACATGTTCCCAGCTTGTGCTAGCTACAGGGCCGTCATGACTAATTTTGTGGTAGCAGAAGACAGGATCTGTCCTAGCGTTCATACTGGTCTTTAATATTTTGCTGGAGTGGTCTGGGCATTTTAGAGTGGTTTTGTTACAGTCGACAACAAGCAGCCTAGATCTACTGTGTGTTGGTCCTTTGTTCCTATATGACCTGCTTCTGCCCTCTAACAAATGTAGCAGGTATGTTTAACTGGGAAATGAAGGAGGTGTAGGTTGAGGTTCTTGCACTCTTAAATTACACCTGCTGCTTTATTTATATTGTGCTGATAAATGGGAGAAAATATTTTGTGACCTATTCCCATTTGGTGACTTTTATGGGGAAAGAATTAAATTGAGCACGATACATAAGCACCTATGGGTCCTGCTCCCCACTATTTCATTTGTTTTATACTCCCACTGTTATAATAAACACTTTTGAAAAACAGCCTGCACACAGCTTGAGTAATGCGAACACCTTGTTGCAATCCACTGCTGGTGGTGTTAGCTAAACAAGTCTGTCATAGGCATTTGAGTTTGATCAATGCACATTCTTGCCCTGTGACATAATTACAGGTTGTCATGTCCCTGCTGCTCACTTTTCAACTCTTTATTTCTTGTACTGTAAAATCAATCCTTGAGATACCTGTTCTCTTCCAGCACATTCTGAATGAGGTTTCTTGTAGTGGCCCATTTTATTTTGTGACTAAGACGTGACAGTAATGCATTTTTCTGAGTCTGGGAAGGCAATGTCTGATGCCTCTTGTGTTTTGCTAGGAACTGATTGATTACCTCAGGACATACTCTCACAGTGCTGTGTATGCGACATCACTGTCACCTCCTGTTGTGGAGCAAGTCATCACCTCTATGAAGTGCATCATGGGTGAAGATGGTACAACTGTTGGTGAGTCTTTCTAACAGTAAGCATGTGGAAGGGGGAAGCCAAACAGAGCCTTTTTATTGCTTGGACACATAACTCATTCAGTGGACACATTTGTATCTATCTGTTAGTACATGTAGACTTGGAATTTCTGGAGCAATAAACCAATTTATTGTCCTGCTTGGCAGATCAGCCTAATAACAGCACAAGGAATTTCCAGCTAGAGCTAAGTCATCTTAGTCTTATCTAAGACACAGTATTGGTTTGTATTGATTTTTGTTCTGTGTCTAGCTTTTCTAGCCTCCTTCTTTCTCTTCCCCACTGTCTGTCCTTTGTTATCTGCCCCACTTTTTAGATTGCTTTCAGAGTATTTTGCTGTGTACCTTTTACAGTCTTGTGTGCTGGTTACTGCAGGGGCAGTGCTTTTGATTTTCATCTCTAGTATAATTTGATGTTTGCACCTCAGTTAAATTAGATACGGGAATTCTTCTGAAATCCCTTTTTATTTGGGGAGCTAGAGGCAGTTTTCAAGATCAGTAGACTTAATGCACCAGGAGAAGAAATTCAGCATATTCGTCTTTATTGTCTTGGTTTTCCTTTTTCATTATGAAAGTAAGAAAGGGGAAGTCTGTACTAGTCTCGATGCATTCAAAGTCAAAACCAAATTCTCATGTCTCATTTGTCTAATAGGTAGCGGCTTCTTTCAGTTACAGCATGAAGTAAATAGCTTGCTCTTGTGATGTGTAAGCTGCCTTGAAATTGAAATGGTACAGCATTTTGCACGTACGGTACTTTTCCGTCTTCACAGGTAATTAAAAAGTTGTGAGCAGCTCACACAGGATGACAGTATAGTTTGCTGAGGATCTGTCAACCGTGTTCGGTTCTGAGGCTCTTAGAATTCAAACTGCAGAAAATATTCAGTTATGGGAGTTTCAGGCATCTGGCCACAAGGTGGTAGTGTATACTGAAGAACTGTATTTGCTTTTGAATATGGGTCATCTGACCCACTAACCTGACAGGTAAGTCCTACAGTGAGAAAGCTTGTTGGAGAAATGACTTAAGAATTTTTCTGTTATAACAGGTTTCATTTGGTTTGCTTACATTATCTGAGAACAGAGTTAAGTGCCAGCAATTAGTGTTGGTGGTTGCTAAATAGAGAAGTCATTACTGAGGCGAGTATAGCCAGGCAGCACTTGTACCTGTGCTAGCACTGCTTCTGAGTGGTCCATGTAAGAGACCTGTACCAGCCAAGAGTTGTCCCCAGTGCTGCTCTCAAGAACAGATATTAACCAAGCTCCAAACTACATGAGAAGTTGTGCGAAAGGGCTGGGTCTTGCCATGATCTTGAAAGTGACTGTTTGAGCTCTTTCTAGCTGATGATTTGCCAACAGTCCGTGGTCTACTCAAGCATTGCTTGTTTTGGGTTTCTTCCAGTATCTGTTTTGCTTAATGAAGTGGGAAGCAAGGAATGTGTAACTGATTTCTGTTTGCAGTATTCAAACTAAGGCATTTTTGCCCCTTTGTGAGGCTACAGTGTGATACTCATTCAAGCCAGGAGAATGGAAGCAACTTCCACCCCAGATTGTTCTGTTGCCATTATGCCAGCAAGATCCATCAGAGCTGAAAGGTGAACCAGATCAGGAACTAGTTTGGCAAAAAAATAAACTCCAAAGGCCTTTTTTTGTCATGTTGCTTAAAATGCGTGTCAGGCTACATCCTGCTAATTTGGTGCTGAGTAGTACCAGAATTCCTAGTCACTCTTTCTATTGAGAAAAGTGGTTTTGGCATTTGAAAGCTGTGTCATTTCAAAGAAGCCTCTGTATGTCCGATTTCTATAGGAACTGTAGCAGTTTTTGGAAGTGCTGGATATAACAGCTGGATAGCCAAAGTCCTGTCTGCTCATACACAGAAAGGATTTCTCAACTATAGGTCTCATGAAAGTGTTACTGGCTTTCTAAGTATCTAACTCAGCCTTCAGCTAGGGTAAGCACCTCATAGGATGATCCCTGCATGAGAGTGCTTCTCTGTTAATTTTCTCCACAGTGCTGTTTTCCAGTCATGCATGTTTTTTTAATTGCCTTAAGGCTTTAGAGATAATATTACTTTGTAGGCATTTTCTGTGGACGAAGCTGGCAAAAGTTCAATTGGGTGAATTGAGCAGCTGCTTAGTGATAGCATGACAAAGTTTTTTCCTTGTTTAAGGGCTTTGGCTGAAAAATCTCTGTTTGGATTCTGTAGAATTACGGGTGGGGCTCTGGAGGACCACTGCCTGCAGTTAGTTTGACCACAAGTAAATGTGGAGTAGAGTGGTGCTGGTAAGAGTTAACTGTGGAAGACAAGTAGAGAAATAGTGTTAAACTGGGTCACTGGTAAGCACTTCTGAATCGACTGTGTGTTACAAATTTCACTGCTTTTAAATTAGTCAAGCTGAACTAATGGATGAAGGAAAACTGAGATAGGGCAATGATTTTACAAGGGCACAGGAGTTGGAGCTGGAGTCAGAACAGTAGACTGCTAGCTCCCAACCCTGTTTTTTGGGCCACAGCTAAATCTTTTAATGGCTTCAAGAATGCTTTCTTGAAAAGAGCCTTTGCGGCTTCTTTGTCTGCCTGCTTCTGTTCACCACACACTATTTATAAAAGCTGCTGTTCTCCATGGCATCAAACCTTTGTGGAAATTGTGGTGTCAGATTGAGATGTTCTGTAGCTGAGGAATAAGTAGTAGGAAGCAATTAGTTTTTGAGGACAAAAGGGTTTTTTTATGTATTATTTTGCAAGAATAAGTTAATTCTTTGCTCTTATACTTCAGGTTATTTCTAAATCTAATTAAACATCTGGAGGCTCTAAACTTACACTATAAGGCATTGTAGTTACTAAAAATTTACATAACTAAAAAAAGTAAATATCTCCTTTCAGATCTTTCAAGCAAGCTGCCAGTGACTAAATAGGATGTTAGTAGGAGGCAGTACAGACAAAATATAGATGCTATGAAAAGCTGAGTGGCTGCTTATTGAGAACATAAGATGGATGGCATGCAAATCTGTGGCCTGAATTGAGACAATTCTGTACAAACTAATCTGTTAATTCTCTGTAATGTTTATGCATGTGACTATCAAGCCTCAATCTCTCTGAAGACAGTTATGGGAATATAATTATATATGAATAAAGTATATTACTTGCTCCTTCTTCCAGGCTGCAAAAAAAACACTCCAACAGCCAACGTGATGGCAGAGCCATGTTATGGGTTCTTTGTAATCGTGCTTCCAGTACTGCTTCTGAAACTCCTCTACATTATTAGCTCAGTGCTGTATGTCTGTCTTCTTTTACTTTGCATTACTTGTCTTGCATGTAATCGTCTAGAAGACCATCATGTGGTTTTAAACAAAACATACTTGATTTGTGATCACTGTGAGAATTTCTTCAAAGGAACAGTCCTCAGGAGTGGTGAACATTTTGAGCACATGGAATGTCTTCAGAGAACTCCAGTGACAATGTACACGGGTATCTCGCATATCACATTTGGCTTTGATATCTAGTAGAGCAAGGTGAGTAGGAGAGATGGAGAAGGCTTCTTTTTGCAAAAGCAAATTTTTGGAGCTGGTTTTCCTATTCAAAGTCACTGTGGTTGAAATTGTTAACAAGCAAGTGTTGCAGATGCTTGTCAGCAGTTCAATGGATGCTGCTCTTTCTCTGTTCAACCACAAAGATGAATGAACTTCAGATATTTTTGTAGATAAAGGGGCTTTTTTAAATAATAAAAAGACACAATAAGCATGCTTTTTGGGATCATAGTATACACAAAGATGACTAATTGATTCCTGGAATGGAGTCCTGGAAACTTGTAGTGTAGAGCCACTTTGTTCTTGCTGTTCATGTGGTGTTTGGGTTATTTAAATTGACTGTAGGGAAAATGAGACAGCTTGGTGCTTGCCCTGGCAAATGAGACATTGTTGGGATTTATGATATTAAGTACTTAACCTGTCTCATAGAATTTTTCAGCATTTCATTCAATTTGAGTTGAAAGCTGGATTTTTCACCATTACAACTTCACTAGGACTGGGAATCCAGTCAGCTCCTTTCTGCCATTTACGTAAGAGCCCATGATATATCCTGTGTAACTGGAGTTCAGTTAGCACTGTTGGTGTTCAGGACCCAGCCTGTTTGTTTCCCTGATAACATTGCTGGGGGCAAGTGGACGAAAATCATAAAGTAACCCGACTGAGGTGTGGGCAAATCAAAACATGCAAGGTGAATCCAGTTTAGGAACTGGTTAACCTGATTCAGAGACGAAACTTAGTTTGGTCTCCTGTGCATTAAAAACTGAAGATGAGCCTTAAATCTGGGAGTATTTTAATTTGAACTAAAGCTGGTGATGTTAATAGCTTGTAAAAGAGGCGATCTACTTCCTTCCATGGACATTAACTCAGTAATAGTAATTATACATGTTGACGTTTATAACAAGTTTACTGTCTTCCATCTCAGTTTCAGGAGGCAAATATCCCCCACCCAATCACAGCAGCATATGTAGCATATATAGAATAAGTTGTGGATAGACTTTGCCCAAGGTGGCACTTAAATTTTGAGTGCTGTCTTGAGCACTATATAGAAACCAAGGATTGTTATCCTACATAGCTCTAATGTTGCAAACAATGGAGGTAGCAGTTGCATAGGCCATCCCAGCTGCGAAACTATCGGAAATTAATAACTAACCTTTGAAGGCTAGTCAGTTAGCTGCACATAGTTTGATTGGTATTTGTCTCATCTGAGTACTTCAGTTGTGACTAGCTAGTGGTTGACTACATCTAGTCAGAGGAAACCTTAAAAAAAAAAAAAAGTATTTCTAGTCTTGCCATTGCTGTGTCCAACAAACTTGAGTGAGTTAAATCAGAAAAGGTAGTTAAACCAATTATGGCCAAAGGTAATAAGAACGTACAGCTGTGTTGGCAGAGAACTGAGCTGTTCAGAAGACAGGACTATTGCTATACTGTTAATATGCACAGGGAGAAGCATGCTGGAAACAAAACTAAGCCTGGTCTGCTTAAATTCTAGGGGAGAAAAGACTGCAATTAGTGTTTTAACCTCCATATGGTTAATCAGGCTCTCAAGTGAAGATATGACCTCAGTAGTTCAATCAGCTGCCTAGTCAGTAGCTTTATTCAAGTTGGACATTTTGTAAAATTCCCCTTTTCTTTCCAAAGATAAGCCAGAATTACATACAAGTATAAATTGTAAATGGTAGAGAAGGAATAGCCCACGTCATATCACTTGGAATTGAATTTTAAGTAGCTTACAGTTATAAATTAACTTTGTACCTTGCCATTGTGAGCAATAGATCCACAAATGGAAGCAGTGGCTGCTATTGTACTTGAAAGGGGAAATAAATATTCCTTGTGCAGGCTGAGGTTGAAAACATTCAATTAGCATTAAAATGGGTTCATTTGAATTTTCTCCAATAATGCACTTGTTAATGAGGTGTTAAATTATCACCTTGGGAACCCGGGGACCAGTCAAAACTAATTTGAGCAAAGTGAAAACTTTTCTTGTTGCTGCCCTTGAGAATCTCAAGCTGAGCTGGGAAACTGTTGGAAAAACAAATAATCTGGGGGTCATAAAGAGAGTTTCCTGCTTCTCTCCAGGGGACTAACAGTTTTAAACATCACTCTTTATATTTGTGCTTCCAGCTGGGGATCTTTTAAATCCAGCTTGTTGCTGCATCCCTACTTCCCTCCCACAGAGCCTGGCAAGCCTCCAGAAAAATTACTTTAACCTGGGCTGGGCAGGAGAAATCTTTGAGCCTTTGGTGCTTTGAAGAGTGTTTACAGACATGAGCAGAGCTGTACCCTTTGTGTTACGCATTGGAATGTGAGAATTCTTCAGTGCCTCCTCTGTTGGACTTTAATCAACATTGTGGTGTTTGTGCAAGAGCTCATAAACCTTTATAACTGTACACCTGCTTTGTTCTCATAACATTCTGGGTCTTGCTGTTTCTATTCAGGTGTGAGCTGTCATCCTCTATCTTCACACCCTCAACACTAATCTGTCGTAGCAGAAAAACAACTAGGAATGTGGCTTTGTTGAAGTAATTTCATTTTTTCTTCATTGTTTACACTATGTTTGATTTAAAACGTGTGGCTCACTTTTTACTCTCAAGAGCGTTGAAGTGCCGCTGTTCTACAGAATGCTGGTGTGCTGCTCATAGAGGGAAAGGAGAAAATACTGTGTAGCAGCTCACTAGCTTATTTCATTAGCAATAGTGTGACTAAAATGCCAAGTGAACATTAAGGTAAAGCATTTGAACAGGAGTAATCACAAATGAGGTGATGTGCACTCTGTCTTTGAAATAGTTTGAAACAGACTTCATGCTTCCTGGTGTGGTACATGATTTACTAGAGTAGAGTTTTTTGAAAATACCTGAATGACCCACATAAGCACCACTTCCTATTATCAGCCCTGGCACCTGCAGCAATTTTCTACATAGAAAAATTAATACTAGTATTACAATAGTGTCTGGAGTGTACAGACACATGGCAAAATTTCATTCTGTGAAGTGCATATGATGTAAATATTTCTAGCTTCTTTGGAAACAAGCAACAATGTGTAACTGAAGCTCTTAGTGTGGACTGTGTGCAGGTGTGTTAGGCTATGTGGGACTCACAGACCAGTAGAACTACTGTCCTTGCCTACTTTAGCAGGTTCTGATGTAAAATGTGGTTGGCACTAGGTCAACTCATGCCATTTCACATCAGTGCAGCTGATCTACCAAAATTCCCAAACGTGGACAATCTTGACAATCTACAATGTGTACTTTAGTCCTACTAGTGTGCAGATGTCCCAGAATTAATAAACTTCCTTAGATAGTACAGATTTAATCTTTGAAGGAAGAAGCTGTCTGAAAAATCTGCATGCCAATTAACATATTTTGAGAGCATATGGCCAGTGGAGAGATTTGAGATGACTTTTAAATGAGATTGTGCAGGTTCTGTTGCAGTCTATCTTCCACAGTAGAGTTTAGCTCAAGACAAATTGGCTTGTCAAGAACAGGATAAATCAACCTGTAAAGCTTCTTGCTGCCATGGGTAAGCTTCTGTTAATGCTCAGGTTATTGCCTAATTGTTGTGTAGTGGAAAAGTTGTGTTTACAAGGCTGTCTGCATGGGGGAAAATGTATTACAGAGTATGCATGCTTCTTAAGTCCATGTTGGCTAGCAGCTCCTAAGATTTATTAATGGTTTCTCTATGGATGCTGGGATTTAAAAAAAAAAAACAAACGAACAAACAAAGAAACCCAAGCCAATAAAATACTTCTGAAGCTTCTTAAGACTTTGAAGCTTGCCTTCCTATTGGTTGGCTTAGTATTGTATAAGCGTGTCACCAAATTCAGGCCCTAAATAGGCAGTGGAGAACTCGTTTGCCCTGCAACTAGCATCTCCAGAACTAAGTACTCTGTGCAAACAGATGTGGTACTCTTACAGAATAACTGTCTGTACCAAGAGCTGGAAGCAGAATGTTTAGTACCTCCAATGTTTGCTGAAAATAGCTTGTCTTTTCCAGGGTTGTTGCTATATTCCTGACAAGTAACTTTTTGTTCAGGACCTGGCATTGTAGAGACAATTGTGGGTTTTATATGCACAGCTTTGATCTTTCCAGGATCCTTGGAAAACAGCCATGCAGGGAAAACAAGTCTATAAAAGTCACAGCAGAGGCAAGGCTTCCAGGGTTTGGGCCTTTTCAGGCACAAAGCCTACTCTTCCACCTCACTGCAGTTGCAGGTGGCAGGCTACCAGGAGCTGCTTGCCAAATACAACTTAGTAACATGGAGAAAGCTCAATACCCTTCCTGTTGCAATTATTGCAGAGTTTTAGGGTAGATCTGAGAGCACACTGGAGATGGACAAGTATGGCTGCTATAACAGATGTACAGGCAGATGTGGGCAGCTCTGATGTGGCAAATTTGCAGGCTATAGTTTTTACCATGAGATGAACTTCTTAGCTATAAGCATCTTTGATGTCAAAGGAGAAACTTGAGATGTTGTGCAGAACCTCTTATGGGAATGGATCGAGGTCTTCACAAAAAGATGTGTGAAGACTACATTCTGTGAAAGATTCAGGTGCTACCTTCTCAGTGACTTCATACATAAACTTCCTATTTAAAAAAGCAAACCTACCAAACCAACTCCTCCAGAGTGGACATTCTTAGTTTTTGGATACGTTAGTAAAGAGCACATACACACTTACGGCATCCTGTCTCTCCCATTGCTCCTTGTGTTAGGTAGGTGAAAACTCCAGCAGTATGGGGGGGTATGTCAAAATCATGTTAAGGGACAAAAAGACATTTGGAAACTACTGTGCTCCATTCCATAAGGTCCCATTTAGTACCACTGAGGAAAAGTAGGTATTTAGGACCATTCTGCTCACTCTCCTTAGCCCTTAAGGGATCCTCCTACCAAGAGACTTAGTAGAAGGTAGTCTGTTTGCCAGATGGGGCTTTTTGCATTTTCAGAGTAAGTGCTAAAACAAAGATGCAATACTTCTCATAGTACCTTACAGTATCAGTTACTGGTCAAAGCTTACTTCTGTGTAGGATCTCATTATTATCTCAAGCTTGTGGAGCCTTTCATAGTGCTCCTGGCATAGTTTCTTTATGGATCTGATTTCTGTTCAGTTGGGCCAGAAGATGGTACTCCAGTGTTTATGGCTGCCATCTCCCAGAGAAGTTTGCCAAAGAGTAGGATAGTCAAACACATCCCACCCCTCAGCCTTGCTCTCTATCCAGGTAAGAGAATGGATGCCCTAGCTCTATTTGTCTCATTTTAGACTAAGCTGATTACTGGCTGTTTCTAACCAAAGGTGGACACTTTATATCTGGCTGGTGTATCTCTTCCACTGAATATCAAGCCTTGCTGTGCTTTAGTCTAACTGCTTCAGGAACAATGCTGTTAGAAACTTTTAAGGTGTTGACATGAAGTGTGACGAATCAACTGACTTCTGCTGAATACTGTTTCTTGCACTTAAAAACTTCCCATCTGATTTTATAGTTAAAACCAGCACTCCGGTGGCTGATCCAGCTGTAGGGAATGAAGGAACAGATTGTTGCTAGTCCTCTGCGGTTAATCTATGCTCTTTCTTATGGCTATCTCACTGTGTGACTTCTGTGACATACAAATCCCTCTATTGGGCTGAACTGGCTTTGAGTTTCAGAAGATAAATTAAGGCTTGTGGATTTTGTATAGCCTCATGCTTCAATACTGGTTTGATGTGAAATTCAAAAAACAATGCAGTAAAAAAAATATCTAATTTTTATGACCAGCTAACAAGGGATCCATAGGGAAGCTAGTATCTCAAAAGATCAGTTAGCAGAGTTGCTAACTGGAGCAACTGCTCCAAACTTGAGTACTTGGATACCTTGTCCGGTCTATGAATTGCAGCATGTGCTCCTAAGAGATGTGCCTAATGGCAGGATAAATATACTGACAAACTAAATGTTAATACTGTTGATAAATAATAACCTTTCTTGTAAAACTGCAAAAACTATACTCCACTGAGTATTTGCCCAAAGAATATTCTTGTATTTGAGAATTTAAGATGGGAAAAATTGCTCTGCTTTTTTTCTGGACACAGCAGAGCTTAATTCTTCTTTTCCAAGTTTGATTTTGTGAGGGGTTTCCTAGAGTTGTCAAAGGTAGCTCTTGCACAGCTAAAAATGTCTTGGATCCTCTCTGATTTATAAAGATTTCCACCCTGATGCACATGTAGCTAGAGATATTTCCACAGATAGGATTGTTATGAAGGAGGTTTTTTTTAAGTTGCAACTGCGTTCAGGATTGTATGTCTATTGCTGTTAAATCTCAGCAAACAGTCCTTGGTGGCTGCTTGGTACAGGGAATGCTTACTATGCATCTTCGCTCCTACACTGTTACACAAAACAAAAGGTCTGAGTAATTAATTTGTTTATTTTGCATTGTCACTGCATCTCTTCTTGTTTTTTCATTTTCTCAAGTATTACCAAGTCTTAGCTCAGCAAAACCACCTGAGATGCCCCTAGTATTGGCAGTGGTCATACTGCTTACAGAGGGGAAAAAAGTATGTTTGAAAGATGGGAGGTACTGAAATTATTTGCAAAAGGAACCGTTTGGGTTGAATTTGTAACTGGATAGATAGATAGATAGATAGATGAGCCACTTCAGTTACCTAAGTCCTTCCTAGTGTAAAGTTGTAATTATCTTCTAGAAGTTTCGCGGAGGCGTGCTAGAATAGCAAAGTTAATGTGTTGAATGGTGGCCAGCTCTTTCAGATTGAAGCAACATTGGCAGTTTCTGTCCTGCAGGTCTTGAAAAGGTTAGAAGTTGTTGAACAGCTGATTTCTGTCCCAGCATCAACAGAGGCACTGTGAGGAATGGGTCTAAGAGGGGAAGCAGATAGATCAGCAGCTGCTGAGAGGTAGCAGATTAGAGGGGGGAAATGTATAGATGAAAAATGTTTTTTCATATGTAAATCAACATCCATAAGAAGCTGTAGACCTTGCAAATCATTAGCAGTCTTACTTCTGTGTAAACAGAAATTCTCCAGACTAACTTCAGGCTATTACAGTGGGTAATTGAATTACTTCTTTAAAAACAAACCAACAAAAAAACCCAGAAACACACAAACCAAAAACCAAGCTGCAAAAAAGACTAGCATTTTTAAAGTTTAGAAACTGGTTTTGAATGCTTTGCAATGAATATACTTCAGTGTAATTAAAAGTCATCCTTAAGCATTAGTGATAAGGTATCCTTGCCTTAGTTGTGACTTTTTTATATAACGGGTTTTGTGTAATTCAGGCATGGAAAACTGGCTAAAGATGGTAAATAATACACCTGTAGTGGTACTATCGTAAGTTTAAGTATGTACATTCCCTATGGAAACTTTACTTTTTTTGTACCTTTGCTAACTTGTACTGAAGTTGTGTTATTGGAACATCTGGAGTTAACATTTAGTGATTTTTTTTTTTTTTTTTTTTAATTCAAACCAGAGGAGCGGGGGTTTTCCAGACTACTGCATCTAGCATGAAGAAAATGCATTCGTTTAAATAAAGGTGAATATTGCAGCTGTCAGTTTAAAAAACAAAACCAAACCAAAAAAAACTCAAAAAAACCAAAACAACAAACCAAACCAACCCAAACAAAAAAAAAACCCAAACATGGAAACTAGTTATTTTACTGCTGATCTGTTAACAGGGCATTCAGTGACACATGTGTAGTGGTCAAACTGTTCATCTATACTAACCCTGAGCTTTTGCTATAGCCTGCTTTGTATGCCTTAATTCTTATTGGATTTTAATTCTTTTAATACCTCATACTCGTACCTGCTTCCTTCACCATGTTTTGAAGGAAAGTAGCCCAGTTTGGAGTAGAGGAAGGCTACATGGCCTTTTTTTTTTTTTTTTGCGGGATGTTCTCCATCAGGAAGAAGAACGTACTAGCTTGTAGCCTGTTGATTGTGGAAATTGTGCCCTAATATCTTGGTTGAGTCCATGGATTTTGGTATATAGTTAACTCAAAAAATTTTAGTACCAAGAGAAACTTTTGGAAGGTGCTATGTAGATAGAAAAATATTCTCCTATAAGTGTTTCTCTTGTTTTCAGGATGAATTCTTTTGACAATTCATCATGAAGTGAAAGATTTGCATAACAGTGTCTTCATGGAAGCTCTGTAGATACCTGGTAAACTGGGGGAATTACACTGTGTTCTGGGAAGCATGTGTGTAGGATCCAGGGGTTTTGATAGTTCTGTTGTAATGGTATTTATTGGAGTAGTGGGAGAAACTACTGCTGCTGAGGGACAGTCTTAGATCCATGTGGTAGTGTACATAAGATTGCTTAAGTTTTGGTTTTGATGTATTCAGGAAGATTGAAGGGTTGTTTGAAGGCCTGTATGGGGGACTTTGCAAAGATTTTTTTCATAGTGAGATTTTTCCTAATACAGGTTGTAAATGTTCAATGACTTCCCTTCAGATTTGAGGGTAGTCTAATGTGGCCATGAGGGCTGTACAATCCATACATATTTGTTTTTCTATAGTAGTAATGTCTTGTGGAGTGTTTCAAGTGCCTTTTTCTTTAAAGTGTTGTCTCTGTAGATCAGACCTCTTAAACTTGAGCATTATGCTTTTTCTTGGAAAAGCTGGTGTGCACTACAGCTTTTTTTTTATTCTGGGAAAAGAAACTTGGCTTATTCTGCTATTTCTAGTCTATATATGTAGAGAATATCTATGCTGTATAACACAGGGTGAACTCCAGCCTAACAGCAGCAGCATGGCAGAACTTGTGCTATCGTTAGTGCTATAACAGTACAATAAGATGCTATTTGTTATTTGTTTTGTCTTTTTTGAGGTGGACAGCTTCAGAGATTTTATGCTACCACTGTAAATTAATTGGAGATGGAAGGAGTTCTTACAGTGCTGGCACTTTGGTTCTTCCCATGCTTAAGTGAAAGCTGAATTCATGTTTTATACTGACCAAATCCTTCCTTTATGGTTATAGCTGTCTTAAAATGTGGAAGGGACCTGATTTACTGTTTTTATGGCAGAAGTTCAGCTGGAGGTGATAATCTGTCTGGTTCTGTTGGCAAGTGGTGAGCAGTTGCATTGTGCATCACTTGTATAATCTAATCCTTTTATTATTATTATTGTTATTATTGTAATTTCATTATTGTTATTATCATTATTAGTTTCTTCTTTTCTGTTCTATTAAACTGTTCTTATCTCAACCTGTGAGTTTTACTTTTTTTTTCTGATTCTTTCCCCCATCCCACTGGGTCTGGGGAGCGCGAGTGAGCTGCTGTGTGTTGCTTAGTTGCTGGCTGGGGTTAAACCACAACATATATTCATGTGATATTTTACAATTAGTAAAGGCAGTTAGTGATGCTAGCTGAAACTAGGTGATTTCGAAGTTATTTGTAACATTTTCCTGTTTGAAACATATGAAGAGGCCATATCCTTGATCATCTTCTCTTGTACTACAAAGGCAAAAAGCATTTCTCTACCTTCTTGTGTTGCTGTTTAAAATCCCAAGGAACAGTTAGCTTTGATACTGGCTTCCATTGTAGAAAAACAGTCTGCACAAAACAGATGGAAAATATAGTTCACACTCTTTGTTGCTATGTTGTAAAGCCACTGAACTGTCTCCATGGAATTAGATTATAAACATCCTTTACATAATATGCTTTGTCAAAGCTTGCACATTCCTTAGCTTGTAAAGAAATGTTCTGTTTGTATGTGTTCCTGATGTTTTTCTCTCTGTGGCTTCATTCTGCCATGAAGGCCAGCCAACCTATTTGTGTTGTACAAAGGTTTGATTCTGTTTCCTTCTGACTCTTCTTCACTGATCTTTGTCTTATTCTTGAGATTTTAAGAGCAAAGGTGTGTTTTTTAAGTTCCAATGTCCAAGGTATCATAATTAAAAGAAATTAGAAGTTTTAAAATGCTTGTTTTTCTCTAAAATTCCATTGACTTGGCAAGTTAAATTTTACTGGAACTGTATGAAGTTTTTTTTCATGTTTTTGACTTCTTCGTGGTGGAGGCACCATAACTAGTTCAGAAGAATAGTCTGACCAGCACACAATTCTTTTCACTTTCTTCTCAGCAAGGCACAAGAATAGCTGTCAAACAGGATATGTACAGCTGTCTTTGCAATGATTATGAATGTTATTATCATGACTGTGCATTTGTTATAATAAGCAATCTGTATGAGCTAATGTGTAAGTAGTGTTAATACCAATCCCACAAAACCTCCCAGTAGTTAATATGCGGAGTTGGTTAATACATGTACCCAGGCAACACGAACTTAACTTCTTTGTTCTGGAGGGATAGCCCTCACCTCATTCTTTAAAATTATTGATTCATCTGAACCAATGCTTTTTACATTCAACTTCAAAATAAAGATGACTCTAAATCATAATTGTTAGGATGCAATGAATTTCAGCTGTGTGACAGCAGTGTAACCAGATACAGGGAACAAGGTGTGAACAGCTAAACATAAAACCTAAACAATCATAAAAAAAGTAATGCTCTTCTGAATTATATTTCAGAAATTGCTTTCTGGATTCCTGGGGAGTGGGAATTACTTGTTCCTCAGCAGATCCTTCAGCTAGTGTCAGAGTGAAGTTGAGCTGGTAGTGTGCTTTTATTCTCGCTTTCTCTCACAGAACAGTTATTTGGTCCTGTCTGTATAGCTATTCTATTTAGCTATGATACTCTAGTGAGAACTTAAGTTGCTTTCAGTAGAAATTCAGCCTCTGGAAAAGTTCTGTGTGGAAAAATACTGTGGTGGCTTGTGGGGTTGGAGTTAGGGTGCCCTTCTGGATCTCTTCATGAGCCTAGTCTCTCACTGCAGCATTGTTATGCAGGACTTGGAACATATCAGAGAAGGTAAGTGTGATGCAACCACATAGGAGTTGTTCCTATACAATTCTTTGCATATGAAATAATTTTGTGTGCAGTCAGTCTTACTGATTTTTAGATACACAGACACATGCTCTGACTTTCTCTCTCCTTTTTAATGGTAAAATAGAGTTCATAGATAATTTTTTTTTTATCAGCTCTACCAGACCAGGCATTACCCTGAAATCTACTGCAAGTGAAAAGGGCTTGTGTGTTTCTGACAGCCATTCACAGGAGGCAATCTTTTGGTTTGGTTTTGTTTGTTGTTGGGGCTTTTTTTTTTTTTTTTTTTGCCTTGGACAAGATCCATTCTTCACCAAAGACATCAAGTCCTCCTACTTATGTCTAAGTGGATTTCCTATGAAGCATCACACTGAATGAAAATGGAGAGCATGGGATCTTTTGTTCTCCATTGTGTGAACTTTAAAGTAGACACAGTTGCTACTTCTGCAGTCTGACCTGAAGCTGGTATACCATTGTAGTTAATACTGGAAAAAAAAAAAATTAAAAACATATTACCAGCTAAACATAATTCTAGTAGTCATTAAGGAATCTGATGGTACTAGCAAGAAGCAGTCCTTTTTTAAGACTTTCCTGAGTTTTAAAAAAGCAGGTTTCTATAATACACAGTGCATTTTGAGTATGCAGAGGAATTGCGAGACTGTATTATGCTTTCCCATCTCTTGAAACTGAGTTCTTGATACTGAGTTCAAATAGATTATTTATGCAATATGGATCTACTATATGGTAATTTCTGTATCTTTAAAAATCAGGGGGCTGTTAACAATAAACGTGAGCAATTCATTTTAGTTTGTATGCTGTCTTACATAAGATAAAAGCCTGTGTAAATGTGAATGGGAATTGTGGTTAGCTTTCTAAATAGAAGAGCTACATAGGTTTTGGTGTTTGGTTTTTTTGTTTATTTTTTGGTTTTTTTCCCCAATGCTAATTGATCAGTAATTCAGACTTCTGCAAAGTAATGATTGTCTCATGACAGTTTTTGTACACTAGGCTTAAATAAAACACTGATGTGCAAAGTCTGTTTCACAGCAGTCCTTGAACATTATCTAGATCCACAAGTTTTTTGGCAGCCCAGGTGTTACCAGGTTTTGAAAGAATCAGTCCAGCAGAACTTGTTGCAGAGGCAGGCCTAAGGGGATGTATGCCCGGTTAAGTAATCCTTTCCTCTTCTCTACGTACTGCTTGTGCAGACTTCAAAGACTGCTTGAGGTCAGCAAATCATTTTCTCTAATGATCACACAGCGAGTCTGAGATGCTAATGGCTCTGTATCCCTGTTGTGTGTCACTTTCTTATGTATACAGAGGGAAAGGGCAGCTTTTAAAATCAGAGCGGGGAAAAACCACTGCAACTCAAGTGTTAAACCTTGTGAAGGTTACTGCTACAAACCCAGTGGTTCTTAAGATCTCTTTTAAAGGCTGACAAGTGTAAACACATGCATTTTGCTGAATTGCTCACAGCCAGATTAGGCTGTTGGTATCCCTTTAGCTGTGAACTCCTGAGGACTGTATGGTGCCTTATAGAACAAAGAAGTGGTCAGATGAAAAAACTCTAGGTTCAGAGGGCCAATAATCTCTTTAGCAACCTGAGAGCGAATGTGTGGGAGGGGGTACTGTTATGGGCAATGCATCAACTGATGGACTGCACATAAGGGCACAAAAATGCACACACTTCAGTGACAAATATGTGGCATGTCTCAAATGCCAGACTTGCATAGGAATTATCCTGGTATTAAGACAGCTGAAATGTTTCCATATTAAATTACAAATAATCCTGTCTTTTGGATGTACCAGAGTTGTATGTTGTTCCTTTTGTGGAGCAATATTTTAAATGAGAGAGATTTGAAAGAATATATTGACTATTTCCAAGAATGAGCTATTGGCTGTATTTTATATCACAATGCTGAAAATACCTGGTATTTTTAAAAATGCTAGTTAGTGTACCCATGTTGTTGCATACCAGTGGAGCCTTTAAAAAAATCTGTATTCCCCAGAACTGTACTGAAGTTCACTTTACAAAGCTCAGCAAAATTGAGTTTTGGTGCCTTGTGTGGTTTTTGTAGGTGTCCGTCCCCCCCGTTTCATTTAATTACATCTCAATGCAGATACTAATCCATCTGTGTGGCAAGACGGACTAAAGTGTTTCAATTAGTAAAAAAGTTAATTTAATTGCTGGCTTTAGAAAGTTCAGATTAATTAGGAATCTGAAATGCAAACTAGAAGGAAGAGTCATAGTAAAACCGACAGCAAAACTTCAGACATGTTTGTCCTTAGAGTTGTATTACATGATTTAATACGGTGTTAAGTAGAAACTGCTATCATTTCTTCAGTCACTTACTGGAGAAGGAGGTTGATCAAGACGAAGGTTCTGAACATGCTACAATCTGGTTCTGCCCTGGTGGAAGTGCTGACATAACTAGCAGTGACCGTCTGTGCTCTGGTGTAGCCTATGTTCTTTGGCTTCATTTTTCACAGTACCATGCATCAGTTAATATTGGTAGTTCTGAATGTACTTTCTTCCTGTAAGCACAAATGGCTTCAGTTGCCTTGAGCTTGATTGATTGGATTGACTTGTTTCTGACAATGCAATATGTATTTAATTTTCACTACTTTCTCATTAAGGTAGCTTTAATAGCAGTGGCAACGCTAATGCTTTGTAGCTGGTGGGGATCTCAAAAAAGATGATTTTGTAGTATGCTGTTGTGTGTAATACAGCAGAGTTGGGGAGAATAATGTTGTACAAAGCAAGAACAGCAGAAGTGGTTCATTATCAGGATAAGACTAATTGGCATGTGTTGGAAAACAAAGGCCTCTACCTTGTAAAGGACATTGAACTTTCTCTTGTGTGTACCTTTGCATCCTTGGCATGAGTTGCTGCACACCTCTGTCTGTGGGCTTTGGAAAAGCCTGCAAAATCTCCATTGAAGGCTACTGCATAGGTGCAAGAAAAGCTCAAGCTCTGAGCAGAGTTTTAAGTGTTAGTAAAAATAGGTATGTATCTCTGTCTCTGGAAGTTTGTTATTTGCTGTCTCCATTGTGTTTTGTCCCCACTGCATGTATTCATTAAGAGAGAACAACAAAGAGATATTCCAGTTATGTTTATGAAGTTCTGGTAAGGATAGACCCCGATATCCTAAGCTAAGAGTTACCCTTGCTTGTTCATACAGATGAGACAACTTATTCTTTCCTTGTGATGCTTTTTGTTCAGGCACTTAACTGTGCTTCTTGCAAGTACTGAGAGATCTTGTGCTTTATCTTTTACCTTTTTTTATTAGTTGTGGTCTTCTGGGTGGTAAGCCATCAGCTACTGTCTGCAGCTCCTGGAGGTGATGAGCAGAAATGTATGTCAGTTGAGATTTGTGCAAAATCTTAAATGCTATTCAATTGTTGTGGGTGTGGGTGGTTTTTTTTTCCCCTCTTCTATCATGCTTTGCCTGGGTATCTTTTTCTTCTAAGGCTGTAAATCACATGTAAAATGTAGTAGAATCTGAGTAGCATTCTTCAGGCAACTGCTGCATAAGGAGAAGAATGTGCTGATTTGATCTTAGAGGGTCAATCAAGAGTAAACTGGGCTAAGCCATCTTTTAATAATGTTTGTTGCCATCCTGGGACTAAAACTACATGAACGTTTCCATTCTATTCTGTTACATGTAATTCCTGGAAATGGTTGCACTTGGGCTTGCAGCTCACCTTTAATTTCCCAGGCTTGATAGTTATTTTAGCTTTTCAAGACGAACAAAATGTTCTGCTGTTGTGAGAAGAGGATGTGTTTCTTAACCACTTCATTAAATATGTACCGTTGAAAGAAGGGGAAGCCGAAAGTCAAGATTTGGCTTGGAAGCAGACTCAGAAAATGCTTTGAGTGTTCAAATAATTACTGCTTTTTATTTGGCAGAGTTTGAAGCTCCAGGGGAAATTTAGTATGTAGTGAAATTCATCCAGTCTCTTGCATTGCTCAAAGTGAAGGTACCATTTGGTTGTACTGTAACTTGTTTAATTACACTGCAAGGTCCAGTTCTCTGAATTACTCCAGTATAATTGGGATGTGTTTCCAGATGTCAGAGGAATGTCAGCCTAGTGGTGTTTTGGTCTGGAAGAGACGGCTTTCAGTTCTTCAGCTTCATTTGCTAGCTAACCTTTAATTCTCTCTGCTTCACAACCCTTACCTATTAGTCTTCCCCCCAGAATAAATGTTGTTACTCCTGCTTTTGAGATGCAAAAATGCAGAGCCAGAAGAGGTGCATACCAGAACAGTGAAGATCTACCACAGTTTACTTAAAAGGCCGAGGACATAGGTAGCATTTTAATGCAGTACAGCTACTTTCCCTGTAAAACTTGATATGGATAAAGTCTATGCAAAAAGCTTCTAAAGAAGATTCAAAATGCCTTTTTTTTTTTTTAATTGTATATCATCAATGTCTTCTCTGAGAGACTTGTGTGAGGTTTTTAACAGATTGTCTCCTTCACTTCTGAGAGTCCAATGAATCCTGGAGCTGCACAGTGGGAGTCTGACAGACTGGAAGTTGCATTAAACAGCTTTGGGTTTTTATTGAAAACATTGTTCTTGGTTCAAAGGGAAGGTAATTATTCTGCCCTGGAATGATAGCAGCCCCTCCTTTATTGACAGCACACCATCTGGTTGTGATAAATTACATGGCCCTGGCAAGGCTGCAGGTTTTTGGTAGCAGTGGATGACTTAGAGGCTTCATGTCCAGATTGGCAGAAAATAAGAAGTATATATTGTTTATGGAATTGTCATACTTCCTGTCATTGGTCACAAAGCTTTTGCTTCTTTTTGTGTCTATTAGACATACCTCTAAAGGAAAAATTCAGAAAGCAAGGTAGTGCATGGGATTTTTCAGGAGCTAATTCTTGCTGCAAGTTCAATTCCATTACTCTGTTGAGGGAGAGCTTGAAAAAGTGACGGTAGGAATCTTGAGTATTTCAGGTGTAATTGGCACCATTTATTGTACTTTGCCACTCAAGGACTGTTGCTGTAGTTTAGTTCTCACCTAGTAGTAACAACAGTGCAGATTATTAAAGTGGTTTTTTTTTTCAAGGAGTGGTTGTACTTAAACTTGTTGGTTGCTGCAGCTTTAGGGAGGTAGGTTACTTTTCTGAAAACTTGCCAAGTAGTCAGTTTGCATCTATAAATAAAAGTTCAGAGTGGTGGTAGGTAGTTTGCTAGCTAATTGGTCATCCTGGCAACTACTACTTTTTCTTGCTGTCCCAGCCAAAGGATTACTATTTCTAACCTGTCTATGATACATTCAGGCTCAGTTCTGTGTTCTGACATGGGAAAAAAAAAAAAAAAAATCTGAGCCAATGATGATTGTTAAACAGAAATGTCCGCAAGAGTCCTGGAGGGGAGAGGCAGCTTTGGTTCTCATCTCTAAATTATAACACTGCTCTAAGACAGGTTTAAATGCTTGCGAGTAGAACATACTGAATGTGACTTACTGTAGTGTCTGATTTGTTGAGAACATTGGCTGGTTTCTGCTTCCAGATTTTGTTTTATTTCAGAACATGATTCTAAATTCTCTTGCCAAACATTACTGCTTTTGCTTTAGAAATTTCCTCAGTTTGTTTTTTTTATTTGCTTTAAAAAAATTAATCTCAGCAACACCGTGATGAAGCTTATTCTTGCCAAGTTCTCTTGATACCTTTTGTGAGGCTAATTGCTGCAGAGGGAAGTGTCATCAACTAACTCTGCAAAGAATTTTAGTCTTTCTTACTTGGGCAGATGTAGCAGTAATACCACTCATTACTAGTTCTTGCTTTCCTACCACTTCTATTTTTAGAGCTGGAGCCCTTGCAGTTATATTTGCACAGTGTGGCATGAATAACATTTATCTTAGATTTAGATGCAAAGAGAAAACACTTTGAACCTGGCTTTGCTATGCTTGTTATTTCTGTGGCTAGGCAGTTTGGACGTTCATGTGGAGATTGGCCACAGGTTAAAATAACTCTGAAGCCATGTTGAGTTGTTACTAAAATTCAGTCAGGCGTTTTATATATAATGAACAAAGCACCCTGGCAAGTTTGACTCACTCTTTGACTGCCAGGGTGCGTAAGAATCGGATGTGTATCATTCTGGGGTTTGGCAGCTTGGGCTTTCACCTTTTGCTGGCAAAATACCTCTGCAGCTTCAAGCCATTTAGGCTAGGTGGCTCATATCTGTTACGTGCAGCATGTTGATGAGCAGAAGTTGCGAAGTGCTCATTATTTATTATTAGTGTATCAAACTGATAGACTTGAAATTTCAACCTCTGTTGTGGGAGGCAGCTAAAAGTACAAGGCAGAACTGAATTAACGTGGGCAATTTTATCTGTTTTCTGCATCTAGTTAATGATAACTTTTGATAATTTTAGGATTTGTTAGAGGGAAGGAGTTTCTGAAAACTGAAACTGTGAGGGTGGTCAAACATTGGAACAGGCTGCCCATAGAGGTTGTGGAGTCTCCATCTGTGGAGACAGTCAAAACCCAACTGGACATGGTTCTGGGTAGCCTGCTCTAGCTGACCCTGCTTGAGCAGATGTCTTGAAATCAGCCAGTCCAATCCATCTTTTCCAACCTAAAGGATTTTGTGAAAAGTGAAAGTGGTACCTCCCACAGCAGTAATGCCCTATTTTTCAGCATCTTGGGACATTTTGTATTTTTACACAGAGAATAATAAACCTGTAGAGCTTTTTTTACATTCCACAAATGTCCTTTTCAGTGCTGTTGGACCACAGGGAAAGGTGCAGGGTGGATGTTTCCAGAGTCATTGTCCATGTAAGATGAATCCTAGAATGACCTCATTGCACTGACACTTCTTAATGATACCAATTCCTGCTCCTTCATAGCTGATTATGTCTGTTTGCTTGTGTGCATTTCCAACTTGTGGTCAGGGAAGCTGACTTGTCCTCTGAGGAGTTTCCTTCTGATGGTCTTTGACAAGCCAATACAACATGGCAGTAGCCATCCTACTAGACCTGGGCTGGAGAGGATAATTCTGGCACCTCATTTCTTGGACAGACCGTAGATATGTTAGGTACTCCCAGATCTGATCGTGCAGAGCTTGGGAGCTGTTCATCAAAGCATTGGGAACCTCTGTCTGGAGTTGAATGATGCTCATGGCTAGAACACCTGTGTGATACTTAAAGGATGTGCTAATTGGTAAGCAGGAAAGATTCAAGGGGACATTCTTATCATGCCAAGTAGGCTGTTTTGTGCCATGTACAAGCTGTTACATGTCCCTATCTCAGCGGTTCTGGAGTAGCTGTTCGGTTACTGTCTTTCAAATCTACCCATTGGCTAGATAGGTTTCTTGCATCTGCCTTGGCCACTTATGTCTTTGAGATGCCATTCTTTACATTCAGTCACCCTGTAGCCCTGACGTAGCAAAGCAGTCCAATAAAGGTGTTTCCCCTAGAAAAAAAGCTTCTTCTCTAAGGCAAGTTCCAGTTTTCATTCCTACTGTATTTATATCATCAGGGCAACAGTTAGTTTCTCCTCCCTTCTATGAGGATTACTTTTCTGCTGATCCTCCTACAGAAGAATGACTGACAGCTTTTAGTAGTAGCTGCTTTCTTCCTGATGATGTTTGATTTTTTTCACCCAAGTCAGGATATTACCATCTTGCATTTTTGGTTTAAGCTTTGTACTTTGGAGCTGAAACTTCCCACTATGGAGAGCAATCAAGTCTTATCCAAGACTTCAGTTTATCAGTGGCTGCAGTCCCTTCATGGACTATTGGGATTTGTTACAGAAGATTCTTCTGTAGTAGTGGAAGCATACTCTGCTAAAATACTCTAACATAGCCTGAGCTAACTTAAAAATGTCTTTCAGACATCTGCAGGTCAGTCATCTCATGTTTCAGTCACAGCTTCATCAAAATCTTTGCCACTGGTATCTGGTAGTGATGCTATATTTGATAAAGCAGCCTTTCGTTCACATATGTTTTAAAGACTTGGACCCACTGTAGGCTAATTGTAATGACAGGGAGTGCTTGGAGTCTTCTATCCTGTGGATTTGTAGATGTATCATTCTTAAGGAATGTAAATACTTGATGTGTTATTCTCGTGCATAGTAACCTTCCTCTGAGTCCTCAGTAGGTTACTGAATTCTGTAGTTGAGAGACTGTAAAGGACACATGTAAGGCTGAAAATTAGCCTTGTTTCAATCACACTTGGGTAGATGCAGGTGCATTGTGCCAACTACAAGGGCAGAAAGTATGAAAGTTGATTACTGATGATGTATACGCACCCAGAAGATTAAATGTATGTGCAGACAAAATAATTGAAGAATTGAGTTACTAGGAAGTCATTTTCCTTCTTGTAGCCTTAACAAGTTTCACCATGCAAAACCTTTTCAGCCACTCTTGCTCTGGACTGAACTCTGGCATATTAGATACTTCCCACTGCCACCTCCGTGGACAGGAGCTATAGGGTAGTTTGGATATGCTTTTAACCACTGAAATACCTAGTTCAGCTATATGCAGAAATAAGTAAGTGGTGGTGGTAGACAGCGCTTAAGTTCCGAATTGCCTGGCTGGTATGTATGTGAATCCTGATCTGCCGCATGATAGCTCAGTAAAAATTTGTAGCTGGAAGTATACCAGTATGTTACCTTTCTACTCACAGAACTCTGCTGTTAGCCATTGCTGCTTTGTGTTAGCTGTTTGTTTGTACAAAAATGACACTGAGTCTAGGCAAAACAATAACATTAGTAATTTCACTTTAATGACTAAGTATTAATAATGTAAAAGTTTCAGCATTTATAAACATCTCTAATGGAATTTACTTATTTTACGTATTTGCAACTGTTACTAAATATTTGGTTTATGCTGGTTTTAGGAGCCAACGTTGGCCAGATGTGAGGCAGGATGGTCTGTTAACCTGTTTGGTTTTTTCTGTGGCTCTGGTGTCAGTAGCATTGTATTAGTTTAGTTTCTATCCCGTTAAAGCTTGATTTTTTTCAGGATCTTATAAAAGGGTTTTGCTGTAGAAAAACTGTCTCCTGTAGTTTGATAAAACATTGGTTTAAACTCAGTTTAAATCAATTGGTTTTAATACTGCCTTTAACTCCTTAAAATGTTTATTCATGCTGGTCTCCTTCACACATATATCTTATTTCAAAGTTTTTCTGCTCACATAATGAAGCCTGCTGTTTGAGGCAAAAGGTGACTAATCAAATAATTAAAATACTGTTATGGCTGTGCATGGCCAATCAACCATTTTAGCTGATTTTATTGCCATGTCATTTTGTAACATCTTTGTGTCACCGTATTGCAGAAAACCTTTGACATGAGCCAAGACTGTTGTGCTCACTGCTGTACAGAGATCGTGACTGCTCTAGAGAATTTGTAGTTTAAACGATATGCAGATCAGGACAGCATGAAGAAATCAGACTTACCCTGTTAATACAAATACTATTTTATTGGCTACAACAACATTGGGCAATACTACCACTGTGATGTTTGGAGTGCATGTGCAGCCTCATCAGTCAAGTTATTTTGTGGTCACCAATGCAGAGTTTCTATTAATAAACTGTGGAATATGTGTTATTTTTAACAATTAGTAACAACATCTGGGAATTGTGCCTCTGTTGCAGGCTTTCAATACTTAAAGGGGGCTTATGAGAAAGACGGGGACAAACTTTTTGGTAGGGCCTGTTGCAGTAGGACAAGGGTTAATGGTTTTAAACTGAATGGGGGTAGATTCAGACTAGATACAAGGAAGAAATTTTATATGATGAGGGTGGTGAAACACTGGAACAGGTTGCCCAGAGAGGTGGTACATGTCCTATCCCTGGAAACATTCAAGGTCTGGTTGGACAGGGCTCTGAGCAGCCTGATCTATTTGAAGATGTCCCTGGGGGGTTGCACTAGATGACCTTTAAAGAAAGGTTCTTTCTAACCCAAACTATTCTATGATTACACACTCAACCAAAGTTCTTTTGAAAACCTCTTTAAGTCAGTATATTTTAAATGGTAGTTCTTTAACAAATCATATCTTTCTAGTCACATCAATAAACATGATCTCTTCATGGCGAGAGCTGCATCTCTTTATGATGAAGTTCATGGTGCAAGCAGGCTGCCTTGGAGCTCTCTGAGTGCAGCTGGTAGTTGCAAACAAAATCAGAAAGTGCAAATATAAAAATATTCCTCTGGGCTTTGGAATATGCCAAAGGCTTCAAACTCACCAGTATATATAAACTCAATGAGTACACAATACATGCACCCAGCTGGTTTTTGGCATGCCTTTAGACTCCACTGGAACTGTTTAGCTTGATAGCCAATGCAATGACAGATACTTAGTATTAGCATAAATTTTGTTTTTTGGAGACCTTTCAATGCCAAGAATATGAGTCATAATTTTTCTTTTCTCCTTTCTCTGTTTCTGAATCTCCTTGGCTTTATCACTGCCCATTTTTAAAATCAAATTTAACTGTTTTCCTCTCTCCTTTAATGCACTGAGCATTTTTACCATCACCTCCGCAGCGGCTCCACACTCAGTACCCATGTAATCCAGGCAAATCCCCTGCATACAGTCTTGTTAAAAAGCCATAGGCATGGGGTTAACTCAGAATGGTCATGAGCCAAGCCCTTCACCGCTTCTCTTAAAATAAATTGTTGCTAATGCTGCTGCCATGTGGCCAACGAACATGAGCTCTCAGCAGTCTTTTGATTTCCTCATTCATGCTTTCAAGTGCACTGGCTCTTCAGCCGGGCTTCTCCTCCCATGTTATTTGTAGTTCATCTCCTGAGCCGTGAACTTGGGAAGCACGCAAACGTGTCAGAAGAATAAATAACTTGACTCAGCTGTCCAGTTAGTGGTTCCTTAGCGTCTGCTGGATGAATTAAGCATGGCTCTACCATGCTGCGGTATAGGCTTTTTTTGGGGGGGAGCGCATCCTGGCAGCAGGTTGCTGCTGCCTGGAGGGAATCCGCAGCCGCCCTCAGGTACCGCAGAGGGTGGCCGTGGACTCCCTCTGTGCAGCAGTGGCCCCTAGTGGAAGATGCTCGGTCCTTCTGGTGACCCCAGACTAGACAGAAAGCCTAAAGACTCTTCCCATAATGACTCTTCCCATTTCCAAGCTTGTTTCAAACCTGGATCCCCCCAGCAGCGCTGCAGAAAACCCCAGTGAGTTGCTTCTCTCTCCTGACTGGCTTGCTAAATGCTAGAGTTTGAGCTATTTAACAGTAATATAATAGTGCTGAGCTAAGGAATTATTCTAATTACTTTTTTAAGATTCTCATTGTTTCAGCAGGTTTTCTTAGCATTTGCCTGTGTGAGCTGGTGCTTTATAATGTAAAACTGAGGGAATATAGTATTCTGACCCATACATTTTAATATGTCCCTGTGCAATCTCAGGTTACATTGTATAATTGCATATAATACTTTTCTGAAGAACTGTAATGAAAATCTGCAGACAGCATCTGAAGGAAAGGATGTAAAATTTGCACTGCAAATATTGGCAGTGGTGCAGTGCTCACACGTGCAAACTTAGAGGAAGCAGACTGGTACCTGTGGAGCCACCTTGTCCCTGAAACTTAAACAATGAGATAGGAAAAATTTTCTGAAAGATAAGAAATCTGTATGAAATGTATAATAAAATTTTCCTTATTAGCTTTTATAGTATGATCTCTGAGAATAAACCAGTGAAAACTTTGCTTTAAGCCTCCTTCTTGCTTTTGAGCTGTTGTAAATCTTTTTTTTTTTTTTTTGAGGCCAAAAGAATAGTTTGCTGTAGGAGCTGACTTTTCCATTATTGTGTAGGTGAGTGCTGCCTTTGGCAGGATTGTGCACATGAATCGGTCAGTCTTGATCTCCCTTTCTGCCTTGGGATGTGAGTTCATGTTATGAGTCTTCTTTCTGATAGATAACGTTACAAGACTTTTAAAATCAGTTCTGGCAGATATTACCATCCCAGGTCCTTAAACATCTATTACACCATTTTTAACAACATCACGCTCTCTCTGTCTCTCTTAGTGCAACTTTTCCTTAAAAGGTAAGTGTTGGCATTTAATCAATATTGAACTGAAATTTTGTTTAGTGTTCCAGTGTTGGTTTTTTGTGGGTTTTTTTTTAGTTTAAAATATCACTCTCTCAAGCTTTCAGTTTACTTACTATAGTCCTTAAATAGGTACTACTTTGTTTTGAATCTGACCCTTGTTTCCAGTTGGATATTCTCAAGTTGTGCTTGTTCTTTCTGCTACTTGGCAAATCTAAAAAAATTTTGCTTTTTTTTTTTTTCATTCTGCAAATGTTGTTAGAAGTCATGCTTGACTTGTACTTTTCAGGAGAAGCCTTGAAGAGGGAATTTTCTATATCTCACATGAAAAATGTGTTCATAGCAGTAAAAAAAGCAGTAGTGCTTTTATGCCTTCTCAAAAAAAAAAAGGAATTGGCTGTTGTGGGTTTTTTGATGATGAGGTATTTACAAATACAGTGTCCAGAAAACAACTTGATTTATTATGTTGACATTGCAAAAGAGCTTCATAAGCCCTCGGGAGGCAACTTAGCTTCTGAAAGCTTAGTAGAGAATCTGTTAAATCAGCAGAAGAATATTGAATTCCTGGTTAAGATTTGAAAAATGCTTGTTTCCAAAACAGAGTATGCTGAATTATGTCTTCCACTGAAACAGCCAACCAAAAGACAGAATGTAGGAATAATAAACAGAATGGAAGTATAAGCCTTTGCAAAAACAAGAGGGTTTTAATGTGGAAAAATTTACAAGCTTGAATATACTATAGCATCACTCTGACTTGAAGAAACAAACTTCTAGAGAATGTTATATGCAACCAAGTTTTCATCACCAGTTTACTTAGATTTAAACAATTCCAAATGTTCAAGAATATAGGCTTCTTGAAGTAGAAATTATCACTTATTTTCTTCTGTTTGGCCCATTGATAGCAAGGTATATGGAGAAAAAGCTCTATTCATGCTAATGAAATAGTGCTTTATCTTCACTGTTATTGATGTTGGTGCTCTCAGAAAAGCAACCATGAAATGTTGCAGCCTGGTCCATATCCTTTCCATGTAGGATGTCTTTAGCCACCTTATCTTCTGTTTGGGGAGCAGGACACAACGGCATCACTTTGTTCTCTGTGCCTTCATAATGGATTGTGATTTCTTTCTCTCTTTTCTATTTTCAGTGATAGTTGGCTCTTCATTACATACATGTCTGGTAAAAATCTTAGTAAGCTTGCGTGGTCAGGGATTTCCATAAAATTGGGTTGTTAGGTTGGTCACGTCATTTGGGAACGATAGTAGATGCTACAGAACATACCGTTTCCACAAGCTCTTTTTATTCCACACAAGAATATGGAGGCTTTGTTGTTACTTAAGTAACTAGCAACAGTCAGTAAACATTACTGTTCAGGTTATAAAATGCCTTTCAGCATTGTTTCCTGAAAAAATATGTTGAGATCTGCTGCTTTGATGTCCTTTTACACACGCACGTGCATGTATACATGCACACAGAGCTACCATAATCTGTATGAGCACTTAGTTGACCAAGTACCTTCTTTTAGTTAGCTTGATTTTTATTTCTTTTTCTTCTAAGACAGACAAAAAAATAAACTTGTTTAATCTTGGGAAAGCATTTTGTACAAGGCGGGAGGGAAGGTTTATTAGATTCCCTAGACTGTGGCTGTCAGGAGAGGAGAGGACAAGAAACCTGCCCAGGTAAGCAGTCCTACAAAATTGATAGCACTCCTAGTAAAGCATTCCTGCTGAGGTCATGCTAACATCAGTAAAGCTGTGGTATTTGTCAGGGTAAACTAATTGCCAGATAAATCCCATCATTGTCTGAAATAAGCAATACCAAGAGACATGATTCTGCCACAAATTAAGGATGGCACATCTGTCAGTAGGTAATACAATGTTTCTCACCTCCAACACCTCTGCACTGGCAAGAGTTTGTAAGATGGGACAAGCTTGGAAAACAATGTGAAACAAATTACATTAGAGACTGAAAGTAACTCTTGTGCAAAGAATTAATGGAGTGTTTTCATCTCAAAGATGCCTTATGGATCTGATATTAAGATTAACCTAATCTTCTTCACTTCTTGCAGTGATTTAAAAGATGCCTTTAATATGTTCCAGCCAATCTTCTTAACAAAACCTACTTCTTGTTAGATACGTACTGAGTCTTATCAGAGGCAATGTGCTACTATCAAAATATGTCTTCACAAGGTCTCACATAATTCTTACAAATCTTTGCTAGTAAATGTTTTAATTTTGTTGATCACAATGAAAACTGGAACTGAGGGCATTCTATTATGTTACAGCATGAGCTGTTATAGAGACTGGTGTAATTGGGCAATAAATACATATCAAGTGGAATTATTCTGCATGTACTGAATAGCAGTCTATTCATATCAAGAGTTTTCATTTATTCTAATTTTTTCATTTAATCGTTAAAACAAAAAAATGTTAGCCTTCAACTGGTATGTAAGATAAAGGCATGAAATGGCTCACTTTAGCCTCATTGTCCATGTTGGTAACAAAAAAATAGGTTAAATTAAGACTGTGAGATTAAAACTCACATGTGTTGAACAGCCACAAGATCAGTTAATGAAAGAATATATAGTAACTTCACCATAGCTATCTAACGTAAACTGGTATTTGTTGACCAACAAGTATTGCAGCTTGTTCATACAGTTAACAGTTTTACTGCTCAGGAACCGTTTTTAAAGATGTGTCGTACTATGTGGCTTTGAAGTCTTTATAAGAATTAATTAAAAATGTGAACATATAGCTTCCTTTGTATTGCATCGAGTATCTTTGTTTTAGATCCAAGTAACAGTGATCTGTAGTGTGACAAGCAGATAAAATCCTGCTTGTGGTTTTTTGCCCATCTGAAGTTGGTTTGCCCCTCTGGAGTTCAGTGTCAGTCGGTAGTCTGTTTGTGTACAATGCAACATGCCTTTTATTTCTCAAGAAGCCTTGCTGATGAAGTGTTGCATTGTTTGGAAGGACAGATTTGTGATTGCTCTCCAATTACTGCCTGGAGATCACAAGAGGGGGGGAAACTAAATTTTCTTTTGAGTCCAATACCATCTATGATAGATAATTCATCAGTCTTAATAGATGACAGGAACGTTACAAATATTGGATCTTGGTGGCAGAGTAACTTCCACAAATTCTAGGGCTGCTTTGTTCTTTGTAGAGATGATTTTTTGACATGGAATAGAGAAGTTACACAGAACTCAGCTCTAAGAAGTGTCTGGTTTTCTATTTTTATTATTTTTTTCTAAAGACTAAGTTCATCCTGGCCTTGCAAAAAAATTTTAATTGCTGAGAAATTGCTGTGTATTTATTAAACTGCCTTTTGCAAATAAGAGTTGTCTGAGAATCCTTGCAGTATTTGGACTGTTAGTTTAAGCATGAACTTCTGTGATGTAAAGAGCAGTGAGGCTAAATACAGGTGAATTTCTCTGTTTATGCGCCTCATTGATAAACCCTTTGCAAGAAGACTTTAGATTTGGTGTGGTGGAATGTGCAGCCCCCTTTATCCTGCAGATAACTATGGTAAGTATCAACTTAATTTCTGCTTCAAGAAGAAATTTGCTTAAACATCTTCTAGGTAATATTTTTACTGTAACTTCTGTCTTTTTGAACAATATGATCTCTAAAGCAGAGGCCTTCACAAGTGATGAAATGTCATTCTTCTAGCCTCTGGGAATCTGTCCTGGCAGAGATACTAACTTACTTTCCGCTAGGGTTATGGGGAACATGCATCTCATGTGCCTTTAGATTCATAATGGAGTGCTTTCTCTAGGCTGTTGGAATATTTTTTTTTCAGGGAGGTGCTAGCTGCATTTCTTGAAGAATTTTGCTTGCCTTATATATTTGTAAGACTTCATATGCCATATGGTGAAATGTCAGAAAACAGAAATGCTTTCCCTCACACAAATGTAAAAACACCATCTTTCGAAGCTTGTTTAGAAGTGGGCAAAAGTTTGCTACTCATATTGGAAGGTATGTGCTAAGTATTGGAAAAATGGTAAAAATACTACAGTCAGTCAGCCATTACTTACTCTATTGGTTCAGTTGGTGGTACTGAGCCCTTCTGCTGCAGAAACTCTAAAGCCTGACTTGTCTGTTCTGTTAAGTCTAAAGTTAAGTTGCATAGGGTTTATAAATGCAAAAGCATTTATCTGGCATTCTTGGCCATGTATAGTAGATAACAACCATGATGCTATGGGCAAGGCCTTAGAGGAAGGGTTTGAGAGGAGCTCTGAGTGACTTCCTCAGCAAAGCTGCTGCTCCTCTGTGCGTTCACACTTGGATATTACCACTTGGGGTAGGAGGGCTGCAGCTCTTTACCATGTATTCTGCACTTAAGGTGTACAGTAAAAAAATGTCAGTATGACAATGAGCAATCCCAATTTAAAGTGACTGCCTGTTATCTTGGACTGGTATAATGTTATGTCAAGTAAAAGCACGTTCCTCTTCTCAAACTGTCAGCTATAAATATTCAACCCATCTTAGCTATCCAAGCGGAGACAATTGTTGCGTTTCTTTGTTCTTTTTTCTTTCTCTGCTGAGTCCACACAACTACAGCTCTGAGTCGAGGGTAGTAAAGGGCCAGTGTTTCTCCCCCTTGGGTGGTGTGTGACCTTTACTTCTCGTACAAGGGCAGCATGTTCTTTAGGGGATACATTGGGGCTTTAGTCTAAATGTTGCCCAGGCTGCTACAAGCAACGAAGTGTTTTACTAAGTTGCAAGAGCAATCTTGTTATGACTGCAGGAAACTTGCAAAAGGGTATAAAAGCAAAGGAGAATTTATTAGTTAATCCTTTAATTCCAGTGTAGGTCTGTCAGTAGCTAGTTTAAGCCATTCACAGGACGCATAAGGGACTTCAGATCAGTTGCTGTGATAAGGGGTTCTAGTTTTCTAGCCTTTTGAAGAACTCGGTTCCAGTAATACTCCCTTTCTTCCCCTTTTCCTTCCCTCCCTGAAGGTCATCACATTCCAGTTTCCTAGATGAAAGGATATTACCAGAATCATTGCACAACTCCTCTGCGAGAACAATTGGCAGGGTGGTGTCTGAGCCGGCCTTTTTTGCGTGGTCTTAAAAATGAAGCTGTGTACTGCCAAGAAAGCCAGCTGCTGGAGGATTGCAGCAGTCCTGGCAGACTTTCTAGGCCTACAGTTGAGCTGATGTGGACAGGGCTCTGAGCTTCAGATGGTGTTTGGACTGGGAAGGGGTTTTTGAGGTCCTGTCTGAATGCTCAAGCACTGTTTGGGTACAAGTGGGATTAGCAGTGGTACCTAGTCACTGCTGTCTCCAGGCACTGCTTGTTTTGTCCTTGTGGTCCCAGGAAACATGGTAGTAGCAATTAACAGCCCTCTGGTTAACTACTAGTGTGTACCAGTGGGGCTGAACCAGCAAATGTTAGGAGAGTTGAACACTGAGTGTACGCTTGTTGCATAATATTGCAAACCATATTCAATTAACAAATAGCATCACTCTTCAAGTGCAGGATTTAATAGTGGAATAGGAGACTAAATATGTTGAAGTGCAGAGGAGTGTGGTTGCACAGAATGCAGGGAGAAAGGAAAGCAAAGGACAAGGAACCTGTGCCCAATTCTTGTTTGATTTCTGGTGCTTTGCTTCACCACAACTACAGTTCTCTTCAGAAGATGGTAATGGCATGTGGTGGGTAGTGAGAAGACACTACTGAATATGTTTTCAAGTTCTTGGTAATATTGTTGGTAGCCATCATGACAAGTTTTTAGAGAGGTGGTAGTTTCATTAAATTGACTGATGGTTCCTGGAGCAAAGTAAAAGCTGACAGGCTTTTGAGACCCGCAAACCTGAAGAAGGCAAGTGTCTTCCAAATCTGTCAGTTGCTGTAGTAGGTAATTATTTCTCTGTAGAGAACTGAAAGACTTGCACATGAAACTTGTTTACATCTCAAAGCGCTCTTCAATCTGTAAGGACAAATCTAGAATCATAAACTCTTTTTATGGGAAAGTGTTTAAGGAAGACTGTGAAGCAGTTGCCAACTACAAATTAAGGTTGCTCTTTAATCTTTAGCCTGGAAGGCTCCCAACTTTGGAAAAGGGTGTGAATGTGTAGAGGGGAAAACTATAAAGGTACTGAAGTTCCTTCTGCTTGGAGCGCTGTAAACTCCATGCTTTATGGGAGCATGGAGAGAATGTATGTATGGGAGAAGCTGCATTCGTGGTCATGGGAGAGGGGCTGATCACAGCAGTGGTACCCAGCTGTGTACGTTACCTTGCTACTCTCATAGTGGTGAAATTTCATGTGTATTTTGATGGGGTTGTACATTACTGACCTGAAATGTTGTCAGAAGTTGTGCATTTCTGTATAGGAGACATGTGGATCCAGCTTTCTCAGAAGGTATCATAGTTGGGTTTTTCTGCATGTAGATTGCTCTGAACACTTGCATGTTTATAGATTGTCTCAATGTTAGAAATGCAAGTAGTGGCTTTTGGCCCACTATCTGTAGTATCTTGCAGTAGGCCTGTTTATTTTGTTGTTGGGTGGGGGGGGGTCCACTTTGCAGTCTGGGTTATTTAAAATAACCAACTAATTGGTCTGAAAACATAAGAGAAAGCTGGGTCTCCACTAGAGGATCTCATCTGATGTGAGCCAATTAAAAAATAAGTTTCATAAGCACAAGTTGCCTTTGTGTTTTACTGAAATCTTACTGCTTTTGGGCGAAGAGGAATTAAACTTCTGCAGAAACTCTGGGGGAGAAAAGATTAAGAAATAATGCTCCTAATGGAGGACAAGAGATGTCTTAAATGGCAGTGAGTGCTGTTAAAAATACCAGCTCCTACTCACTAATAATAGGCCAAGTTTTGCAAACTTAACAGGTTTTATCCTTTTTTCTCATGCTTTGCCTTTGATGGGATTTTGCCTTTGATTGCATGGTTGTGGGTGGAATGTCTGATGCTCTTGGCTACAAAAATTGTATAGGTTCTTACAGTTATATTTGTTCTGGCCTGGAGCAGAACCATGTGGGTGTTGGATGTTTCTTTGAGACCTGGTGTTCCTTTTGGTTAATCACCTTACATTATCTACAACTTTAAAAGAAGACGATTAATATCTAGCAGCCGACTTCACTATGTGGCATAGATCCACGCTGCTGTAGATTCAATGCTTCAGTATATGAATCACCCATCTGGTGAAGGCAGTGTTTGGATAATCAATTATCCAGAAATGTAGTCTGTGGACCAGAGACAAGTAATTATAAATGTTACTTATTATAGTCTCATCAATGGCATAGTGCTTAATCTTTTAAGCACATTAGAGTATTAGTTGATCAGAAATGCATTATCATCTGCTTAGGTGAGATGATGTGGATCTTTTTCTGGGCAACACGGAAACATAGTACACTGTGTTAGGCTAGAATTTAATTAACTGATAAATAGGTTGTCCTATGGCTGTCTGAATAGCTGGAATATTTAAATTATGCTAGCTGTCTAGTGTCTTGTGTACTAATTTTGACAAATGTCAAAAAAAATCCATACAGAATTGGCTGAATACATGATAAATTGGCTGCTGCTGCATATGCAAAGTGAGCTGGATTATCAGAAGTAATATGTTTAATTTAAACCCAGCTCATTTTAACTGAAAAAGATTAGGGAGCAGCCACATGATCAGTTCAGCAAACAGATCTAAGGAGGAAGGTAGTAATTTCCATTAATACAGGCAACCAGGATAAAACACAGTGAACAGCCCCAGCTGATTCAGTAGGTTTCCATTAGTTATTCAAAGTGTAAGCAAACTCCTCAAGATGCAGTTACCAATGAATTCTGAGCAAACTTTGAATCTTGTTTAAAAGCAGGTAGCTGCCTTGTTTTGCCGGGTACCTCTTGATTAAAAACCTGACATGGAAAAACTAGGGAGTGCTTGGACTTGATGGCTGTGCTTGTCTTAGTCCATTCAGCTACAGCCTTGTCAGAAAAGGAGTGATTAGTCTTGATTCCATGAGTGAGAGGAAGCTGCGAATTCTAGTTTGCAATTAAATTTAACACTTCCGTAAGCACAAGCGGCACATTCACAGTTTGTACTTTAGCTAGAGGTCTTGTGTTGCAGTTATGCATGTGACTTATGACTATTGTGTTCATGGTCTTATCTTAATTGCTTTTCTAGGGAAAGCACGTGTGCAGCAGCTAGCAGAGAACACGAGATATTTCAGGAGACGACTGAAAGAGATGGGCTTTATCATCTACGGAAATGAAGATTCCCCTGTTGTGCCTCTGATGCTGTACATGCCAGCAAAAATTGGGTAGGTTTAACAGGATAACTTCTCATCTATCTTTAAAGCTAGGACGGTACAAGAATATTAAGACTTCCCTAAATGTAAGAAAAGACTGGTTTGATTTTTTGCTTTTATGATCATTACTGAGTCTTAGAAAACATGGAAACTTCCTATAAGTGGTCTTGAGAAAATTGAGGCTTGTAGCTTGAGGCAGCAAGCAAGCACTTCAGGGAAGCAATTTTACCACTACATGCCATGTTTTAAAAATTGGGTTTGGTTTTTTTTTTTTTTTTTTCATTTTATTTATATGTAAAGTGTATATACGTGCTAAAAAGAAGCTGAAATTGAATGGAAATTAAGATTAAAAGTCACTGGAGGAATCTTTCAACCAGGTCCTAGATCAGAAGCAGCCAACATTTCCACAGATAAACTCTGAAAATTAAAAAAAGAAAAAGCAGAGGGGCAGGACATGACAGGACACAACAACCTGTATTTGGTGAATCCTGAGTTTTTTTTAAGAGGTCTGGATTTAATACCTCAGGTATTGTTATTGTAAATACTAATAGAACTTCAACATAAGCTTTATAAATGCTTATGTACTTCTGGGCTGCTGTGTGGATAATTAAGGCTAAAATTCTGCAAGCAGGTTATAATGTATATATTAAAAATCTTTGCAACATAAACAAAAGCCTGATTTCGAGGACAACTTGACTTTGGTAGCTGGTTTTCAGTGTCCTGTGTATAATGCAGGGCTCAACCAACACTTTTTAAATTTGGAAAGCAGAGCTTCATTTAAGCCGTACTGAACATCTCTAGTGCTCTTCTAGCTCAGTTAGGCTTCAGTCTGGCTAAGCACTGTGGTTCTGTGAGGGAACAACCATCATCTAGCACTCTGCATGAAGCTAGATACAGTCTTCCTCCACCCTTCTCAGTATAACCTAATTTAATTTAAAAGGCCTGTAACCTTTATGGCTGCTGTAGAGTGCAGTGTGTGCCGTCCAGCACAGAGAGGCATACTGTCTCTACTGCTCAGCTGCTCTACTAGTCATTAAAATCTTTTCCCTGGAAATTTTTATTAGCTGAGCAGTTGGGCCAGTAACTTAAAAAAGAGCAAGAACACAGAGCTCTGATGAGAGTTGGCCCTTAGGATCTACATTGGGTCTACTTCATCTTCTCTTTGTCTCTTGTAGTCTGTTTTTTTAAATATTTTGAGAGTACTAAATGGATACAAAATGAAGTGTATCAGGACGCACCTATTTATAAGGAAAATAGTTGCAGCAGAAGTAAAAGTCAGAAAAATTAAAAACCTTGTAAAAGGATGTTATTTTTACACATCCTTATAAGCCTCTTAAGTTCATTGCTACTTCTCAAGACAAGGTCAGTTCAAAAAGGATTAACCATTTCCTACGGTCTGTAGAAACACCCACAATTGCACTGTCATTACGGAAAGGATCTAGATCTTCGTGCCTCTCGTCACATAAGTCACAGCTGCTAATTTCTTTAATCATAGAATCATTTAGGTTGGAAAAGACCTTTAAGATCATGGAGTTCAACCATCAACCCAACACCACCATGCCCACTAAACTATGTCCTGAATTGCCACATCTATGCGTTTTTTGAACACCTCCAGGGATGGTGACTCCACCACTTCCCTGGGCAGCCTGTTCCAATGCCTGACAACCCTTCTCAGTAGAGAAATTTTTTCTAATATCCAGTCTAAACCTCCCATGGTGCAACTTGAGGCCATTTTCTGTCATCCTATTGCTTTTTTACTTGGGAGAAGAGACCAACACCCACCTTGCTACAACCCTCCTTCAGGTAGTTGTAGAGAGCAACAAGGCCTCCCCTCAGCCTCCTTTTCTCCAGACTAAACAACCCCAGTTGCCTCAGCCGCTCCTTATAAGACTTATGCTCCAGACCCCTCACCAACTTGGTTCCCCTTCTCTGGACATGCTCCAGCACCTCAGTCTTTCCTGGAGTGAGGGGGCCCAAAACTGAACACAGTACTTGAGGTGCAGCCTCACCAGTGCTGAGTACAGGGGGAATGATCACCTCCCTGCTCCTGCTGGCCACGCTATTTCTGATACAGGCCAGGATGCCGTTGGCCTTCTTGGCCACCTGGGCACACTGCTGGCTCACATTCAGCCGGCTGTCAACCAGCACCCCCAGGTCTTTTTCTGCCGGGCAGCTTTCCAGCCACTCTTCCCCAAGCCCATAACTTTGCATGGGGTTGTTGTGACCCAAGTGCAGGACCCAGCACTTGGCCTTGTTGAACCTCATACAATTGGCCTTGGCCCATTGATCCAGCCTGTCCAGATCCCTCTGTAGAGCCTCCCTACCCTCAAGCAGATCGACCCTCCCTTCCAACTTGGTGTCATCTGCAAACTTGCTGAGGGCGCACTCAATCCCCTCATCCAAATCGTCAATAAAGATATTAAACAGAACTGGCCCCAGTACTGAGCCCTGGGGAACACCACTTGTGACTGGCCGCCAACTGGATTTAACTCCGTTCACCACAAGAATTTGTTTTGTTGAAGATACTGTGTGACAGTTTTAAGAGGTCTTTGCATTTTCCTTAAAAATATTTGTTATCAGATTAGATTATCTCAATTTACTGTGGCAATTCAATGGTTTCCATGATAGGCACTTAAGTGGTACATTCTGTGACACCATAATGTACTTTAATTGAATTAAATTGGTGAAAACAAACTCTTGAAACTGCAGAAGCATCTGCTTTGGAGGATTGCAGCATGGGGGATTCCTTGTATAGCCAAACTTCTGAGCCAAAATCCCTGTTTCTTATCAGAAAGATTTCCAAGCTTAGGTTACAAATCCGTTTAGAAATAGCCTGCTAAAAGACCAGCCTTTGCCACATATCATCTTTCAGCTTTGTTAGAACTTAATACAGTGAAACCTTTTGAGGAGGACCACCTTGGGATTGAGTTAAAAAAAGCTTTTGTGAACAGGTATTCTGCCTCTAAAAGAAAGCACTGGAAGCTCCAGATTGTGGTCTTACAGGCTTGCTTCAACAAAAGCCTATGTGGGTTAACATAACCTTCATGCTGCTTTGCTGCCACTTTGCTGCCACTGATATAATTCTGATGATCTTTCTTGTTCTCTCTGGCAGTGCATTTGGGCGTGAGATGCTGAAGCGGAATATTGGTGTTGTGGTTGTGGGCTTCCCTGCCACCCCCATCATTGAGTCCAGAGCCAGATTCTGTTTGTCTGCAGCTCATACCAAAGAGATGCTTGATACAGTAAGTGTCTCGTCTTGTCTTCCTTTTGCTCATGCCTTCTATACATCAAGGTACAACAATTGTCTATTATTTGTAGACTGGTTCAATGTTTGGTATACAAACTAGTTGAACCTAATGTTCAAAGCCTTGTGTAGTAGAGCTGGCAATGACTCCATCTCTCTTTCCTTGCTTCAACAATGCAGAATGGCTGCCTACAATAAATCTCAGGGACTTTCTTTTCCTATTTTAAATGATGTGAGAGAGACAGTCTCATTCCTTTGAGATAATGCTTCTTCCTCTCTTAAGAGGCTCTACCTTCCACTGAACCTTTTAGAAGGAAAAAATTCTGCTGCTTCTGACCCTAGATGCAGAAGGTAAGCAAGAAAAAGCCTGAGAACTTTCAAAACACCTGTGTTATCAAAAGCAAGTGCAAACCTCAGCACATGATTACCAGTGAGAATTTTTATTCCAAAGATTACTATTCCAGTTCTTGTTTACAGCTTCAGAGCACTATATCTTAAGTGATCCTGTCCAAAATGAGTCTGTGTCATGTGCAATGCTTTACTGACTCCTGCCTGCAGGAGTAAGCGTGTTCCAGCAGGAATAGAGGTCCACTTGAAGAATGCCTGCATCATAGTTGGGAGATGCTGCCTTAAAAATTAAGGATGGAAGTTACTCTGTGACTAATATAGTTGAAAGGGATTATATTAATAAGCCTGACTATCCTCAGTATGTTTTGGTGTGGTAACTACATTCATTTTTGAGTCTTCTGAATAACCTTCTTTGATGAACATGTACATGGGCTGTCTTAGGCTCTGTCAAAGTTCTCCATTGTACATTTTTCCCCACTTTGCTGTTCTGTGGCTCAGAACCTAAGCTAGGTTGAGTCATGACCTTGGACTTCAGGAGAGTAGACTCTGTCCTGTTCAGAGATCTGCTTGGAAGAATCCCATAGGATATGATCCCAAAGAAAGGTGTCCAGCTGGTTGATGCCCCCACCCCACCACCACTGCCCCCGAACAGCGGTCCATCCTGACTTACAGGAGATCAAATGTATTGGAAAGCCTGCATGGATGAACAAACCAACAAAAACATAAAACGGAAGCACATAAGAGATGCAGGCAGGGACAGGTGACCCAGGAGAGATAGAGAGACAGTCCTGAGCATGCAGGGATGGGGTCAGGAAAGCCAAAGCCCACCTGGAGTTGAATCTGTCAAAGGACATGAAATGCAGTAGGTAGGGTTTTTATGGGGGTATTAGTAGCAAAAAGAAGAGTAGAGAAAATGTGGGGCTGCTGCTGAATGGCATAGGGATCAGGTGAGAAATGACATGCAAGAGGCCAGGGTACTCGGTGCTTTTTGTTGCCTCAGTCTTTAGTGATGAGATTTGCCTTCAGGAATCCTGGGCCTATGAGATCAGTGGAAAAATATGGAGCAATGAAGACTTACCCTTGGTGTGAAGGAGGATCAAATAAGGGAACATTTAGACAAACTGGACATACACAAGTCCATGGGATCTGATGGGATGCACCCACAAGTGTTGAGGGAGCTGGCTGTCATTGCAAGGCCACTCTTGATTATCATCATCTTTGGAAGGTCGTGGTGATAGGGGGAGGTTCCTGAGGACTGGAAGAAAGCAAATGTCACCCTTCAAGAAGGGCAAGAAGTGTGATCTGAGGAACTGCAGATTGAGAAGCCTCACCTTGATCCTTGGGAAAATGATGGAGGAAAGAATCCTTGAAACCATTTTCAAACATTTTGTGGACAAGAAGGTGATTGGGCATAGTCATCATGGAGTAATGAAGGGGAAATCATGCCCAGTGCCCAGATATGATCAGGTGGTAACACTTCAATATATGAACAGCAAATGGGACATATAAACAGATATTTACAAATATCTTGTCAAGAAAAAAAAAAAAGATTCAAACTTTCACACTTCACTGCCACAGAACTTTCAAATCAACAGCTGAAAATGGCTCTTTTTTATTTCAATTTTGTTACCAAAAATAGTAAGGCAGTGGTGTGTGCGGTTTGATAATGTATATTCAGTGTTGTTCTGTATCAGTTAAACAACCTGCCATGTATCTGTGGTGCTGTACTTTCTGCTTCTGAGTTGTTTCTGCCTTGTAAGACCTGAGAGATTCTGCCCTGACACTTTGACAGCAGACTGCCTAAGGAGCTCCTTCCCAGCTACTTGTCCTGCTACTCTTCTCGTAATTATCCCAATTCAGTTGTTTCTATTCCATATAAAAATTCTGAAGTGTATGTTTGGAGAAGGCCCTCTCCTTCCCTTCCTTTCTCCCCCCGTATAAAATTAATACTATCACAAACTTGGCTTGAGCATGGCAATAGAACTGAGTGCCTTACACAAATGAGGGAGCAGTAACTTCTGGCCAGGTGGACATGGGGAGAATGAATGGGAAGGAGGTGGGAGGAAGGAAAAGAAAGAAAACTGAAGTCTCTGAAATCATATTGCTGCAAACTGAGCTACAACTGAAACATGCAAACTCGATGTGCTGGCACTACCTGAGCAATTATGCAGTCTTGCTGTTGGTTAGATTCTTTGTCTTCTCTCTTTATGACTAGCTGGACTCTTCATCGTAACAAGCTGCTTTTGCAGGGTCTATATAAGTACTATACTTGCTCTCTTCTAAAACCAATCTGTAACTTCTATTACTCCACTTAAAAAAAACTCTTTTCCTGGCAATTCGCTTACAAGTCTTTCTGCTTTCCAGAAAATGTTTCAAGTTTTGTGCATTTATCTCTGAAGACTCATTTCTAGAGTACCTCTGTAGGTGCTAAATGCTCTGAATTGAGGAAATGCTTGTTTAACATATTAGGGCTTGTCTGCCTAAGCAAATTAATCCAGGACAAAATGAGGTGTGAATTTTGAAGTGAATGAAGAAATCCTGAGTTAGCGCAGTATGTGGAGGCTTTGTTCCAAGTTAGTGTAATCCACTTTAAGGTTCAAAACAGCTGCATGCTCTTAACCCGGAACATTGGCAAGAGGAGTTAATAAGGAACAAGTCTTTGTGTCAGTGACTTTGTGTTGTGTTTTCTTGTGATACAGTGAAAGGGGATTGATTTCAGGCAGCTAATCATTAAGGCAGCCCTCAGATCTGATCCCTCTGCTGAACTGTGGCAACAATATCCAGGAGGAGAAAGAACTGTAATGAATAGACTTGGAGAGAGCTGGCAGAGTGCTTCTTCAAGTCAGTGACAGAGGGGAGAACTCGGTAGCCCATCTGTGCGTGCATGGATGCTAACTAGGTCTGGTATGGTATTTTTTCTGGAAAAAAAAATTATGCAGGTTTGGAGCATGGCAAAGAGAAGCTTGTCTTGTAAATGCTGATATTTGTAATGCTTCCTTGTTCTTATTAAGTAAACCCACATGATGGGGAACAGTTCTCAGTTACAATTTTAACCGTTTTATGTAAATAAAACTTCCTTGCCTTAAAATATTTGGCTCAGGATCAGAGTGAAGTTCCTCATAACCTGCATCCCTGTGGGCTGGTGCTTTCTTTTCAGTGATGAAAAATATATTACAGTCTCCTGAAGTCAGAGTTCACCAATGCCATTTCCTTTGTAGTCTTTGCCGGTCACATGGCCCTTTTTGTTTTAAATTAATAAAATCCTAAATCTGCATTTAAGAATAACAGTTAACAGACTCTTTCAACAGAAATTTAACCTTGAATTGTTTCCATATGGGATCTTTACTGAAAGCTCTAGCAAACTGTGCCCATGCTTTTGTTTTGGTTTTGTTTTACCGAGGTCCAACTTCTGGGTTTGTCGTTCCCCCAGATTTCAGAGTGGAGAGGTTTTTGCTGCCAGATATAACAAGCATGAGGGGCCGTTTTTTAAAGAAACAAAAACTTGAACTATCCATCCAGGAAGGAAAAGCATGTAGGGATATTAACCCCCATCTCCCAACTATTCTCAAGAGACAGGCATTTGACCCAGAACATGTTAAAATTGTAGCTTTAATGTTGAATTAGTGGCATTCTGAAGGAATGCTGAATGTACCTATCTGAATAAATTTACAATTCAAGGGAGTGCAGAATGCCAACCTTCGAGTTCAAAAATCACATTGGACTTGGAAGTCATCTTTTGAGCTCACTTCTTTGTCACTTGCCTATATAGGATAATTAGCATCACATACTGTTGCAAATTTCTCTGCAGCAACTGATTTATTTTGTACCTTGCTCCAGGAGTGTTCTGTAGAGAAGTGAATTGAAGTTTAGGGTTTGGCTTTTAACAAACCCCATTGTGAACCAGTGTCTTATCAAAGAGATTGCAACATAAAGAAAGTATGATTAACTGAGCTGGGACTTTCCTTGTTTCTTATGTTAGGAGATGTTTGATCTCTGGTAAACTTCATAACATTTGCATTCAGGTCAAAATGATGAAATGTTTTGTTAGCTCACTAGCAGTGTTCTGGGCCATCAGTTGCCTGAGTGTTGCCTTTGTGGCAACCTCAGTCAGTGGGACTTGCTTTCAAGGGAGAAGGTTCTTGGGATCCTACCCAGAATAACATTTTTCATTCCTTGGATTGGCTGGCAAAAACCTCCCATGCAATGTTGTTTACAATACAGAGCTTGCATCTCTAGTTTTATATGGACAATGCAAATTAACCAAGTGTAGATACAACAAATGCATCAATAAACTTGTTAGCACAATATTGCAGTTTACCTTTTGCTATCTTGTCATTTAAAAAATACAGTAAGTCAGAAATGGTATACTAACACAACTTTTTTTCATACTGAATGATGCATAAAGAGGAGTCAAACCTCCATGTCTATATTTTTCTGCTTCAGCTTTGCTATCTCCAGGGAGGGAGGAACACTGTTCTTGGTTTTTCTCTCTATGAATAGTCATGGCTTTTGGGGGGGGGGGGGGGGGGTGACTGTGAAATTTGAGTTAGTATTGCTGGATATTATGATCCTGCCTTAGAAATGGAGTAATCGAGTGGGTGCAGAATCACTCTCAGTTAAGTGACCAGTGCTGCTCGCTTGGTCTTGAGACTTCTGAATGCTAAAATCTAAACCAAATCCCATGCACCTCTGAAGCTACGGACTTCTAGCACAGTAAAATCTTAAGTAAAACGGCTGTCGGAGTAGTCTGCAGGCATGCAAAAAGGAAGATGTGCTGATAACTTGCTTGTATCTGTCTCCTCTGCTGATCTACTGTGGTCTCTTTCTCAGGCTTTAAAAGAAATCGATGAAGTAGGGGACCTTTTACAACTGAAATATTCCCGTCACCGTTTGGTACCTCTCTTGGACCGGCCATTTGATGAGACAACATATGAAGAAACAGAAGACTGAACTCCCTCCATGTGCCTTGGTGGGAGGGACACACCCCGTGGGACACTCTGTGGCGCACAGGCCACAGCATCCGTGAACAACACACTTATGACTGCTTATCAGACATTTCCTCACAATACTGAAGTGGCCACATCAGCTCTAAATGGCATTTTGTAAATAGGGAGATGAGAAAAAAAAGCTTTGATTCCTGTGTCTTCGGGGTCTGGCCCTAGAGGTGCTTGGCTTTATTTTTTCTTGTTGCTTTTTTTATTTATTTGTCTCAGTTTGTTCACAGCAACCCAAGTTGGCTGTGCCTGATCAGCTCAGACTTTGTATGCACCATTACCCTCCCAAATGCTGGCTGAGATGAAGTGAGCATGTGTGACGCTGGCATGGCAGCATTTCCAGTGTCACTGCTAGGTATCTGACCTTCCCAGTAAGGAGCGAGCTGACCTGCCTGTTCTTGGAAACTTCCTAAAGAAACTGCTGATTGCTAACTTTGACATATTTAACAAGATGGATAATCAACCAAATTTTTTTTTCTTTTGCAGTTACTTGTGTTTAAAACTTGAATTTAGCCTTTTTAAAATAAATGTGTTGTTGACATGTCACTGACAGGACCATTGTTCCCAAACATTATTTAGTTTTGTAAGCCACAGGCAGAAGCACTTCTGGGACTCTAGTCTCTTTTCTTTCCCAGTATGGATTCCAGGTTGTCTCCTTGTTTTGACACTAATTGTCCTCTTGATATAGGGTAAGTGATAGAGAGGGGGTTTGTTAATTTTTTTTTAAATGGGCTGTTTTGTCTTCCTTCTGACGTACTTATGTCAAAAAAAAAAAAAGGAAAGAAAGAAAGAAAAAGGTGGGTTTAGTGTGTGTTGCTTTCTCATCTTCAGGTTAATTTCTCTTGCTTTAGAATTATCATAGAACCATGAATAAGTCACTGCTAAGTTCTACAAGAGTGCTCTTGGGATTAAGTAAACCATAGCCAGCCTTGTGCTTCTTAAGACCAGAACCCGTCAGTAAGCAGGCCTAGACAATGGATGACTATTAGGAGAACCACTTAATTCATGCAGATCCGTGAAAGACTGCTCTTTTTTGTCACACTATTTCACTCTTTCTCATCATATATGAGGTGTTCTTCATTGGCCTTGTTGTGCAAGGCTTTTATGCAAAGACTGTAGACAGCTTGACTCTTGTATCATACATTACATTTTGTCTAGCCAGCAAAGTTTCGGTTGGCAGCTGCATATCTGTGTAGGCCTTCCCTGAAGAAAGAATGTCCTCACAACTGCATTTAGTTCGAGATCTTTATTCTTTTGCATTTCTGTTACAGTGAGATCAAATTAATGTTCACTGAGCCAGTTGCTGTTTGGAATCTTTATGTGCAAGTTCCACACTGTCTTACTCTGATCAAAGTTTTAAATAGACACCTTTGCTCTAGCACACCTTAGAGGTGGTCTGCTACTTAGTCATTGCATCTTGAATTATTTCAGTGAACAGAATGGATCATTGAAGAGGTACCAAAAATTTTGTAACAGCAGTCAGTTGCAGTATAGTTTGTTTCTGTATTTTATATCTTGGACATGTAGGATTTCTGCAAAGATAGTAAAGCTTTAACATTGTGTCAATTGGGTTGGGCCAGCTCTTCAATTTGGGTTACAAAGTGCTTTTTGCAGGTGGCTGGATTTTTTTAAACAGATTCCTCATAATGCTAAAGCAGAGTGCAGCTCAAAGCTATTTGCCTGGTGCTGCAAAAATAGTAATAATTTTTTTTAAATTCTTTTATGTTGACTCTGCAACTAACAGGGAAGGAGCACTTTGGTCAATAGAAGCAAGCAGTTCTGCAAATACATCTGGTGATTTAAAGCAGAATTGGCTTCTATTTTATAGAATATCTGTCTTCATGCATTTATAGATCTTGTTGCATTTTAATGTAACAGAACTTCAAAACACTGATTCAGCTTTTACCATTGCATTTCAGAAATTTAATTAAATGAGAAGAAGTAAAATTGTCTGTTTCAAAATAAGTCCAGGTAACTGTTTCTGTCTTAGTCCACTAATGTTGATTTGCTTGCCTTCTGGAGCAAAGTGTGCGCACTGTCCAAGAAGTCTGTAACCTGTATGTGCAACTCTGATAGCTATGGAGTAGTCTCATTTGTTCAGCCACAGAGTGAGTCAACTGCAATTACATGAGCTTACTTTCTCACCTATGTTCTGCCCAGGACTAGCTTTAGCATTCCACCAGATGACCTGCTTTCTGACTTCAAGAAGCTTTACCTCAAAGAATTATTGCTTTTTTACTTTCTGGATTGTAGTAGGGAACAAGAGGAGGTTAGTGCAGAAAGCTTTGACTCCAGCCCTGGTCCTGTTGACTTGATCATGGAATGGTTTAAGATCGAACCAACCAACTTGAAGGCATGGGCACAGGTCAGTAAGGAGCTGTTTTGAGTATTCCCAGATGTACAGCATGCTAGTGTCTGCTGTGTAGTCAAGTCAGTTTGAAAACTGTGATACATTAAGTTAGAAGCGGGTTATCATAGATTCTACCAGTCTCAAGTCTTAATCATGTCTCTGGGATTCAGTTTTAGGGCAGTTTGTCTTTAGAAGGGAGAAAAACATTGGATAAATCTCAGTAATTCAGGTAACTCCTGTATAATGCTTCTGAAATTGTCAGTGTTTGAAAATTACTGGCCCCCATTGGGATTCCAGTTGCACTTGCTGAGGAAATCATGTTCATGCTAAAACTTCTACCATTTAGTATCTTTCTGCTATGTCACGCTGTCTGCATATGACTTTAAATTCTGGGTTGCAAAGACATTTCAGAAATCATTCAGGCAGTTAGTAGCATTTGCAAACTGCTTGGTTACATTTCAGCCCTGCCATATCCATTTTGGGAAGCAACTTCCCGCCCCCCCCAGGAGGCCTTTTATTCAAGGGAACGTGTTTTGCCAAAGTCTGGTACCTGTTGAAACTGCTTCTGAAAAAGACAGAAGTTACAAATCCAAGATTTTGCACTTTTAAGTCAGTAATTCACCAAGCATGAAAGCCAGGAAAATCTTTTCACATCTACTAAAAAACTCTGCTCCCACAACCCGGGAGGGGTTGGGACGCCTCCAAGAGGGAGGACCACTACAGGTTTGTACTAGGCAAACCTACAGCATGTGTGCTGTCACGGTATATGTAGGATGGATTGCTGCTTTGATGTTTATGTACTGACCAGAAATCTGTCTCCTTTTTGTCCTGGCGGTAGAAGTGAATGAAAGAACCAATCTTGAGAGATCACAAAGGAAGAAAAGCTGCTTAAGAAATAGACTTCAGTCCCTGCCAACTTTTCTGAGACATTCTAATTGAAAATGACTCCTGGTATTTCTTAAGAGATGCAAAATTCAAAAGAAAATGAAGGCTGCTTTTGAACAAAGGATTTTGCCTTGTACTGTACATTGGCTAAACTTACTCATAAATATACAATAGTTACCTTCCCAGTACCTCTCTGAAGAACTTAGCGAGCAAGATTTTGCTTCTGCTGAGTGGAGTGAAGAGTTTAAAACCATTATAGTTTTCAAGGCTGATGGCCATATTCTTTTACTCTTAAGAAAATTGAGAAGCTCCTGTTACTGAGCATCAGTGAAGAGTGAGAGATCTGTTTCTTCTTAGAAGCTGGCCTTCCCAAGTAGACCTTTGTCTTAAGGAGCCTGATTCATAATTTTTCTTTAATTCTTTGGCAGAGAAGAAACCAAGGGATTTTGTGTCAAAATATTCAGGGCTTTTTTTTTTTTTAACAAGACACAAACTTTGTATAGTATCTGTGTATATGGTATATTTAAATCTTTCAGTTTCTATATTTTTTTTTTTCCCTTCTAAGCATCCTTAAAGAGCTGTTCTGGTTCTTGGGTTACTGGTGTAGCACACTTCTGCTTTAGGCAAGGACTCGGGAGTGAATTGACTGAACATCTTACCATGTTGAAGTCCTTCAGTGAAAGAATTGCATCATCCATCCTTCTCTTGCTCTTTCCTCTAAGAGTGCACAAGTGGTACCCACTGTCAAAGCTGTGCCTTCACGTAGAGGAGGAAAGGGAAGTGTGCCCATGATATCAGTGACCTAGCCCTGTGCTGCATGGATGAAGGACCAATACAGCAGAGATGGAGAAAAGAGGCAGTCAGTCATCATTTATTCTCAGCTGTGCAGGGATCTTTCATGTGTACTTGAACAAGCATCCCTAAGGCAGGAATGCAACTTTCAATGTCCAGAGGGACACTCCTCTAAAACTTCTCTACACCAAGTAAATACTTCCTCTCCTGTGCAAATTTTAATTTCTTTATCTCTGAAAAGTATTTGGTTTGCAGCAACAAACAGAAGCCATGTTATCCATTCAGGCAGATCATAGGAAAGGTTGGAGGAAAGTTGTGAGCATGAGCTCTCAATTTCATCTAAGAGAGCACCTTCCAGCATTGGATCTGGAGCGCTATGCATGAGCTCCTTTGCTGCATCACAGAGAAGGAAACTTGTGGAGATTTATCCCAATATACAATGTTCAGCCAAAATTTGTTCAGTTTATATATATTATTTTTACAGTTTATACTCAGCCTGTGAAAGTGTCAAGCATGCTGGGATCTGTGTGGGTGGCACCTTCTGCACAGAGATCTGAGGTACTTGCGGTCTGTTGTAACACTGGTGAAGCACTGAGCTGTCTGGGAATGGCTAGTACGAGACCTCGGGAGGTGTCTTGCTGGCTTTGGCGCTGGACCTGGCACCCAAGTGGCATTGGACCACTTTGGGAAAAGCACCAGTCATTTGACCTGTGTAACTTGAACATGGTTTTCAAAGAAAGAAAAAAGAAACAAACAAAAAAACCCACTCAGATGCCATTGTGATGGCTTGTATTCCTGTAAACATTCCCAGCCTTGCAGTTGTTCACCTGTTCAAGGATTTGGACATGAAGCTAGAGCACAACCATGAAGTGTTTGTGTGAAGTATTGTGCTTTATCTTTCACTAAGAAGAGAAGCGTTTGGTGCAGACATTGGAGCTGTTGTGTTTACGTCCCCAAAAGGGGCTGGGTGAAGGAGGTGATGACTGTGGTGTGTGTTGAAGGCCTTAAACTGTGACTCTTGGTATGAAGAATTGAAATTAAAACTGACCTTGAAGAATGCAGTGGATTTTAACCCATGGAAGAATACTCTGTGCTCTTAGTTAAGCAATATGTACTGCTGTTTTCTTGGGAGGGAGGGAGAGGTTCAGCTCAATTTGTATTTGACCCTGGCTAGCAGCTGTTTAAGGAGCAAGGAGGTGTCTGTATGTGAAGGCCAAAAATAGTGTAGCTCTCTGCACCAATGTTCCTACGCAGCAAGCATCGGTAACTTGTTCCTGGGCTGCTGTAAGTGGGAGAATTATTGAGAGGATCAGGGACTTCAGAAGGAGTGGCAGCTAGCAAATTAATTTCATCAATAGTAGGTGAACAGGTCTCACTTAAGTATGCCAAGGGTTGATGCTGTTCCAAAAATACCCATGGCGAAGTGAAACATGCACCAAACCATCTGACTGCTGTAAAGCATTCTTTTTTTTTTTTTGCAAAATCTCATCCTATTCAGACAGTATTTCTGCTACCCCCTAACGGTATATTAAGCTAAATGCATTTTTAACTTCAGACCAGTTTGGGAGAGATCAGAGGAACGTTGGAGCCTGAGGCTTTAGGCTAACAGCCCTGAAGCCAATGGTGGCCCACATTTCCACAAGCCCTGGGCAGAATTACCAAGTCACAGTACTTCGTCTTAAATTGCACTGTATTCTTATGCCTCTGTGTTGCTATAATGTACATATATACTGGATTTTTTTGTAGATAAGACATTTTAGATAAAATTTTTAAATGGGCTTCCCCCAAAATATTTTATGCCAGATGTCTAATTTTTTTTACACTCGGGATTAACATGAAGTTGGATGCTCTGTGGACAGGGAAAAGATAAATGGATGGTATATTGGCTTTAAAAAGGTAACAATGCATGTTTAAAAAAAAACAACAAAAAAAACCACCAGAGAAAAAACTGCTTGGGGAAAAAAGATCCATTCAACTATATTCTATGTTCTGCATAATAAAGACTTTAAAAAAAATGCTGTATTGTGATTTTTTTTCTTAATGCTAATGAGGCTTTTCCACTGTTAGGGAGACCAAACCCTCTTCCCCTTCCTTCCCCATCCCTTTACCACCCCCACCCCCAAAAAGCCAACCCCAACACCCCAGTTTCATACTGGCATACCTGGGTAAAACCATAGCCTGGCTGAGAGCTCAGGTAGATCAGTGTCTTCCTCTAGCCTTGGACTCCAGAGCTAGGAAACCTTGCATGTGAGATGGATGCTTAGCTGTTTCTTATCAGTTTCGGATCCATCGTACAGCAACAGTCCTGATGCACGGTCTGGAGAAGCTTCTGTTGTGGAGGGAGAGGTCTGCAAGTGTTACTGCTGTTCCTGACATGCAGCACTCCTGCAACTGCCTGCTGTAGCTCTGTGCTAGCCAAGTAAAGCTGCCTCTGCTCAGAAGTTGGGCTGCTATCAGCTGTTACGCTGCTAATGAGATGTTTGAAAGGGCTTCTTGATCCATCTTGCATGGAATTCTTGACCACACATCTGTGTTGCAGTCTGTGTCTTGTTTTAAACATTTCCTTTAATTCATCTCAGCCCTAAGTTTGCACAAGCCAGATGTTGGCATTTGAAAAGGAGGTGCAGGTCCTGTTTTTAGCTGTGGGTGCACAAATAGGCCCAGGTGATTCACAGGGTTGTGCTAAGGCTCCTGTAGAAATGTTGGACTTTGTTTTTTCCTGCTAGGTGTCCCTTTCTGGGGTCTGTGCCAGCACTGGCACTTTTCCTCAGCGGGCTGCAAAGCCTCCTTTCAGTGTCTTTCCCTAGTACTTCCTTCATAATCATTTCCCTAGTAATTTCCTTCACAGGCTGATGAACGCCTGTGGAGATCCTGGAAAAGATGCTCTCTAGATCCCAAGTAAACAGCCACACCGTATTTCCAACGGGCTCTGGGGGCTAGGAAAGATGCTGGCTGCGCAGGAGGGAGCAGATCAATGAATAAAGGCTTATTTTGAGTGGTGGCAACTTCCTCCGGCGGCTCGGGAACGGCCGGAGCTTCCACCGGGGAGCACAGAGCCCCGTTTCTGCCCGCCGCGGGCTGGCCCGGGTCTGGGGGCGGCCCCATCCCCGCTCTCCAGCGCGGCGGCCCCAGCCCCGGCGCTGCAGCCCGCGGCCCCCGCCCGGAGAAGGGCAGGGGGGCGGCCTTTGCAAGCGGAATCCGGCTTTCCTCCCCGGCGGCGAGGCGGGAGGCTTTGAACCCCCCCATGCGGCTGAATCCCCCGGCCGCGGCCCGGCTCCCGCCCCTCCGTCCAGGGCGCCTCCATCCTCCCCGCCTCATGCGGCCGGGCCGGAGCCGCCGGAGCCCGCGGCCGCCCCGTCCCGCCCCGCCTCGCCTCGCCGGGAGGGCGCTGCCCCGGCGCTGCGGCGGGGCTCCCCCGGAGGGAAGCGTCCGGTGCCGCGGGGCTTGTGCAAGGCCGGCGCCGCCGAGGCGAGGCGAGGCGAGGCGAGCCGCCGCCCGGCAGCGGAACAAAAGAGCCCCGGGCCGGGCTGGCCCCGCCGGAGGGGCAGCGCCCCGCGGGGCACCGCGGGCTGGAGGGGGTCGCGGCCGCCCGGGCCATGCAGCTGCCGGGAGGGGAGGAGCGGCCGGCGGCGCCCCGGAGGGGGCAGCGCCCGGAGGGAGCGGGGCGGAGGTCTGGCAGCGCCGGCAGCCCCCGAGCGGGGCAGGGGCGCGGCGGGGCCGTGCCCGGGGCCGGCTGCCGCGCCGCTCGCCCGGGAGGGGCTTGACCGCGCTTCGTGCGAGAAGGAGCAGCTCCCCGGGGAGCGGCGGGGAGCGCCCGCCAGCCCGCCCTCCGGTGCCCGGCGTTGCCTGAAGAGCGGCGGCAGCACCGGGGCGCGACTGGGCGGGGGGAGGAGAAGAGGAGGAAAAGAAATCAGATTGCCGAAAGGATTAGGAAGGGGGGTGGGGAGGCGAAGCCCTCTACCCCCCCCCCCCCCTCCCGCCCCGCACACACTTGTGAAGCTTTTCAGAGTTACCCTTCAGCATCAGTGGCACCGGCAGGCGGGCCCGGGGGAGCAGCGACACCGAAACGTGCTCGGCAAACTGCAAGAGAGATCAGAGGGGAGCGGAGGGGAGCGGCCCGGGCCGGCGGACCCTGCCCCGGCCTCTGCACGCACCCGCGGGGGACTGCACTTCCCGTCAGCGATACTTTATATTTTATTCTTTTTAAAAATTTCCCCTGCTCCTCTCGCTCTCTCGAGGAAGGACGGGGGTTGTAGCGTTGCGGGCAGGCGTGCTGCCGGGCCGCCTGCCCTGGGCGTGCGAGGTGGGGCGAGAGGGAGGGAGAGATGCCTCTGATGAGAGGGAAAGTCGTGCTCGTCCTCGGCTTCGTCTTCCTGACAACCTTCCTGGCTGCGGTGAGGGGGCTGCCCGTGAGGAGACAGCGCAGCGGCAGCCCGAGGGAGAGGAGCTCCAAGCTGGCGGAGGTAAGGCAGCCTTTGGGGAAGGATGGAGAGCTGGCAGGGTGCTGGAGCCAGCCCTCCTCAGCCTCCGCGCCCTCACCCGTGCCCGGGAAGGCTGAGGGGGGCGGCCGGCCACCCGGGCGGCCATCGGGGCTCCCTCGGAGGCGGTGGTGCACCCCCGAAGGGAGCAGCACCTAACACGTGTCCCCGCGGGCAGGCCGCCCGCAGCCCCGGGAGGAGAAGCGGCGGCGGGGAGAAGCAGGGCTTCGTGCCTCCCCGCGTCGGGGCTGCCTCTTCGCTCGCTGAGGGGCAGAGCCCTTACCCGGCCCTGGGGATTTTCGGGCGGCCCTGGGGATTTTCGGGCGGCCCCGGGGATTTTCGGGCGGCCCCGGGCCTTTGCGTTGCACGGAGGCTGCGGGAAAGGGGCTGCTTTCGGTGCTAGGAGATGGGGGCCGAGTGCCGCGACCCAGCGCGGGGGAAGACCCGTTGCCTCCAGGGGGCAACAGCCCTCGGAGGAGCGCGGAGTCCGGCCGCAACCCGACCGGCGGTAAAATGAGCAAGGTTGGGGGCTCGCCAGGAACTCCACGACTCCGCTGCTGCAAAAATCAGACCTGACGGACTTCAGCCACCATCTCTCCTTCCCGCTGCGACGATCCTGGGGCAGATTGCAGAGTGGTCGTGCTCCGTTCCCGCCCCGGCAGCATCCCCCGGGCAGGCGGCCTCGGGAGCCCCCACAGCCCGGGGCGGGGGGGGGGGGTGGTCCCGGGGCCGTACCTCTCGCTCTTCTGCGAGCCGGATCCTGGCCAGCGCTGGCTTCGGAGCGCGGATGGTGGAAGGCGAAGCTTCAGCGGGCAGTAAGGGACCGGGCAGACTGGGAACCAACGGTGGGAAGGGAATGGGGAAGAAATAAACTAGCAGGAGTAGGGGGAGAAGGGTTTGAATAAGACAGACAACTGAACGGTTAAAACAAGCTGTTTCCATCTTGAAACTGTTCTCCGGAGAAAAAGTGGTTCAGGCAGCAGAGCCGTGTTTAAAAAAATACCCTCTTGAAGAATGCTACTGCTAAAAGTGGATGACAGGAATAAGTGGGAAAAGTGGTGATGGGAGAAGGCTGAGCAGGACAGGGTAAGAGCAGCTCAGCCCTTGCTGGTGATACACAGCATTTTGGGAAGCAGCAGGTTTGATCTGCACTGTCAGTCAGACTGTCGAGTGATGGGAATATACCTTACTGCTAGTTATTGCCAACACATGGTGCTGATCTGTGGAGGAATCATGCTGGCAGCTCCTGTCAGATGCACTAAACTCCATTCTAGCATGAAATCCAGGGAACAAGTGTGAAGAAGGAATCTGCCACATGGAAAGCCTGGCCAACAGGCAAGAAAGGGCATGGGCTGCATCCAGCCAAGTACCACCAGTTGAGTCTAGTAATGGTTTTGACTGGAGTGTGGACCAAGCAGATGCAAAGAGGACTGCTGGGGATGTTACGTGCTATAGCGCTGGTAATACGATGTTGGTGCTATACTTTGCTTGTGAAACTTCAAGCGTAGAAGTAGATGCCGGTTTGCGTGCCAGACGAATGCCAGGCAGAGTGTGCTTGGGCTCTGGCTGCAGAGGGAGTAGGGATTTACACTTGAAATCTGGGAAAGTATTGCAGCCCTGTGGCAGGGGGCATAAGACAGGGACAAACTGCACGTTAGGAAGCTGTGCAGGTCCTCACTGCAGGACCCTGCAGAGCAATCTCGGGCTCCTTTTAATCTGACGTCTAAAATACATCGGGAAGCAGGGCGAGCTGCTGTCAGTCCCAGTTTTGAGTGGTTGTGAATGGGGAGCGTTGTGTGGCCAGCCAAAGATCACATACGGCACTTACACAGTGCAGCCTCTGTCCCGGGGACCTTTGCTTCTCACAGAAATACAAACATACAAGAAGTTTATAGGCAAAGGTTTGAGGGTGGAGGTTAGGTTAGGAGCAAGGAGGAAGATGAAGAATGGATTCCTCTGGGGGGGTCTGTTGGTACTCCTGTGCATACTCTGCATCCCCCGGGGTACTGGCTGCACAATTCACATGGCAGGGAGAAAGCATGTACAGGCATGTGTCTTCTAGCTGTGTTTTGGGAGGAAATCCTCTGTTTCTGGTGCATGCGGGGGAGAATTTGGAGTAGTCATGCCCGGCTGAACTAAAGCGGAGAGCACAGCACAGTGGTATGGTGGTTAAAAAAAAAAAAAATCCAGAGTGATTTTGGGTCATACACACAGATGGTTCCTGTTGCAGTGCTGATAGGTCCTGTCTCTATGGCAGCAGGGCAGCCACAGCTGGAGTATTGGTTACACTGGGTAATGCCCTACAGATGTGGGTAGAATGAAGGGGGCCGGGAGGAGAAAAATAGAAATGTCGGAGCAGACAGACAATCAAAACCATTAAACAATTACATAACTTGGATTTATTTTAATTTAACATCTTTATTTAAAGCAAACATTTTTCCTTGGTTCAGAATCGAATGGGAATTTTTATAATATGTGCTGAGCCTCAGACTTGCACTTCTATACTGAAATAATTTAGAAGAATTAAAACCATTAAGGTTTTCAGTAAATTTTTGAGTTAGAAAGTTTTATAATTGCAGGAAGGATGGAGGGAACACATGCTTTATCTTTGGGTGATAACCTTACCGGTATGTCCCAAAGTCCTGTACCTCAGTCAGGATCCATTACTTCCAGCCATTACCAAAGGAGCAAGCACTTGGATTTACATTTTCTCAGCTGTGATACTGTGCAGAAAAGCTTTGCCTGAGTTACACTGAGCCCAGCAGAAACAACAGATGTAGCAAGAATATTTTCTCTTTCTTCAGCCTATTTGACTGGAAGTTGAAAAGGCAGAATACTTTCTTTCCAAACTGTGACTGAAATCTAATGAGATAGATTTGGGAGGAAATCCTCTGTTCATTTGGAGGCTTTTTGGTGATGTGTGGGAAGACAGGTGGGCTCTGAAGCAGCAGGCAGGTGTACAGCAGGGTTTTTAGAAAGTGCTTTTGCAGGTTGGATGCATCACACTCTGATGTGGGCAGAAATGTGGCAGGTCCAAGCACTGACCCACACCAGCGGCTCTTCAGATTTGGGTGACTGAGCACTTGGAAAAGCTTGTGTCCCTTGTGGAGACAAGGGACGGCTCATCACATTGCTTAATGGTTTGTTTATTTAGGAAGCCAGGGGGCTTAAATGCAAAATATGTTTCGATAAACTCACTGGATTTCAAAATATTGGCTTTGAGCATTGTTAATAGATATTTGGATTCTTTCCGACTGATACCAATCGGTTCCAGTGCTCTTCTAGTAAATCGAAAATAGCTAAAGCTCTAACGTGCTAGAAATATAAACATTAGAAGTGATTACATCTGTATGAACCAACACAACTGCTTCAATAACTGTGCATAGAAATAATAGTACCAGCGGTAACGGTGATGGGGGTGTTGGTAGTGAGCATCCTGGCTGCGATGGGGTGCGGCAGAGCAAGCCAACAGTGTTTTATGGAGGGTCCAAGCCGCCCAGCCCAGCTCTGGTGGGCTTGGCGGGTGCTGCTTCGCCGGAGGGAACAGCTCTGAGAGAGTGTGCCAAAAGCAACGGCAGCGAGCTCCCTGAGGCACCCGGGGGTGTTACTGCAGGGCTGGGACAGGGGCAGGGTGAGAATCCAGGCTGGAGCTTGCTGTTGGAGTTCCCCTGGTCTGAGGCTGCGAGCAAAGCAAATCTGGCGCCTGCAGTAAGAGATAACGGAGGGCAACAAATAAAATACCAAGCGTAGCATGAGGGCTGTAGCTGGCTGCGAATCAGTGGGTTTGTACAACACCTGGTATGACTGGCTCCTGGCCCCTGAGAAAGAAGGAAACGAGTAACAACAGTATGTATTATTTACTGATTACATCAGGCAGTGAGAGTAGCGATGGGAAACGAGGTTTGAAACTGAAGGTCTACAGCAAGGTGTTTTGCTTGCTCGTTAAAAATCATTGGTAGCGGCCTTGATTTAAATCGACCTGCCCTGTGCGTAGGGAGTCTGAGTGCAGAGGAGTGCTTAAGAAAGAAATTGTATAGCAGTGACGCGACGCCTGGCTGGAGATATCAGCAAACGGAGAGTGAAGGAACTTCAAGGCGACGTGGCGTGGCTGTACTAGATTAAAAGTGTTAAAGGGAAGCATCAGCTGGGCTTGAGTGGAGTTCGTCAGGAGACTGCAAGTCGGGGTAGCTCTGTCTTGTGGGAGTCCTCGCGTAGCCTAGACACGCTGCCTGGGGACACCAGTGGGGTGATGATGGGCTGGCAGGAGCCCAGAGCGGCTCCTGCCTGCGCAGGCATGGAGGTCTGCGGGAGCCTCCCATGTGCCTCCCCCCAGCTCTTGGTCCCTCTCGACTCCCCCAGGGCCGTCTGCCCGCGAAAAGGATCTCGCTGTCCCCAGAGCCGTCTCGCCCGGCTGCAGATCTCCAGTTCGCCTCGTCACCCATGTCTGCCCTGCGTGGGGGCACCTCGCCGCTCTGCCACCCCGTCGGGAGGGCTCAGCCGGGGTGCAAGTGGGCGGCCGGGTCGGTGCTGGCTGCCTGCACAGCCAGATCCCCGCGGCCACTGCGGGCTGTGTCAGTAGCAGAGTCATTTTGCTTGCGGATGTGCTTTTTACCTTTTCATTTCTTCAGCAATTAAGCGTTCTTGTCCCTGGCTTTGTCCTTGGCGGAGGTCGGATTTGTGGGTACAAAACGTGCACTGAAGCATCCTTCCGCTCTGAAAGGGGCTCTTTGTGCACGGGGAGGTGCTTCGCCCTTTGTAGCAAATTTCCTTTTGAGAGTGCCAAATTATCTTAGTCAACACAGTTGAAAACCCTCCCGCCCTGGGGCTGAGGCAGGAGCAGAAACAAAGGGGAGCTGGGTGTAGGGAAGCTGCCCGACAAGGGGGCTTCTTCCCTTTTCACTGCACAAATAGGTCTGCTGCGTTCCTATTGTTACAATCAAAGGGGTTCCTGTAAAAGGCACATGTAAGGGGAAGAGATTAGGCATAAATCGCTCCACGGGGCATTGCCCGGCCCTCTCTCTGAGTTCCCCAAAGTGTCCGGCTCTTGCAGACCTTCTCCTTAAAGGCAGACGGGCTGGGGGACTCATCCTGCCTCCATCTGTGGTCCCTCCAAGCCCAGTGACGGCATGGAGGGAGTACGCTGGGGATTAATTCCTGCTTTCCTCTTGTCAGGGTTTTAGGGGTAGGAAGTGCAAGCCAGGGATCTTCTGTTTTCCATAGTATCAATAAATATTCTTGCACTCAGAATAATCCCCAAAACAAGATGCCCGGACACTTCCCATAGGGAAGCCTGAGGAGAATCTGAGCTACAGTGACGACAGCAAGGTAGCCCGTGCCGTCCAGCTCCTCCAAAGCAAATGTTGTCAGCCAGAAGCTTGGTTTTTGTATAAAATACCGGAGCTTGTAGCCAAGAAGCAGGGAAGAGATCGCAGCCGTGTTTCAGTGTGAAAATATTTCTGTTTCAGACAGAAGCGTGCAAAAGCGCAAGGACTTTTTTTTTGGCAGACCATTTTTGCAGGGAATCTTCATTGGGCTGTTGGATGCTTTTATGTGGCCAGCTGTAAAAGTCAGCCTGCATGGTGTTGCTTCCAAGCAGTTCAGTTTCTGCATGTTCCCTGTGTGCAGGGGCTCCTGGAGCTTGTCTGAGAAGCTGTTATGAGGTATACATCATCTCAGTACTAATGAGACGAAGACACCAAAAAGATGGTGACCTACCCGCCTCTGAGTCCCAGGTGGCTCTTGGCATGAAGGGCACCAGTGCAGGGGGCTGCAGGTTGGTTTAGTCTCCTGGGGAAGGATACAGCTTCAAAGGGAACACAATGCAGTAAATTGCTGCCTTCTGCTGGTCCCCGCTGCCGTTGGATGGGTGCGAGGTGGGGACCTGCCTGCAGACGGCCAGGAAGTGCCCGTGCACAGAGGGAAGAGGTGGTGAGGCGTGGGTTTATCTTGGATTAGGAGCTGCTGGTTGGCCCGGCCTGCCAGGGCCTTATCAAGCGCGCCGGACTTGAGATGCAAGGCAGGGCTGGGAACACGTCCCCAGCCGAGGGAGCCTCCATCATGTAGGGCGCAGTGGGAGGCTGGCGCATGGCATGGGTACGGTGCCCTTCAGGTGAGCCGTTCCCCATCCCAGCCCCAGCAGCTTGAGCCTGGGGGCGAGCAAGCCAGCCCGGGGTCTCTCCTGGCAGCTGAGCCCCGAGGCGCTCGCCAGGCGAGGGAATAGTATTTGTGGCATGGCCGGGAGGTGCTGCAGGAGGGGTCCCACCAGCGGAGGGCAGCACCTCTTCGTCTCCCTGGGATGTCTTCTCTTCCCCACCACTTTGGGGCTTCCCACTGCTGCCTTCCCTGCCCTCCCCTTCGCCTGCATCTGCTCCCGCAGCAGCCAAAATCCCGGGGGAGGCCAGCGGTGCAGTGCCACGCAGCACCTCCAGCAAGACAAGGTGTTGTACGGATGTCTTCACATCCACTGTTCACCCCCACCCCCTCCCCTCTGGGGGCACTGCGGTTGCATTACATGGTGAAGCTGGCTGCTCCTTAAAAATTGAAGATCCCCCTTAGGGGACCATCTAGTTCTTCTCTCCTGGGGAGCATCCACAGCGTGGCCCCCCTCATGCCTCCAATGGAGGAGATGCAGGGCTGCCCAGAGTTGCTGTGGGCATCTCAGGGTTGGCTTGGCTTCCTCCGCACCTGGGAGTACAGCTTGGCTATTGCATGTCTGTGCCCACCCTGGGGACCAGTCCTGGGGTTGCAGCAGAAGTCCCACTAGGAAGTGACTGGCCAAAAGGAAGAGGGGGGCTCAACTGGGGACTAAGATGCTGGGGAAGTGGGGCTCCCAATTTGGATGTGCCCTAGCTTTCCTCTGACTTTGGACTTGACTCTGCAGCCCTACAAGCCTCATGCTTCCATCTGGTGGGGGAAAAAAAAGTAATTATTTTTTGGTGATTATTTTTTCCTGGAAAAGCATATGAACAGGTGAATTATGAATGACACAGACTGGAGCCACAGAGGAAGGTTTCCCTACACCAAGACCTTTTCTCCACTCCACACTGACATGACAGAGTCATTAAATCCTGCCGCTGGGCTGGGGAGAGGAGCTGCGCTCACCCCTGGGCTGGGGAGCTGCAGCCAAACACCTGGGGCAGGGGCTGCTGGCTGCACGTCACCCCAGCTTTGCCCTTTTGGAAAGCCGAGATGCAGCATCCCTGCCTGGATCCCTTCCTGTGCAGGCTGTGGAGATGCTCCTAGTCCAGCTCAGGTGCCCATTTTGTCTGTTGTTGAAGGGATCCCCGATGGATTTGCATCTGTTTGGTTGGCTGCCTTCCCTGCCCCTCTGCCTGTGGGGGGTGGGGGGCAGCCTGTGCACCCTGCGTGGGACAAGGGGAGTGGGTACCCCCTGCACTCCCACCTGCCCTGTGTCCCCCCCCTCACTGCAACCTCTTCTAGCAGGCTGGGGGGGGGGGCGAGGGGAGGCTGGGGTTGGTCTGGTCCCTCCTGTTTCTGCACTTGCTTTGCTATATTTGGGGTTTTTTCCTTTTGCAGATTTGCCTGGGCTGAGGCAGGGAAGGAAGCAGCAGCTGGAGCCGTCAGAGGCTTACAGTGTGCAGGCTAACAAATGTGGATCATTAGCTGGAACAAGTTAATGGTTACTGAAACACATGGGGTTTAGAGCTGGAACAAGTTAACAGCAACTCAGTCCAATGCATTAAGAGCTTATGCGTATTACAGCTCAACTATGTTAACAGAAAACATGTGCCCTAGCAGAGGCATTTGCCAGAGAGCACCAGAGGGTATGGATGTGTGTCTGTTTACCTCTCTGAGGGACCTCTCTGTGTAGTCCCTGTTCCTATACCCACTGCTGTGGTCTATCTGAGCAGCTCCCAGCTGGTCTCGCTGCAGCAGAGGTCTCAAGGGTATCTTCCTCCTCAGGTAAGGGTGCCTTGCCACCGGCTGGGTTCCTCACCGCAGGCACCACCTGTCAAGGGTCGGCCCTTGGACTTGTGCACTTAGGCAGAGTCTCTGGTGCAAGGACAGCCCTGGCTACTGTGCTGAGACATGTCAGTGGTGCTAACCAGATGCCCCAGCTTCTCCACTGCAAGGCCTGTGTGGCCCATCTGTGTAGGAGGCAGGGCAGTCCCTCCTGGGGGGCAGGTGGGGAGGAGAAACTGAGCTGTGGTGAGCCTTCCTGAGAGCCTTCTCCAAGTACAACATGGGAGACCTGCATTTATTCCTGGCCTTGCTGCAGGCTGCCTGAGAGACCAGGGGCACGTCATTTTCTTTGTCTGCAAAATGGGGGTTTTACAGCATTAGTCTCAGTGGTAAAGAGGGAGAAGATACTCATGGTAGAGAAGTACCTGCCTGTGACACTGAGGAGGGCAACAGCCAGGCATGGCGAGAGGTGAAAAGCCGCCAGGCTCCTACTTGTCTGCCTCGTGTCACAAGTGACCTGGGGAGTTGGCTGAGGATGCCACGGGGAAGTTACTCATCAGCACGCCTGCAGGAGAGCCAGTTGCGGTAAGCGGGGCCAGGCTGTGCCAACAGGGAAGCTCAGTGAGGAGCACTGACGGCAGCCTGGCCAACTGCCCTGTTTTCAGTCTTGCACAAAGTCAACTATGTCGCATCCTTGCTCCTTGCGGTGCTGCATGCTGCTGCTTCTCTGTGTTGTGGTGTCTTGTGCTCCAGGGCTGGCTCTGCCTCAGGGGCAACCGAGTCACCAACCTTGGAAAGAGTTTTGAGATTACAGTTGTCGCAATTGTGAGACATGAAAACAAATGAGACATGAGGAAGCCTTTGATGCTGCCTCCTGCAGCTCCCTACTCAAGACAGTTGGGCTGAAGCTAATTGGAAAAGAGAGTGATTCCATATGATCTAAAGTATTTTGGTAACTGCATGAAAATTATAATCATGAGGGCATAATAATTATCTGCACAGCCCACAGTTTGCTGCTGGCTCCTGCTGGTCTGTCATAAACAGGATCTGCCCACGCAAGCGTGATAACCAAGTGCCTTGTCTGTTCCATGAGCACTTGCAGACCTCTCCCAAAACCTAAAGGGAGATGCTTGTGTCTTTATTTAAAAAACAAACAAAAACGGCACTCAAGTGCGAGTTGACCCTGATGTGGACCAGTGAGTAGAGCAGTTGGAAGATCATGTGCCACTTGTGCCACAGCCACTTTGTGGGCAGGAATGTAACCTAGGGCAGAAGAAGAGGGAGGCAGCTGGAGGTATCCACTGCCTTAAATTACCTCTGGCAGATGTTCCAGAGCTCACCTATCAAAACCCTGAGTGATGGCTCCTGCTAAACTACTTGCCTATAAGTCTAAAGGTGCTGTGTCTGATCATTGGGATTGTGGCTCAGGAGGTCTTACACACAGTAACAGGCACTGGGTGACATCTTTGCCTTCCCCGTTTTCTTGTAGGTACCCACCCAGTTCTTGACACCTCTAGAAGCACACTGTGCTTTGGTGCAGTTCTGGGAAATCCGTTAAGCAGGTGATGAGCTGGTGGGCAGCAGAGGTCACTTGCCTGATGTGCATCCAGTGGATTTTCCATCTGGCTGAAAGACTGCCCGTGGATGGGTAATGTGCTGATGGATGGGTTATGAGCCAGGAGGATCAAACTACAGCCCTCGGGAGGCTAAGGCGGTCTCAGCTGGCTGGGCTAACAAGCCCTTTCTTTGAGCAGTGTCTGTGGTGGGGTCATCAAGGAGAGAGCATGCTCAGTACTATGGGACGGAGGCAGCGTAGCACACTACATTTGTTCCTGTTGATGACCCTGCTGTTCAACTTTCCTTTATTTTAAAGGGACTTAACAGTGTTACTTGTTAGCACTGGAAGAACCTCCCCCTTTTCCCACTCCCACCAGCGAAAACTGTCCTGAGCCTTTCCACAAACTACAGTCCCAGACCTGCCCGCAGACAGGCCGGGCTTCCTTCTGAAGCAACCAACCAGCATCCCTCTGCTTCCATCACTTTACAATAAAACCCTGCTCTGGAGTTGTTCCTGCCTGGTTTCAGTCCGAAGATGAATTTTTTTTGAAAGCTCTCTCCAGATCTTTGCAGCTCATTTAGGTGAATATGGAAGGAAAAGTTTTATGGTAAAAAGAAAAAAATGTTCTGATTTCTATTTTGTACTTGGCTAATTTGTAAGTGGGCAAGTTTGCAACAAACTGCAGGACAGATTTTAAAATAATTTTGCAGAGAGCTTGGGGGAAAGAGTAGGAAGATGCTTGTGTAGACTCAGCTCTATTTGGGAAAAGATCAATAGTTCCTCTGCTGGGTTCTTTTTTCAGTACAGTGTGGTAAAACTGTTCAAAGGAAGCCTAACACAAGCAGTAATGATTAAGCAACAAAAACCCCCATTCCTCATAATTATAGACCACTGCGATACCGGCCTTTAGCAAATACGTCATTTTCTTCACTGCAGTGCTAACAAACCCAAAGCACAGCCTGAACGTTGCCTCTGATCTGACTCCCGTGTGCACAGGTTTCTTTGCTTCAAGCTGAACGAGTTTATGTACCTGCTAATTGGCTTGGATAGGGGTGGGTGGAAGCTGCATCCTCTGAGCTTGTCCTACGCCGGGGACTTGCTTGTTCCACACTGCTGATGCACAGGCTCCAGCAGTGCTTTGCTCCCTGGGAGTTATCTCAAGTGTACTTGGCTTGGGTTTAACCCCATGATAAAGAGCAGGTCTGCTTAGCAATGTACATAGTTAGAAAGAGCACTGCCAGTGGGTTCACTGGCAACTTGCACTGCCTACGGAGATGCTGAGAAATGTGCTGGAGGGACAAGTACCTGTGGTTGTGGTGGCAGCACAGTGGTGTCCCTGGTTGCCAAAGGACAGTACAGCACAGGGACTAGTCTGTTGATGTTTTCAGGTTTTAAACTGCTGTAGGATCTGAGATGTCACATCTCTAATAATTTTTATGTAAGAGCTGCAGCATCTGAACAGCAGTCGTTTGCTTTCTTAACCCAGGTTCAGTTCAGAGTCTTAGAGAAGTATATAGCAAAATCACAGATTTTAAGACCAGAATAAATCACTAGATCCTTGAATTTCTTCCCTAGCACAGATGTGGTACATATGTGTTGAGCCCAGTGACATGGGTTTGACTGTCTCCACAAGAGATACTGCAACTTTCCTTGTTAGCTTGTTCCTGTGGTTAATCACCTACAATGTTAAAAGCATGATCCTTATTCCTCAGCTGAATTTGTCTGGCTTTGTCTCGGATGTGTTGGTTCCTATTATGTGTTTCTGTTCTGGATTAGAGAGTCTCCTTTGCCTGATGGCTTATTGCCTTAAAGAACTGGGAAATCAAGTCATTGCTTTCTCTTTTTAACATAACAAACAAATTGAATTGTACAAGTCTTTCACTGGAAAAGTCTTTCCATCCCTTGACATGGTTTTGCAGCTGGTCTCTTCACCATCTTCAGATTTCCAAGCAATTTTAATAGAGGTGTGTGGACTAGAAATGGGAAAACATCGGTCTTTAGAGAAATGATGTGTGGCCTTTCCCCACACCTTTTCCATACACCCTGTCGCCCATGTTATGTACAAAGTAGGCATGACACTGGGGTAAATTGCTGACAAGTTCCTTCCCTTTCCTAACATCTTTGCTGAGCTTGTGCCCCAAGGTGTTTAGGTGGTCAGTCCTACATGTGGGAGAGCCTGGATTATGTAGGAAGGGCTCCTGGGCTGGTAGGGAGGTGGGTGTGATCCTGCTTATAGCCTTCAGTCTAAACATGGTCTTCACAAATGGAAAGTGCATGCTTTTTCCCAAGTGCTGCCCCAGAGTTTCCCTCAGGTTCCTGCCCTGGAAGCCCTTATTCCCAGCCAGGCAGGATATCCCAAGTGTATGCAGGAGGACCTGCAGCAACTTCCCCTTTGACTTCTTCCTTTGGTGCTGGCTGGTCACAGGAAAAGGCTGGAGCTCGGCTGTGAGATATTGACAGCTTCCCGGCACTGCGTGCTCTGCTTCTGTGGAGTGGTGGCAAGTGTCCTTCCCTGGCAGCAGCAGGAGAAGGGAGCTGCTGACAACCAGCTCTGTGACAGTTTGCAGCCTTTCTCCTGCGCTCCGTGGAGAGCGGGGGAGTGGAGTTTTCACTCTGCACGGGCCAGCTCTTCTCTTCCCCTAGCTGATGCACTGCAGTGGCTTAGCTCCGGGCTTGATGGCTTTATCCAGCTGTTCTCTAGGCAGGGCAGAGGAGAGGGTGTGTGTCACGTGGCAGGAGTGCGATCCTTGAGGGCAGCTGCCTGTGTGGCTGGCAGGAGCCCCTTGGTGACACGGAGAAGACACATCTGCCCGTCAGGATCATGGTGCCATGGATGCTCTGACCTGGAGAGAACACTGGGCCTCATAAGACATCGCTAAAATCCATGGCTTGATTGGCTGGGGCAGGGCAGTGAGCAGGACGTTGCTCAGGAGGGACATCTTTTGATGCAGGGACAAATTTTGACCCAGCAAAGCCTTGGAGTGATGCAGACATTAGCAGGAGGGAAGGGTTGGGTGGTAGAGTGCAGTGACTGTCGCTGAAGGACTCTGGGCCATCCAGGGCAGACACCCCCGGGGTCTTTGTGCCTCCGGAGGATTTAGGAGCCAAGGGAGCTCAGGGCGAACAGAGCGACACTCTCACAGCCAGTTCCCCTGGGGCAGTTTTACATTTTCCCTGTGGGAACAGTACTCTGAATTTCTTGAGCTTGTTTGGGCGTAAAATCTGAATTAGGCACTGAGTGTAAGTTTGGAGACTTGGAGTCTGTTCCTGGCTCACTTGCTCTGATGTCCTTGGGTGAGCTTGGATCTTGTTGCTAGAGGAGACCTTGCTTTCCATGTGTATTAAATTTGGGTCGTCTGTGAAATGAGCTTACCCAGCCCCGAAAAGCTCATTGCAAATTAGGGAGGAGCGCCAGCCTCGCAGGGCTGTTGGCAGCCCCTTGTGCAGGGGTTGCGCTGGGCACGCGCAGCTGGCAGCAAACCCAGCACCGGCAGGTGGTATCATGTGGCCAGCATGGGGACATGGCCAGGTTTGCCTGCTCAGCCCCCCCTTGCTGTTTCTGCTCCACCTGGACTCCTCCTTGCTGCCTCCCAGGGAGTCTCTGGGCACAAGAGGAGACTTGGCAAGGGGCTGAGACACTGGGAGACAGGCTGGAGCAGAGCTCTGGGCATCCTTCCCATGGGTCCTTCCCAAAACCGTTGCGGTTTTGGATGAGGGCAGAGGGAGCTGGGTGGGGAAGGTACAGGCAGAGGGGTCTGTCTGTGCCCATGTTTGCTGCCAGCAGTGTCACAGGAGCTCTCCTGGCCAGGGAGAGGGGTAAGCCCCAAGCATACCTCGCCAGGCAGCACAGGCTCCCTCCTCCCCGCAGCCCTCTCTCCTCTGGGCCCATCTGGTGAAGTCTGTCACCAGCCTTTCCCCGCGTCCAGCCCGCTCTGGGCAGCAGCCAAGGGACCAGCAGTGTCCCTGCTGCTCTTTTCCCTCCCCCAGGGACTGGGGGGTCGAGGGCTTTGATGTGCGGGCACAGGGCTGGGGACAGGCTGTGTGCGCTCATGAGAGCCTGGCCAGGCTCCAGCTGCCTTTGAAGTGCTCCAGTGATCAGGATGAAAGGGAGGGGAGTCCTTCCCCAAACCATCTGGCTCTAATTGCAGGTAGAAATGCCTCTCTGCATCCCTCCGTAGGGAGGGGGCATGCCGCTCTCTTCGTTAATCCCACGGCTCTCAGCCGGGCTGGCGTGAAGGGCGAGAGCTTGGGAACAAAAGGGGGTTTCAGCTGGGCAGCCAGAAATAGGCAGCCGCTGGCGGAGATGCTGGGGGTTTGGGCACCTCTGCTCCCAGCCTCGAGCTGCAGGGCTCTGCAGATCTTCCCAGGGACAGCCCGTGCTGCGGGGGGGCTTTGCCAGTTGTTCCCATCTCCGGTTTCTCGGGCGCACTGGAGCCTGCTGGCCCTTTGACTCGCACTCTTTCATGCCAGCGCGCGCTGAGTGCGGGGACGAGGAACGTGGGAATTCGGCGTGAGCCCGGCCATTTGGCAGGGTTCGCTGGCCGCCTCCCCGCATTACCGGCTGGCCGGTGCTGCTGCCCTGGCAAGGGTCCCTGGCTGCTCCCCCTGCGCCTCCTGGGCAGGGCTGGCCCCAAAGCGCCACGTGCCACCACAGCAGCAGCCACGGTTAGAGCCATTGGCAGCGCTGGCAAGTAAGTTTTTTTGTCCTATTCGGCTGGGCATCTTCCCTTTCCCAGGGAGAAAAAGGTAGCTGGGTTATGTCTACCAGCAGTTTCTTTCCCTCCTTGTGGTAGCCTTTGGGCAGCATCCAAAATCTCAGTTAAACCTGTGTTGCTTGAAGTCATCTGCCCTAATACCTACACCACAGAACAACTTATTTAGGTGAGGTTTTCCCCTTTGTCATAAAGCCCTTGTTATAAACTTTTAATATAAACATATAAAATTATTAAATGTGAGCTCTGGTAACTGTGAGCAAAAGCAGCCCTTGCCATTATCCATCTCCAGGGACCAAGCAATGGCCAAAAAGGGAGAGCAAGAAGCGGAAAGCCAGGCAAGATGGGCAGTGGGATAGCAGAGGGGTGCAGAGAGAGTGGTCGTGGGGATGGGAAGCACCAGCCTGAGTCTACCTGTAGGTTGTTCAGGTGCAGTGGGGCCAAGCCCTGGCACAGCAGAGGCCACTGGGTATTAACTTGATTAATTAACATGTTAATTACGGCCTTGATCCTGCAATAAGATGGGGTGGAAGAACCATTTGGTGGAGGAGACCAGACTCTCCTTTACTGGGCAGCGGTTTGGTCCCCACACAGCCACCCTCAGGAGATGTCCTCACCACCTCTTCCCTCTCCAGGTCTCTGCCTCATCCGACTCCCGTTCGGCGGGGAACGAGGAGCTGCCACCATCCGGCAAGGCGCGGGGGCTGAGGCGGAGCGGGCAGGCTGGCCCGCGGCGGCACAGGCGCCGTGGGGTGGCTCAGCCGGCTGCCAGGATCCCAGCGGTGCCCCAGCCCAGCGGTGCTGGCCGGGAGGAGAGCCTGCCCTTCGTGCTGGACCTGCAGAGCTTGCCAGGGCTGGCCAACGTGGACCTGAGTGCCCAGAACCCCAACATCCAGGTGGGAAGCAGGTCTGGGCGGGCCGCGGGGGGATGCGGGCGAGTGATGCATGTGCTCCCCAGCCTCATTTGATTCCCTAAGAGGAAAGATCTCGTGAGTGGGGTCCGTGTGGCCGCTGCCATCTATCTTCTTGGTAACTACCAGATGCACATAGCTGGCACAGACAGGCTCCTTGCCAGGGGAACTTGCTCATGGCCCTTTCCCTGCCCCCCACAGCCCCTCTCCGTAGAGCATGAGCGAACACTCCTATGGGGGTGACCTCTCAATTTCCGAGGGTGGTGTTGGTCCCTGTGGGTGACCACCAGCCCCCCTGTGCCTCCGGCTCTGCCCCTGTGTCCTGGTTTCAGTCCCTCTGGATAAGGCGAGACCTCTTGCGCTCATGGCCTGGTCCTGCAGCCCAAAGCATCTCTGGCCTCTTGGGCAGGGGCATGGGCTGGTAGGTCTGTCCCAGGGCTGTGCCCCAGCTCACTGCCCTGCCTCATATCTGGCCTCCAGGTGACCATTGAAGTGGTGGATGATCCTCAGGCTGAGATGGAGATGGACTTGTTGAAGGAGACAAGCAATGACTGGTCCCTGACATCCTCTGAGTGGCTGTCCCACAAGGACCTCTTCTGGCCCCTCTTCTGGGAATACACCAACCCCACTGAGGAGGAGGAGGAGGATGCGGAGGAGGAAGAGGATGACAACTTGGATGTAGGGGACAGGGAGGAGGAAGAGGAGGAGGAGGAGGAAGATTACACAGCAGAGTATGAGGAGGAGGAGTCCATGCTCAGTGGGGTGGGTGGTGACTGGGACCAGCAGTGGCCTGGGCAGAAGAACTGGATCTTTAAGGAAAAATATAATTATGGTAAGTCCTCCTGGGCATGTGCAGCTGCCCCGCAGACCAGCACGGCCCTCCCCTGCCCTGCCTGACCCGCAGCCCTGTCGCACTGCAGAGGGAGCAGCTCCGCACCAGGGATCACAGCACACTGGTGCTCAGCTCCTACTTAAAAAATAAGCAAGCATGCCAAGGAGCAAGGCTAGCACCCAGTTGGTGCTGCCAGCAGTCAGACATGCCAGCGTCCCAGCGGGAATTGCCCTTGCATGTAATCAGACTGGAGCGTGGACTCTAGTGAAGACATGCTCAGATGAGAAATAGGGTGTAAATGTTTAATGGCAAGTGCTGCTGCCATTAATGCAGGTCCCTGCGGTGGCACCAGTGCCGGAAGCCTTTGCCACAGGTCTGGGTGCTCCCCAGGAGAGGAGCTGCAGAGGGTTAGACGGCAGGTGCTGGTGGGCAGACGGGCCAGGGCACCACAGCAGCTCCCTCCTGCAGCTTCCCAGCCATGAGTCCAAAACCAGTCATCCTTTGCTAACACATGATACTTCAGCATCATGGCCAGTGCGCTGGGCAGGTTTGGTGAGGATGGGGATGGGCAGCGATGCCTGTCTGGGTTGGTACAACCATGAGCAAAGCTATGAGAACGAGAGCCTTTGCTTGGAGACGGCTTCCCTGGGCTTGCAAGTGAGGACAGGGTTGGCCAGCTTGGCATCACATGGCTGGGCACCTCCATGTGCCCTGGGCAGCACCGGCCCTACATCCCTGTAAAGTACATCTGAGGGACAGACCAGAGCTGCGGGAGGTCCCGGGTGGCTGCTGGCTTCCCTCCTGCTGAGGCTTTGCTGAGGTCCACCATTCTCTACCTCTCCCCTGCCATGCACAGACTATGAAGATGAGGAGGAGTGGAGCCCGTGGTCCCCTTGCAGCATCAGCTGTGGCAGTGGGAACCAGAAGAGGACCCGGTCCTGTGGCTACGCCTGCACAGCGACGGAGTCGAGGACCTGCGACCTGCCACGCTGCCCTGGTGAGCCCTCGGCCATACCAGTGCTTGGGCACTGTCCGACCCTGGTGTGGGCTGGTCCCCCACCACTGCAGGCTGGGCATTGCTCATGCTTCAAGAACTAGTTATGTTTAATGTTATCTGGGCTAATGACCACAGGGCTTTGTTTCTGTGAAGAAGCTCTGATGGGGCTTCATGGCTCCCCAGGCAGTTACATGGTGCTCAAGGGTGGCAGAGCTGGTGTCCAGCTCGGTGGGTGACTCCTTGCACCTCTCTTACACTGGGAGCTTGAAATCCTCTCCTGAGGCACATTGAGACCCAGCTCCATCCACTGGGATTTGCATAAGCCACAGCCTTGGGCGGGTCTGTGCTGTGTGTCTTGCTGCTGGCCCTTCCTTCCAGGCACAAGACCGTGTTGCCAAAGCAGTGGTGAGAGAGGGGGTGGAAGAGGAATGGTGTCTGGTGCCCTTACGGAGGAAAAAAGCCCACCACTTTTCCTGGTGTTCAGCCTGGCTCTTTGGGTTTTTTTCTCCCCTCTCAAGGAGCAGAGGGGGAAATGGTCTTCCCCACAGAGGAGACGCCTTTCAAAAGTGACAACACCACAGAGCTGTTCAACTCAGGTCAGCCTCCGCCTCTGCCTTGCACTGGGGGCTTCGGTGCCAGACCCCACGGGAGGTGTAGCTGGCTGGTGGGGAGGGCTCTGCCGAGGGCTCCCGCATCTAGTGTCCACACCTAAGTCACCCAAACCACTGCCACATGCAGGCTTTGGCAGTCATGCTGGGAGACCCAGTTCCTCCCACAGGCCTGGTACAACACTGTCCTGCTTTGCAGTGCAGTGGCCGAGGCCAGCCTGCCGAGTGCCCTCTCCCATGGGGGGATGCTGCCAGCCCGGCCCCTGTAGTGATGGGTGCCCCAGGCAGAGCCCCCGCAAGGGCAGCTCTGCCCCAGCATGAAACCCCTTCCCTCTATCACTGCTTCGGGGATGGAGCCTGGGTCCAGCTCGTCCCAGGAGCCCGGCTGCTCCTGCCTGGCGGTTGCAGGCTCCGCTGGTGGTGCTGGCGAGGCTGCAGGCAAAAGGCAGCTGAGTAAAGCGGGGTGCGGGCTGCGCATGCCCTCACCCTTTCGGTGCCCTCCCCCCCAGAGGTGGACAGCTGTGAGAAGTGGCTGAACTGCAAGAGCGACTTCCTCACCAAGTACCTGAGCAAGGTGCTGACGGACCTGCCCAGCTGCCCCTGCTCCTACCCGCTGGAGGCCGTCTACAGTGCTGTCAACCTGCGGGATGAGCAGCAGGGCAAGAGCTTCCGATGGCGGGACGCCAGCGGCCCCAAGGAGCGCCTGGACATCTACAAGCCGACGGCGCGCTTCTGCCTGCGCTCCATGCTCTCCCTCGACAGCACCACCCTGGCTGCCCAGCACTGTTGCTACGACGAGCACACCCGCCTCATCACCCGCGGCAAGGGGGCCGGCGTCCCCAACCTCATCAGCACTGAGTTCTCCCCGGAGCTGCACTACAAGGTGGACATGCTGCCCTGGATCCTCTGCAAGGGCGACTGGAGCCGCTACCACGCCGTCCGGCCCCCCAATAACGGGCGACGGTGTGCTGACAACCCCGCCGAGGAGGAGTATCTCTCCCAGCTGCAGGAGGCCAAGGAGTACTAGCCGCTGCCGTGCTCAGAGGAGACACGGCCACCGCCGGCTCCCACCCTGGCCCAGCCTGGCGAAGCCCCGGCCCTGCTCATGGGCTTCTCGCTGGCACCGGGCAGAGCGGGGAGGATGCGCCATGCGTCTCGTCCCTTCAGAAGGGCACCTTGGCTCCCCTCGGGTTTCCGAGGGCGCTGGGGGTTATCGCGGTGCCATCCCTGCCGTGCCACCCGGGGTGGTCCCGCACCCCAGGATGCCTGGGCTGGCGCGCGGTGAGCCGCAGGGGATGGGAGGCATAAAGGGAATGGGGGGCTGCTCCCGTCTGCTTTTGTTCTCTACAATCTTTCAATGCAACCTGAAAGCTGAGCGTCTGCAGGGCGAAATGGCCTCAGCTCCTGCTGGCTTCGCGCCCCATCTGAGGAGCTGGCCTGCTGCAGGCAGAGCTGCCTGCTTTTGCCTGTACACCTGACCTGCACACGCTGGTCTACTTCTGAAACTGGGGGGGGGCTCCTCCTAGGGAGGGGCAGGGCTGTCCCAGCCATGTGTAGAGTGGGGCCTCCCCTCTTCTCGGGTTTTTGCATGCACGGTTGGGAAGGAGCAGGGAGAGGCTTAGCAGGGCTTCATGGGTCCGGGACGTATGTGCGGCAGGAGGAGACTGGCTCACCTGGGCTCCCTTGGCAAGGTTACCTTGCCAGTGTGGCTTTGGCTGTGAAAGGGAACACTGGGTGCCAAAGCCAGACACGGGTGGACCTCAGAGGAGGTCAGCATGAGGGGGACACCACCTGTGTGCATTTCAGCCCCTCTGCCTCAGTGTTTGGGGGAGCAGGGTGGCAGCACCCATGCAAGTCCCACCACCCCCCTGCCTCCAGGCCTCAGCTCCCCAGCAGCCCCCGCAGTGGGTTTCAGTGCTCGGGAGTACCCGTGACCCAGCTCAGCAGAAGGTCCTGCGTTTCCCACCCACAGCCCTGCTGGGGGCAGGAGGCAGCTTGGCTGCTGCTCGTGCCGTTGCTGGAGAGGAGCAAAAAGCACCGAGCCAAGTTCTCCATGGGATCGGGAACAAGTCAGGTGCTGCTGGGAGCACCCAGCGTTGCCCCTTTCTGGTCTGCCGCTGGCCTTGGGCCCTGCTCCATGCTGCATCTGCCCAAGTCCCCAGCGAGAGGGAGCCCAGAGAAAGCGAGTCGTGGGCGCACACTGCGCTCCTCAGGCTCTCTGCCTGGCCAGGCGAGCAAGTGTGGCTCCAAAGGAGGAAGACACACACATGCTAATAATGTCAATACCTGGTGTCTGCAGATCGTGGATCATGATGGTCTCCATTGGTGCTTTGGTCTTGCCTGGGTTTTATTCAGCTTTTCACAGATCCATGGGCAGTTTCTCCCAGCATATTTTGGGAGCTCCCCAGTTTCCCACAGAGAAGCTAGGCTGAGCACCTTTATCCCTGGACGTTCAGTTGTGAAACCTGGCAGAAACTGTTCATAGTTTTATTTAGCAGATTTTATGCATCAGAGGAAATAAAAGAGCAAGTCAAGCACACGTAAAGAAGAATGGAGTAATTTCTAGACTAGAGGTTTCATCCAAGGCTGTTGGCTACTCCATGCTTTTCTGCAGGACACTTGGACAAAAAAGCATCTGTCTGGATGCAGAGCTCCGTGGTTGACTGTCCTGTTCTAGGTTTGTCCTTCTTGCAGGAGCTTTCTCCAAGGCCAGTGAACATCCATGGTCTGATAGCTCTTTGGGAAGTCTTTCTGGGAGTGTCTTGTATATGTTGAATGTATGTTGATCCCTTTGCCTTGGTTACTGATAGAATATTGCATCCTTGGTCATCAGTACCTAAGCCTTCATTGCTGGTAAAACAAAAGTATTAATGAAGTTATCACTGAATTATTCTGATTTAACTATTATTCCACGCTCGTATCCCTAGACTCCAGTCATGGGTGCTATCAAAACTATGTAGACACCGTCAATTTCCCAACAGGCATGCAGTCTGAGATGACCAGTGTTATGTAAAGGGTGAGAAGGAAGACACAACCAAATAAGCATGGATGGAGACGAGATCCTGGTAAATTTTCATGACCATTACATGTTCCCTAGCCCAAATGGTCACTTGCTCACTTGTTTCTGGTAAAGAGGTAGGTCAAAAAGAGGTGGTCAAGTTTGGGTGGCAGTGATCTGGTGGCTTGGTTCTGGGAGCCTGGGATGTGTGCGGGGAGGCTCAGCAACAGACATGGAGGCATTTGTATGGGAAGCAGACAAATTGAGCAGCCAAGGCCATGAAAGAATGAGATTGTTATCTTCTGTCATTTGGTAGAGCAAATTCATATTTCCTCTCCCATATCATATATCATCATTAACTTCAGCAGACTGTCAGAGGAGCTTATTTACCATCAGTGCACAGACTTCTTTAAAACAACCTCCCATTAAATGTGCCTAGTCTCCAGTATTAGACCCATGCATGGAAGCAGGACCTCTGCAAACAGCCTTTCTTGAAGGAGACTTTCAATAGCTCAGCCAATTTGTTTGTTAGACTGGCTGCTTTATGGGGAAGTGCTTTTGTAACAAGGACTGTTACCCAGGATTTGCACCCTCCTGCTCTTTATACTAGGTATGTCAACTAGTCTAACGCCCCAAAAAGAAACTATAATTTCTGTAATAAACAGAATTCTCATCCAAGGGCAAGTAGAAAAATTTCTTGCATTGAGACCCCCCCCAAAAAGCTTGTTGAAACCCAAGTGGCTGTTCTGCCTTGCTGCCTCTATGGTTTGGATGACACAGGCATGAAGTGGAGCATGAGAAACAAGAAGCAGTGTTGTTCCTCATACAAGCACCTTATGTACTGGGAGGCTTTGCGGGGCACCACGAGAAAAGTAGACATCAAGCAAGCATTTATTTTTATATCCCATCAAAGATTCTGTCCAGCCCACTGCTATTTAAGTGATGAATCTCTAAGCTTCCACTCCTTAAGTTTATTGTGGTTTTTAATATAAAATATATATAAAATGTCTTTTATTCCTACAAAATTTCATAGAGAAGACTTCTTTATTCTGATGCTGCAATAAAGCACTTTATGTATGTATGTGTTGCTGATGTCATTCAGTAGGGACTGAAGCATATGTTGCTATTTGTCTTGGTTGAAAGGGATGACACTATGTTGAATGCTATGTGTCTTGGGTCCCCAGCCCCAGCTGTACTGCAAAGACCCTGGTGGCTTTGCTCCCTTCCGTTAGTATTTGCATTTGATGGTGTCTGGCTGCAAGAATCACGGCTAACAAAGACTGTCCGGAGCCCGCTGCCACAGATATTAGATATGCGAAGTGCTGCTCACGGGGAAGGAAGCTTCCTATGAGAAGACCATCAGGGTCAGTGCTGAGAAGAAAATGCATTGCCTGTGCCTCAGCCCTGACCCCAGGTTTTATTCCATGCTTGGCCTAGCCAGAGCTGGGTGCTGGCCAACCTTACACCATCACACTGCTTTAAGCAGGTATTGAGCATGGGAGAGGGTGGAAAAAAGCCCAGCATCATCCCAGCTGGAAAACCGGTTTGGCAAACCACCTCCAGAGCCAACAGCTAATGATAGCAGGGGGATTTGCAAAGCTTTCCAGGGATCACAACTTTTTGTTGCTGTTAATTTGCTGCATAAATCACGACCACTTCCAAGCTCTTGCTTTTTCCAGCTGTTTTCCCTCCTTCTCTCTTGCTCCTTTTGCTTTGTGCTGGCTGCACATCTGTCAAGGGTTATCTGCTACTCCAGTATGGGGCTCTACTCCACAGCTGCCTCGCACCATTGCTGGCCACTGCCTGGGTGGAGCAGGCAGCTCCTCTTGGTGAAGGCTGCTCTGAGCTTCCCATTGGTCTTCCGCAACATCAAAAATACTGCTGCATGGATCCCGAGCCAGGGGGAGCAGGCTGAGCTCTGCTCTGCAGGGAAAGTAGCACAGAGAAAATCACTCTTTCCCTGGAGGGCCAGCCAGCAGTTACTACTGTGTATATAAGATGCCTAATATGCCTTTATCCTCTGCAACAAGGTCTTTGCTGTGCTGGATGCTGAGCCCTGCTCCGAAACTCCTGGGCTAGAGAAGTCGCACGCCCAGAAGATGGAAGCAGGAAGAACTGCTTCCCTAATTCTGCAGGTGCTCAAGACCTGGAGATACCACCTGAAATCATGGAGTGAGTCTGCAGCAGAGTCTCAAGCTGCACCTTTGCCCACTGCTTTGAACACAAGACTTCTTGACCAGTTGAGTTGTCTTAGTTTGCCAGCCTGGACTGGAGCTTCATGCGACTCAGCTGTACCAGTTCCCTGGCATCCAACTTGCAGCTGAGTTTAGTCTGTACACAGAAGGAGCTGTGCCCAGATTTTGCTACGCACAACGGTAAGCATGTGCTTGTCCCTGCTGACCTCCCCTCTTGGCCCCAGATGAGTCAGGAGCAAACTATGCAAAAAACCTTTTGACTGAATGACACCTTGAAGGCACGGGTGAGTGGTCAGCTGCCTGGGGGACAGGCAGGGTGAGTGCAGCCCATCTCTCAAGAATGCACGTGAGATTTCATAGAAACACCTTTGCAGCAACAGAGATCCCATTAGCTGTCTGCTTTTTTTCAGGGCTCCTGCTCCAAGAATCTGCTTCTTGGAAAGCACACAAAAAGCCCAGCTGGGCCCAGAAGGAGCCACTTTGGGAGGAGAAGAGTTTGGCCAAAGCCTATGGAGCAGACCTGAACTGCAAGGCCTGGCCTTGGCCTAGGAAGAAGCAAAGTGTGGTTGTGATGGTCTGTGAACCTTGAGTTAAAACTGAAGCTCTCGAGAGGGAAAGAAAAGAAACCTTTCAGGCACCTCTGTTCCTGGTCTGTAAAGGGACCCACCCCACTCTGTGGCTGCATCAGCCCTCCGGGCTGGATGTGCTGGTGACACACAGCCACCAACTTCCCTGTAGAAGAATTAAAAAAAAAAAAAAAATCACACTAGCTGCAGTTTTTCAGCAGTAGCCCTACTGACCACATCGTGAACACTGGGCAAGCAGGAGCTTGTGGCAAGACCTGGTCTCCTGGGCTTTGCCTTCGCCCTGAGTGTGGAGAATCTCCCCGCAGCTGGTCCTCAGCACCTGGCAGAGCCGGTCCTCTGCTCCGTTTTCACTGATGCCATGCAGAGCTTTTCTGAAATCACACTGGGGTAGCCCTGCCTGACGTGGCCACAGGATGGGATTTACTCTCTCCATCGCCGCAGAGGATGGACCCACACGTTTGCAGTCGGGAAAGGAATGTCTCACCCTCCTTCCCTGCCATGCAGCGGCCAGCTGCCCCTCGGAAATGCCTGAGAGAAGCCCAGCTGGCGGGGCCCAGCCCCTGCTTTGTTCCAGGTCCTTGCAAGCATGTCGGCTATTCTTCTCTCACTGCATGGGAGCCCGGCAGCAGGGATCACAGCTCTGCGCAGCTTGACCATCGCGCACGGGCCCAGGGCCACAGCAGAGCCCGTCCGCCAGCCAGCATCGCTGGCCGGGCTTGTCTGTGCCGTGGGAGCTGAGCAGCAGCTGGCAGGGTGGCCCTGAGGTTTCTGAAGAGCCAGGAGAAAGTACCCCCCACCCAACTAGGCACCACAGCCTTCACACACGGGCACCTACCACAGAAAATGCATTTAGATGGGGTCTCGAGAAACTACATAGCCCCACCATGGGGATGTAGGCAAATCATTCCTCACCGACGGGTGCCACTCGCTCCTGGGCTTCAAGCTCTCCTGTGATGGAGATGCCACACTAACCCTCAGCTTTACTGTTCTTGCAGGGAGAAATGTTTTTCTAGCAGCCAATCTAAATCCTTCCTGCTTTATTTTAAGCCCACTGCATCTTACCTGCAGTGCTCACAGAGAGGAAGCATATTCTTGCCTTATTTGCTCCTACGTCTCATGTATTTCACAATTTTACCATTGCGCTCCTTACTTCCCTCCTTCTCTGCCATCTTCTCTTCTCTAGACTAAACAAATGCAATTATTTTAGGCTTTCCTTAGAAGCTATACTTGTAGACCTCTGGTTGGTCTCGTTGCCCACCACTGGGCTCGCTCCAAGTAATTCAAGTCTTTCTTGAAGTGTGGAGTCCAAAATTGAAGCCATGGGGTCTTATCTGGGACTTTCTTAATGCTATACAGAAAGACTTCTTCACAAGACCTACAAACACCAGCCTGCCCAGGCAGCTTTTATTCTCTTCCATGATGTTTTAAATTTATGTTCATTTGAAAATTCACCATAACCCACCCAGCTTAAATGTCTTTTACAGATGCGCTACCAAGCCTGTTGCTTCCCCTCTTATACATGTTACTGGTGGTTTCTGCTTCAGTGTAAAACTGCAATTCAGTGAGGTCAAATATACCTTTTTTTTTCTCTTGGATCACTTTTCCAATTGGTCAAGATAATTTTCTATCCTAAACTTGTCTTCTAGGAGTTTTACAGCACTGGTGGTGATGTAAATTATTTTGGACTTTGAAGTTGTCAATCAATTATATTACTTTGTATACTGAAACATACTAGATTCATTACAGCTCTATTAGGCCTTCCCTTATTTACTAATAAAAAAATGTCATATAAAGCATTGCCTAAAGTCTTACTAAAGCATAGATATTATGCCAGAGAAAGGCATTAGGTTAACTTGGTATGAATTGTGCTTGATGTAACCATGATATAGGTGTGCTGGTCATTACTTTTTACCTGATTAGCTGGGTATTTACAGGTTACTGACTGCATTTTTCAGTATTTTTTTTCATGAGTTGATCTAATTCTCTTGGCCCTTACCTCTCTCTCTTCTTCCCTCCTTCTGCCCAGCCCCATTCCTCATCGAATTCTGAAAGATTGCTCCGCTTTCCCAAGTAAGACTTCTAAGGTAAACTGCGTCAGGCCCTGTCATGCTGGAAACATCCAACTACTTTCACTTTGGCTTTTTAAAAAAATATTTTATTAAGTTCTTCCCATTTTGCCATTGCAGTAGGGTTGGGATGATATTTCAAAGCAGTTTTAATTGTTACTTAGGCTAGGGGCTTTCAATCTCTTTGATTTGTGGCCTGATTTTCCCATAGAAGTTTCACATACATAAACACAAAACAATGAGAAAGGGCCAAGTGAGTCATTACATAGGTCCACCTAAACCTGCATCCAGTCGCTGACAGCAGTCAACAGCAGGTGACTAGGCAGGAAGAGTAAAGAGAAGGACAAGCACGCATCGCTATCTCCCTGAAGTACTTTCCTTGTTGCCAGCAGCTGGTGGCCAAGAGGATTCTTGAGCCAGATGTGATGGTCGTTCTGTTTAATACCGCTTTGTTGATTTATTCTTCCATGAATTTTTCCACTCCTGTTCTGAATCCATGTAAACTTTTAGTGGTACCATATCACCAGCTGCAAGAAATCCCAGAATTCACTAAGTGTGTTCAGAGACCCCTTTGGCTGGGAGCCCATATTCTGTTGTTTGATGATTGCTCCTTACTCACCTTTTCCATGTGCCTCGTAAGTGCATAGCCAGTTAGCATCCACCTCTGACCTCTCATCACTGTGAAAAATTCACTGTTTACTTCTATCTCTGTTTTCTGGGGTTTTAACCTTTGTTTTCTTTGATTCACAAGAATTTCCCTCTTATCCTGTGTCAGTTCAGATTCTTGAAGAGCCTTTGGGCAGCAGTACACACTGGACCTTGCTTTTCTTCCTCATCTTATATAGCCCTCCCTCCCCCAAATAGCTGAAGGACTGCCAACTGTGTCCAGCTCTCCTGACACTTCCAAGTAAAGCAAAAAAGTCTGGGGTTTCTCATTAGCATCTGTATAGCTGCACCAGACATCAGCTGTAGCTGAAGGAGTGGGCCTCTTTGCTGAGAGCGTACAGGTGTAGCACATGGACCTTCACTAGCATGCAGCGACTTAAGGCTCAGATCGCTTTCACCAAGCAAACGAAACGGCTGAAGTGGTGTAAGGCATTACCACCGCTGTGCCCTGTTAGAGTTAGCATATCCTGACACGCTCTGTGCCTCAGGCTCAGTGCTAGCTCACAGCCTGGCTGTTTAGCACAAGCTTTCCTTCACCGGTGGGTTAGTCCGATAGGTTCAGTTGTGAACAGCAGCCGAGGCATGGCTACACAGCCTGTTTTGCTGCTGTGGGGATGGCGGTTTCCAACCTGAGGGGCAGGGAGCCAGCTGGGACAGCACCAACATAACTCAGGCAGTCAGCTTTGCTGGAAGAAGAGCCCTCAAACGGCCTCCAAGCAAAGCCTGGAATCCGTGAGCCCCATGAATATGGGTTGCCAGCTGAGGCCAAAGCGTGTCCTATTAGGGTAGCAGCAGGATGCCCAAAGTAAACCCTGTTTGTGGTGAAAGGAAGGCAATTAAAATTCCACTTCAGCTGCCTTCCTGTCCCACTTCCTAACCTTCCAGTGGCAGGTGATTAGCAGGGCCTGCCTTCTGCTGCCCTTGCTCAGCGGTGCCAGCAGAGGCCCGCTGCAGGCAAGCACTGCTGCCGCGGCGCGGCCAGCTGCCCACACTACTGCTGAAGCATGGCGAGGACACCGTGATTCAGCTGTCCAGCTTGTCTCAAGTTAACTTAGAACGAGCTCATTTTCTCAGTTTTCAAATCATTCTGCTCATCTTACCAAAGCTCTTGCCTTGGCTGTGAGCACGCTTGCTAGCCCTGCTGTTTAAGGTTTCCCATGTTTCTGGCCAGGACTTCCCAAAGAGAAAACCACACATGCACACTGCACAGTGACATTGTGTGCTTACATCATATTACACTCCTGCAGCCTACCAGATGCATGCAGTAGTTCATCTGTGCCTAAGAAGCCTGGCAAAATACCTGTGGTCCCTTTCCCAGCCAGATGGTGCTTTAAGGAAGACAACCCTGCAGGACATAGGGAAGCCCAACCATACATACATGTGCCCAGACTTCATACAACTTCCTTTGCCATCACAGGTCAGGACAGGGATAAGTACACAACATAGAACTTAGTTGCATACCACACTCTTGACGTCTGTACACACCTTATCATGAATAATCAATCACTTTGGAATAGTGAGTGGAAAAGGCTAGAAATGCTCTCCATAGTTTAAAAGGCAACTCAAACAATTACATTTGGGGCTTTCTAAACAGGCACTAAAGTTTTTTTTCCTGCCTCCTCTACTGAAGGGTTTGGCTACAACACACCATCCAGATTTTAAAAAAAAAAAAATTAAAAAAAAATCCCCCAAACACTAATTCTCACCCAGTAACATTACTCACTTCCAGCTTACTAGAGATGCTCTGCAGAAAACACTAACAGAAAACAAAGTACACAAGAGAAAACCAAGCACTTCAGTCACCCTTGAGGTTAAGCAGATTGATACTTCTGACCAGAACTAGATTTCCCCGCATCATATAAACAAGTTTATTGCTTTAGAAGACATCTCAGGGCACTAACTGTATTAGCAGGAGAGAACAAGCAAGTGGTTTCCCTTCCTCACCAGTCAACACAACAGCTGAAGTAGGGTCAGCCAAAAGTACTGCACCTTGTTTATTTTACAGGAACAAATCCCACCCCCATTGAGAGTCTACAGTTTGCTTTGGCCTGAAGCTCTTGGAGGTAGCTGACCTGGGGCCCCACAACCTGCTAGAACCATTTTGTAGGTGGGAGTTTCCCTTGCAGTGGTTTGCTGGTAAGTCTTGGACATCACATAATTAAATGATCGGCATTCTTGTAGAGCAGGCTAGTGTAAGTGTAAGAAAGGACTGTGTTGAAGAAGGGGATATGCAAGGGAGGAGAGGAATAGCTTGAACAGGATCTTAGATGCCTTCAGAAATGGGAAGGGTTTGAAACATTTACTAGCAGCAGATCAAAAGCAGAGAGAAAATGAGCAGCTGCTCAAACTAAAAACTGCATCAAACTCATGATCTCTACTCCTCCAGAAGCAAGAAATAAATCACATTGGGATCAGCACTCCTCATTGATCGGTGTTTTTTTCAGACAGATCCCTCCCTCAGCCTACCAACAGGCCCTTTGAACTCAAGCTGATCCGAGGACACAAGTTCCATGGTGGGTTTTTTTTTTTTAAGTTAGGTTTATTTAGCAATAGAAGTATGTACATGTAAGAGAATCCCCTGCAGCATGAGACATGCACAAAGCAGTGAGGGACTGAAAGTGGTGCTGCTCAATGGCCTTCCTCATCACCTGTCATCCCACTTTACTCAGCAGCAGGGCCAAGATTAGAAAGGGACAGGTGAGAAATGTATCAGTCCACGTGGCAGAGTCTTCAGGCAGAGCCTTCCCAGCAACTGGTATTAAAACAAGCGGGCGCCATAGCCAAACGTCTGTTTAATGCCCTCAAAGTAGTAGCGCTGCCAGCCTTGCTTTGTTCTTTCCTCCTCGCTGGCAGGAATGCCCTTGCCTTCCAAGCACACCTCCGTCTCGCCACCTTTGTCAGTGAAGTTCAAGGTAATTGTTGCAAAGTGCCCTAGAGGAACCAAAGCAAATCTGTCAGCAGTGTGTGGTATAGTATATGCTGCCCCAAGGAGCTGCTCTGCTCCTCCTCTCACATGGCACCACTTAAAAGACTCCTCAGGATCCTTCCCAGAGGATCTATTTATGACAGCTGCAGGCCTTCCTCAGAAACAGGGAGGAGAGGGCTCCCTCTTCATGGCGATCGAAGCAGTTGCAGCCCCACCTGAGCAAGCTGCTACTTCATTGGTCCTTAAACCCTGGCCACTGCTCTAAGCAGTGGCTGGCTGGTGATTCTGACCCGATTGTGTGGGATATGAAGCTGGGATAAGGCTGGTGCAGCTCCCAGAACGCCGTGTGCTCCCCGATCACGAGCCAGAGTGCAGTGTGGCAAATGGGAATTCTTCAAACACAGGCAAGGGCTGTAATACCATAGTCCATTTTTGGACTACTTACCAGCTGGCCAAGATTTAAATCTCCATTTCATAACAAGTTGCTTCTCAGGGACCTTGAAAAGAGAGAGAAAGACCAAGTAGTAATTTTTTGCAAATCCTGCAGTCTAGTAGAAAACAACTAGAATTGTGTTGATCTGAAGCCTCAGAGACCCCCTGAGAAACGCATACACAGAAGGAAAGAGATTTTAAATGTCCTTTTCTTTCCACTCCTTTTCTAGGAAGGTAGGCCATAGTACAGCCCCAAATGCTGAGACAGTGTCCCTGTCCAGAAGACTTTAGTGGCAGGAGGGCTAAAGAGGAAAAGGGTCGGTTACTACCCCTCTAAGCCCTAATAATTAAGTAAAATCACACAAAGACAGTGCAGATGCATAACTGGAAGCCAGATTTTCTCCCCAGACTGAAGTTCCACATATCAATCCATATTGTAAGGAATCCTTCAATAGCCACAGCAATTACAGGTAACTATTGGGCACCAGGCAGAACTCCACAATTAGCTAACTGAAGCAATTACAGAATTGATACCTCAAAAATAAAAAGGCTGCCCCTGAGCAAGATACACCTGCACTGGTTAATACTTACTAGGTCAACAAACTCTCCTGTGACACTGCCATCCAGCAACTGAAACTTGCCTCCTTTATCAGCCTCCAAGGTGGCTTGTGCGTGGGTGAAAGCTTGGACCATCTGAAAAAAAATTCAGGAGACGACCTCTATTATTTGACATTATCTGCTTGCAAACCTGTTGCATAATCCCTCCCACCCAGCTACAAAAGTTCTGGAAGAGGAGGTAAGTCAATAATGTAAGGTCTTCATCAAGAAAAGACAGAAACTCTGCCCTGGCCAGAAAAGCAAGCTTATAGCCACTAGAGTAGCATTCTGCCTGCCAAGGGAAAAAAAACCCCTAGCTTTCATATTCTATGCAGTGTTCTGTAAGCCACACTAATTTACTTTGCTGATTCCTTAATGAAACCCAGTTCTAAGAAAAGGTGGTATTTTTTTCTTTCTCCTTTTTTTTTTTAAAGGGGGAACAAAAGACTAAGACCATGTTTAAATAATTATACAAAGCTGCTCTCTCTTCTTAAACTACGTAATAGTGTGCAGGAGAGGGGAAGCTATTCCCAAAGTATGCTTTGGTACCACCTAACCTTAAAAGGAAAAAGCAAAACAAAACCAAAAACCACAAAACTGTAAATCCCAAGAGATCTGACCACATGCAGTAAGGGATACACCTACAGATAGGTGCTGATAGCAGTCTGGAACTGCCTTCTGGCTGGCATTAAACCTCTCTTGTCAACTGTATGAAAAGATGCACACGCGAGCTTTAAGCAACTGTTCTGCAGACTAGTTTTCTTATACCATTCTCGTGGATTGCGAGTGTCCTAGAGAATGCCTTAAGAAGCTTCTTAGGAACAACCTTCTATGTGCAAAGAACAATTCTCAGAACAACCCTGGCATTACCTCCTGAGTAACGAATACCCGGTACAGCTCCTCAGGAGATGTTAAGAAGGTGTCCTTCAAGTTGATCTTACATGTAGGGATCTTGACTCCTATCGATTTGGATTGCGATGTGGCAGTACTGCTGCTAGCAGCCATCTAACAAAACAACAAGCAAAACAAACACAGGTACTTTCTTCACAAAAAACTCAACAAGTAGTTAACACATCCAAGAGGAAAAACAAAGGCCTTTAGTAAAGATGTAATCAGGTATAGCCATATTTGAGTGTAAAACCCAGATTTATTGCTCTGCTTGAATTAAGAAATATCCCGTGCTGCAAATCGAAGCAGTCAGGCCTACACCACAGATTGCCAATTCCTGAATATATATATCCCATAAACAGCATAGGTTGCTCCTGTAAGCCCCAGAATCTAACACTGTGTACCTTTCTTCACGTATCCAAAAGCATGTTTACACAGTTTTATTTACCTTGCGGTCTTCTGCTTTAGGAGCCACCTGAGGTGTTGTCTCCATATGTTCACCATTCACTGTGGGCAAAATCATGCCCTGGGTGAATTCTGGAAAGACAGGAATGCACCCATGAAACTAATAAAAGATCAAGTAAACCTTTTAACTGTTCTTTGAAATACACAATCAAAAAGGGCTTCCTGGTTTCTCCCCTGCTCTTGCTAGCACCCACGACTTGAAACAGTTTAAAAAAAAAAACAAAAAACCAAAACAAAACACCAGATCTCTTTTTACAAGCAATTAATTCTTCTTGCCCTCTACTCTCCACTGAAGGCCGTATCAGAACCTGCCTACACTAACAATTAGGAACCTACTTCCTCTTCCTAGCCTAGACATACCAATCACTATCTTCCACATGTTGCCCTCATATTAATGTTAGCCCTACACTTATGCAGCTTTTTTTTGTCTCTCACCATCTAATATAAATAGCAATCACATCTCAAATACTTTTATCTTGCTGGTCTAGACAAACCAAACCAAGCTTTTCCATTTCTTATCAGACTGGCTCTCCACTTTTTGTATCATTGTAGTACAGAATAAAGTTACTTCTAACAACATCTTCCATTTGTCTTTTTTGACACCAGATGCCAGCACTACAAACAGAAACCTAGGGGAGGTCTCACCAGTGCCCTGTCCAGCAGCACTAGCACTTTTATAGCTCCACCAGAAGCTTCAGCCTCTTTCAGCATCATGCCTTTACCAATTACAAAAGTTTGCTCTTTCTCCTTCCTCTTCATCTGTTCAAACTGGCATTTTATTACATGTGTATATATATTGTATCCTGCAATACTTAGTTCCCACCTATTCTTATTTATTCCAGCCCACAAGATCATGTAGTTCTTCCTGAATAACATTCTCATCTTCCACTGGGTGACTGCATCTCCCACCCTAAACACCAAAATGCCTGAAAAAACCCAAGGGTACAGAAATTTGGTGCTTGAAAAACAGCAACCACTGGTGGTTGGTACTTGGCAAAACCTGAATATCTAGCTTGTGTAGCGTAATATAAGTCAATGGATAGAAAAAGCAACTGTAGCATTCCCACCCTGTACTAGAGAGCAAAGCCAAACTCAACCAAAGCACACTGATTTAACTCCAATCGTTGGAATCAGATTTATCTTATAAAAAAATAGTTTTGATCCAGATGCTGAGACAGCTTATTCAATGACACCAACAAAACCTGCAGAGCAATTTCCAGTTGTCAGTTATTCTCAAATCCAAATAACGCTAGATGCCTTTCCTGGTGTGGCAGAAGAGAAAAACCAACAAACTAGAGAAAAGATACCACCTTTCAAGGGAGCAAGCACACCGAAGGCCAGATTGTGCCACATGCAATGACTGATTCTCTGTGTCACTGGGATACCAAACACATTTTAAAAGTGCTGTTTATTATTGGGTTATTACCAAAACCAATCTTTCTGGGCCATCCTACAGTGTCTAGAGACAGAAGTGCTTCTTGCCAAATGCTAACCATTTTCAAGAGAGACAGAAAAGTTACTGTTGTTCTCACACCTTCCTGTTGAGGTGGAGTGGGGAACCAATACCACTCCTCTTGTTACCCCAATCCCTTCTTTAGCATTACCCCATATGGGTTTCCATAATACCTCTCCCTCTCAGTTACACACCTGTTTTCAGAGTGCTGATGTAAGTTTTCATTGCATCTCTAATTTTTTTTGCACCCTCTTGCTTCATCAGGGTCTTCAGGTTAGTGTCAGGCTCATCTTTAGCAAGGCTGACATGGATCTAAACAAGAAGGACAAGTGCTGATTAACAAAGCCATACTTGCATGGTCCTTTTATTACTCAATTCAACATCACAGTTAGACTTTGGCTAAACTTTCACAAGCAGCAGTACAGTTTTATTAATCTTTCACTTCATCTCTCTCAGCCTACAGTAGTGCACACATATACCTAAATACCTTCATATGCTATAGAGCCCTTGTATCTAGAAGACAAGAATTAATTTGATAAAGATACAACATGATGGGGAGGGACTCTCTATCAGGGATTGTACCGACAGGACGAGGAGTAACGCTTTTAAACTGAAAGAGGGCAGATTTAGATTAAATATAAGGAAGAAATTCTTTACTGTGAGGGTGGTGAGGCACTGGAACAGGTTGCCCAGAGAGGCTGTGGATGCCCCATCCCTGGAAGTGTTCAAGGCCAGGTTGGATGGGGCTTGGAGCAACCTGGTCTAGTGGAAGGTGTCCCTGACCATGGCAGGGGGCTTGGAACTAGATGATCTTTAAGGTCCCTTCTAAGCCAAACCATTCTATGGTTCTCTTAAGCAGTCTCTAACACTAAAAAAGTTCTACACAAATGTTCTAAAAAAGGTAACATGGAATGAACTATTAATGCTATGAGGATTCCCATTAGAACAGCCATACAACCAGCAGTATTAGCCTTTAGCTATGCTTACCTCGACTTCATCAATGTCATTTTCATCTGAGAGATTAGGAATCTCCACATAACCTTTGTATTTCACTCCTGTCTTTGAGGTGCCTGCAATTACAATTATGTTGTTCAGATCAACATTTCTTACTCTGGTTGTTGTAAAAGCAAACTTTGCACAGTATCACAATACAATAGTTTCCTTTATTATTACTTCCCAAATGAGATAAGTATCCTTATCCTTAATCTTATACTTGAATATGGCCTTGAAACAGGAGGGGAGAACATCACTCACCAGTCCATGCCAGCTTGATAGCCCACTCATAGAAGAAGATAAGTTTCCCTTTGCGGTTGTTAATGGAGGCCTCTCCATCCAGTTTGCTCACTTCTGTCACCTCACAAGCCCCTTCCTCACCCTCCACCCTGACAGGCAGCAGGAGAGTTTTCAGCCGCTCTGTGGACCAGTTGGAGGCATCCCGCTCCGTCCTGTGAGAAAACCGGGCGATGTGAGAATCTGGGACAGGCCACGCTGCCAGCACACGCGGGGACTATCTAACCTTCCCCCGGCCCTTCCCTCCCTGCCCCGCTTCAACACACACACACGCGGCCCTTCCCAGGGCACCCACCCAGGCCTTCCCCGGGCACCCCCAGCACACCGGCTCGGGCACCCCGCCACGCACACGGAGGCGGGGGGCCTTCCCGGGGCATCAGCCCGGACACCCCCACCTCGGCACCGACAGCCACGTACGGGAAGGAGGGAAGAGCCTTCCCCGGGACACCGGCCGGGCGGCTTCCCTCCACCCAGGGGCAGGGGCACGGGCAGGGGCACGGGCAGGGGCGGGAGGGGCCCTCCCGCGGGGCCGCCCCGCTCACCAGTGCCAGTTGTTGACGTTGGTGGCGTCCGCCCGCTGCTCGACGATCCAGCGCGGGTCTCCCTCCCCCCACTTGGCCATCGGGACCGCCGCCTCCTCCGCACCGACCGCCCGTGGAAACTGCTAGAACCGCCGGCCGCCGCGCCACCTCCCGGCTTCCGTCACCGGCACGGTCCCTTCCGGCGCCCTTCCCCCGCCTCGCGCGCGGCCTGGCTTCTTGGTTCCGCCTAGCGCCGGCGGTCCCGCCCCGCCCCGCCCCGTCCCGTCCCCGCCGGCCGGCGGCTCCCGGAGCCGGCCGCGCCGCGCCGCGCCTCGCCTCGCAGCCGCCCCGAATCCGGCTGGCGGCAGCCCAGCCCTCAGCAACCGGCCCGGACACCGCACCGCCGCGCGCGGCCCGCTGGGGCTCGTAGTCCGGCCCCGGCGGCAGCGCGGGGCACGCCGGTACTCGTAGTGCGCGAGCGGCCAAACGGCGGGCCGGGCCGCGGCGGGGAGACTACCCGTCCCGGCGTGCCCTGCGCGGCGGCCGCCCGTCTCCCCTGCCCGGCCGCGCCCTGCCGGTGGCGGTGCCCGGCGCGGAAGAGGAGGCGCGGGGCGGTGAGCGGGAGCGGGGGACGGCGGGAGCGGGGGGGCGGCAGGGCCGGGGACGGCAGGGCCGCGACCGCGAGCAGGGCGCAGGGGCGGCGATTCCCCTGAGGCAGCCGCTCCCCTGAGGCAGCCGCGCGGTGCCGTTGCAGATGAGCAGGGCGAGGGCGGACGAGGAGGAGTACTGGCACAGCTCCAAGTTCCGTGCCTTCACCTTCGACGACGAGGATGACGAGCTCTCGCAGGTAGGGTCCGACCCCGGGTCTGCTGGGGCGCCGCGGCCCGGCGTCAGACACCCCCCGTCCCCGCCCCGGGCAGGCCTCTCCGTGGCCGTCTCAGCCCAGGCCTCGGCCCCGCGCTTCGCTGAGGGTCTGTGCTTCGTGGGTGGGGTGGCCGCTGGCCTCCTGCCCTGCGTGGAGGCCACCAAGGGCTCCCATCTCGCCCCCCACGGTGGCCAATCCGAAATCTCATTAGGACCGTGGTTCCTCGCCCGTGCAGCAAACTGCAACTCCTGCTGGTTGAGCTGTCAGCGTCTGTGTAGGTGTCGGTGGCCTTTGGATTCCCAGCGGCGAGGAAGGGCTGCTGTGTCTGCTGAACACCTACAGGTGTAAAATACCTCCTCCAGAACAGGCAGTGGAAACCGAACAAGACGTATTCAAAGCTCTGAGGGAGATTGTTTGAAGGTAATAGGTGACGAAGCGCAGTCTGCAACACTGGTGGTCTTTATACAAGCTCTGCTTTTGTCCATAGCTAAAGGAATCCAAACGGGCTGTGAATAGCCTTCGGGATATCGTCGATGATGATGATGACGACGACCTTGAGAGGGTCAGCTGGAGCGGAGAACCTGTGGGAAGTAAGTGCAGAAGTACTGCAAGTTATTCTTCAGACAGAGGGAGTTTAAAATTACCGCTTAAGTCATGTCATTTAGTCAAGGTCAGGAGTACTACTCCCCATCTAATCCTGCATATCTAATCTAATTCTAGTCTGCTCGGGTCACATTGTGAGCCACTTGATTTACCTGTGTGGATCCACTGAAAAGAGAGCGAGCAGAAGCCCAAATTACATAAAGTGCAGACAAGTGGAGGGAATTCACTGTGTTTTTCCCAATGTGTAGCCCAGCTCGGAGCACATATTTTGGAGGTTATGGCTTGATATTCATCATGCTCTGCTGGCCTGCAGGACTCTAGGTGATATTTTCCTTCACACTGCTGCCTGAAATGGCACCATTTAAAGTTCTCTGTGCTTTATCCCCACAGCACTTTAAGGAGATATTCTGAGGTTTAGTGTGTGTTTATAGACTGACTTTTATGCTTGAAGTTTGAAATTAAATTGTAAGCATTAAGCAAATGCATTTCTAGTGATGATGGGAGCGAGCTCATGACCCACGCATGATGCTGTCTGCTCCGCTTTGGACTTCATGGCCCACAGAATATGTGGCACTTGCTAGCCAGTGCCAAACAGTGAAAATTTACATTTGGATCATCCAGAGGACCTTTAGAGAGTCTGTTCTTCTTGTCCTATGTGGTAGCTTCTCCCTCTGGTTCAGGCCGTTTCTTTTCCCACCCAAGGTCTCTACCTATCTGCTTTTTTGTTCTATCACCCTGTCCTAAAATGTGTGTTGTGCAGCTGTGTGAAAAGAAGGGAAAACTGTGTCTCAAACAAGCAGGAGGGAGACATATGCATTGTTGCCAGCAGCATATGCACATTGATAGCTGTTTTGTCTGTTGGAGAGAAAAACTGTCTTACTTTTCCAGTGTTCAGGAAGGTATGCTCTTATGCTTCTGTAATTTGAGGAAACCCAGGGATTCTCTGTCTTGCTCTGTACCTTTAGAGCAAGGATATGCTTTAGCCCACGGAACAACATATAAATGTTGGGTGGTCTATGCATTTTTTTATATAACCATAACCAGCTGTACAACATTGCTGAAATCAAACATTTCTGGAGGACAACACACAACCATTTAACAAGCAGTATTACACGGGATTGGGATTCTGTGCACTGCATCTACTTAGTGCTGAGGGTTAAAGTTATTTGGGATATGCTAGTGCAGAACTGAGCAGGAGACACTTGGTAACATTCCTGCCATGCCATAAAACCATTCTTTACAGACTGTTTTTCTCTTTCTCTGTCATAAATGACCTCTATCTGCACTTAGGTATCTCCTGGTCAATCAAAGAGACAGCATCCAGCAGCACTAGCTCGCTGGAGGGCCGAGACTCCAGCCTACAGAAGGGCTCTTCCTCCTATGCTGCTTTTCCCAAACAAGTTTCCTCCTACTCCCTAAGCAGCCTATTCAAAGGTGAGGTTCCTCATACACAATATAGACAAATGGCTTTTCCCTCAAGAACGTCAAGGGGTGATTGTGTTATCTTACATAAATTGTTTTCTCTTAAGTTTACTGCAAAACAGGGAAGCTCTGATCTCTCCTGAGTGTGGGAGTGTATCTCTCAATGGTCAGAAATTGGAGGCTGTCTTGTGCAGAAGATCACGTCTTCTTGTGGTATGGGAGGGGGCTTTGGAGATTATGCCTTCTTAAAAGCCAGGTTCTCCAGAACAGCAAGGTAGAGCACAGCACTGTACAGCAATCCGTTTGCATGGTGGAAAAGAGCAGGCTACAAAGGGACTGGCTTGACCCATGTGGGCCTCAGTACTGTAGAGAAGACAGGTTGGTTATCCTTTATTTGGAGCTCAGCTGGCTGCTGTTGATGTTGTAGTTGGTTCAGCAAACACATGCTAGCAGCAGTGGTTTATGGGGAGAGCTGCACAGCACACCATGGGGAGACTTACACAGCTTGCAAGAGTTCAGTTCTGTTGTCACACAGCCAGACAGCAAACCAGCTTTTACTTTGTCTCTCTTTCTCTGGGGTGTTTTTTTGCTCTCAACTTTGATAATACAGTGATAATGAAAGGCATCCAAATTGCAGCCCTGGTGAGCAAAGCTGTCCGTGTTGCCATGGCCTAAGCAGTGCTGTGTGCTTGAGCTTCTGCTCTGCAGGTAGATGAGTGAATTCAGGCTCTCTAACCTCTCCTGGTCTCAGTAACAAGAGGACAGATAGGGCCAGGGTGTGATGTGTTTTGTGATACCACAGACAACTTCAAAGCGTTAGACTGCAAGCAGGTGAGACCCAGCTATGCCAGTGTAGTGTGAATCACTATACAGAGTGGCTTGTTCTACAGTGGCATAGCTGCAGAGCACTGGCTTGCAGTCTAGGCTTGTGTTCCCTCTGCAAGAGATGTTGCTGCTGAAGAGACAGTCTCTTATGAGTGTTTGTTTTGATTTCAGGACGAAACAAACTTCCAAGTTTCCAGTCCCTTTCAGACGGTAAGTTTTGAATCCCAGCCTCATTTTGGGAGAGGTGCAGATTTATGTAAACCAAAGCATTTCCAAAAAAAAGGCAAGTGTCATCTTCCTTATGTTGCAGAAGGGGAAACTGAATCATGGGTTGTCTGAAAGTCATTCAGCAAAGAAGGAAAAGAGTTGGCGTGATGGTTTGGGGTAACCTGCTTATGTAGAACGGATGACTCTTGGGTTTAGAGCGGCTTTGTATTGTCATTTGGTGCTTGAGCTTGGGTCTTCTACCATGAAAACCAAGAAAACGGCAGTTTTGGAAGTGGATGTGAATCAGGATTTTGATGTGCTACTCAGCTTTACCTTTCCCTCTCAGCCCTCTCTGACACAGGAGTTAAAAACTACACCCCAGAGCTGCGCAGACCGAAAGCTGAATACAAGGTGAGCAGCCTGTATTTGTAGTGTGCTGAGATCAGAGTACTGCCAGAACTTCCTACTCTGTTGGTTTCATGGGAAGTGATTAATCGCCATTTGAGACAGCAGAAGGCAATGCAGGGATTAGGACAGAGAGCTTCAAAATTCAGCCTCACAGTAATTTAGGTGTTCTCTGCTTTTGCTCAGAAGCAGGGAGCTTTGCTGGGGGACTTAGTTACTTCTCCTCCCAATGAATGGTCCAGCAGTCTTTGTGAAAAGGATTTCTAAATAGTGCTTTGCCTGTAAGCTGTTTTCATGCTGGGTCAGATGAACTGGCATCTGTTGTGGTTTAACCCCAGCCAGCAACTAAGCACCATGCAGCTGCTCACTCACTCCCCCCCCATCCAGTGGGATGGGGGAGAAAATCGGGAAAAGAAGTAAAACTCCTGGGTTGAGATAAGAATGGTTTAATAGAACAGAAAAGAAGAAACTAATAATGATAATGATAACACTAATAAAATGACAACAGTAGTAATAAAAGGATTGGAATGTACAAATGATGCTCAGGGCAATTGCTCACCACCCGCCGACCAACACCCAGCCAGTCCCCGAGTGGCGATTCCCTGTCCCCCCCCCTTCCCAGTTCCTAAACTAGATGGGACGTCACATGGTATGGAATAGAATACACTGTTGGCCAGTTTGGGTCAGGTGCCCTGGCTGGGCATGAGAAGCTGAAAAATTCTTGACAATAGTCTAAACACTACTTAGCAACAACTGAAAACATCAGTGTTATCAACATTCTTCACATACTGAACTCAAAACATAGCACTGCACGAGCTACTAGGAAGACAGTTAACTCTATCCCAGCTGAAACCAGGACAGCATCACATGTGCTTTTTAAAATTTTTGGATCTAAAGGCTTCTAAATTTCTTGTTCATGAATCACTGGGACAGCACAGAGGGAGTTGCACAGAGGCGGAGTTCCAGTTGGCAGGAATGTTCTTCTCCCAGAGAGGCACTGTTAGGTGTTGCAGAACCTAGTGGATTTTGGGACTGGGTGGATTCCTCCTACTAGGTGCAAGGTTGTGGTTCCATGTCCTCAGGTCCGGCCAGTAACAGGACTGAGCACATATTCCCAACAGATTCAGGCCTGCTCAATACTAACACAGCTGCCCACACAGATTAACTCAGAAACCAATGCCTTTACTAACAGACACATAAACACACAACACTTAAGCCTGATCCTGAGCCTTCTTTCTGTCTGACCAGGATTGAATTACACTAGTGGAACATACACACACTCTATGGGTCTCTCCAGTAGCTGGTCTTAGACATCCAGTTTGTTTTGTGGCTGAATCCCAGACCCTAGTCTCGTCCAGTGGCTGGCATCTGGACCCTTGAACCCCTAGGGTTTGTGGTACCATTCCGTTTCCTGGTACTCGAACTGCTTATTCTACTCACTGGCTCATTGAGCTTGAAGTTCACTAGCATTCATATGAACACATACACTTGGAATAGAGAGCCCACCCACACAGAAGGTGGTTAAATACAGAATTTAGTGAGAATATAAGACAGACTGCAGTGATCCATTGCAGGGCTCAGTCAGACAGGCACACTAACTAGCCACTTGTTTAAACTTGGCTGGCACCCTATGGCCATGTTTCCCCTCTATCTTCCCATGCTTGTTCCTGCTCAATTAATTTTGATCCGTCTCTTTCCCTGCTTTTTGTCTTTCCTCTAAACTTCCATAACAAGCTTCACACATTTACACAACCCTCTTAAAACATCCCAGGATTTTTTTCCCCCTGTGTCTCATACTAAGTCCTGTGCCTCTTTAGGGTTGCATGGTGTCTGGGGAAAGTTTCTTTGGTTTACTCACCTTGGAGGGATTTTACACAATGGAAAAAACACCTAACCTATCTCATTTGGTGGTGGCTTGGAGTGGCCAAGTCAGTGTGCTCAGATTATGCTGATTAGGTTATTGGGTTTTCTCCACCTGTCCTTGGTCACCTGATCCTCACCAGGTTGGTGTGTTTATGTTGATTAGCCATTAATCACATAAGGTAACAGGCAGCACTTCCTGAAAGCACAGCAGAGTAAATAAGTGTGCCCTGTTGTGTTCTGTGCCTGGAAAGGCAGTGAAGTGGGAAGGAGAAGTGTTGTACAGCCCCTTAAAAGCAGGCAGGAGTATTGTAAGTGGGGTGGAACAAAGAAGGGGAAGTTAGTGGCAGCTTTGCAACAGTGTCCTGACAGTGACAGGCTGAGGAGCTGTCTCTGGCCAGAGGTGCTGGAGGCAACCCTGGTGCTCAGGACATTTGACACTCAGTTATACATTGGCTTGAGAGACTCATGCGCAGTGGTCCCCTAATGGGACTGGGTCAGCTGCCTTTTTCTTTAGATTTGGACTTTCAATAAATCTTCAATTAATTTAAAATTCAGTGTCCTCAGAGCTGGTTCTGGTTACTCCCTTTCTCTGGCTCTTTTGAGGCAGAAGGCTGAATTACAACTGCTGGCTTGAGTGCCTCACAAAGACTTAGATGCATTCTTGGAGTCTGAGTTCAGGAGTGGCTCAGGCCACTGCCACTTTCATCGAGTGCTTCTAGATTGTAGCCTGCAGGCTGCAGGGGAAGAACTTTGGTCATTGCAGCAGCTGTAGCTTACTACCTTAAGATGGTCTTGCTACAGGCTTCAGTGGTCTTGTCACATTGTACTAGTTCTGTGCAACTCTCCAGGCACTTGCCTGGGGCTGTTGTCCCTGTGTTCTCCACGCTGCTGTGGAAGGCTCACCAGCAGAAGTCTGTCTGAATTGTAGCAAGAAACCAACTCTGTCCCCCTCAGTTTGGGGTTTGTCAGTTTTGTGTATGTTTTGTTTGTCCTTCTGAAAGCAACATTGGAACTTTAATTTGCAAGGAGGACAACCTATTGAAATGCACTTCTTACAAATGATATGATGATGGAGCTTACTGAGGCAATAGAAAGACTCTGTGTTAACAACTGAGCCTCGAGCTTCCCTCCCTGCCGTCATGCAGGGTCTGAGGGCCCAGCATCTGCACCTGAACACTGTACTGATCCTACTAACAACCCCCCTGGAGCAGCTGAATGATAAGTCTGAGAAGCTACACATGGGCCATCACTGATCCACCACAAGTGGAAAGCAGCTTGGGGACTCCTGGCATGATCTGGCCTCTTGAGGGTCAAAAGCTCTTTGTTTTTCTTGTGGCAGGATTACAGCAGTGATTGGAGCCCCAAAGATACGGTCAGGCGAATGCAGAGAGGCAAGGTAAGGACTTCCCACTCCCACCTGCTTGCAAAAGACGGAAGGTGTGTGGCCCCTAAACTGCTTTGCACTTCCCTATGCTCCTGGCTGTTCCAGGAGCAGGGAGGGGATCCATGTTGCTTGCGGCATCTAACAGCAACAGTGCTCTGCGTGTCTGCTGCTTTGCCGGGTGGCAGTGCTGGGATGACACTAGCTCAGGAGCAGCAGGAGACCTTCAGGGTTTCGTTGCATTGTTTACTTGAGTCATCCCCTCAGCTAGGCTCTCACAGGAGCTATCTATACTGCTGTGTCCCTTTCTACCCTTTCTGCTCCCTGGGGCTGGGTTTATGGAAAAAATCCAAGGGTGTGGGGCTTTACTTCCCTTCTTAGTTGGTTACAAATGGAGGGAGGAAGACAGAAGCAATCTTGATTACACTGGACCTGGAATCTTAGTATCTTAGTCTCAGGTGTCTCAGTTTGCAGTGAGCATGCAGGGAGCTCGTGGTTTTACTCTGCACATGTCTTCTCAAAGGCTGGGGTGAACTAAAGGCTGAGAGAGGCCACAATTATATTGTAAGAAGGGAGGAAGAGTCTTGCAACTCTACTTTTCTGGTCTCCTCCATGGAAAGGGCCCTGCAGAGTTCCCTCCTCCTGTCCGGGCTGGTGGTTTGTGGTGTGCAGGGAAGTTTTGCTTTGTTACAAGGGTGTTTGTGCTGAATGTACAATGTCTGCTGTCCTAGCGTGGGCAGTAGTGAGGGCTAACTCTGCAACTCCTGTGGACAGATTCCCAGGTATCATGCAGCATATGGTTTCAGCTAAATGAGAAGTTCTCTGCTGGTTGGGAGGACAGTTACTCATGTTGCTGTTGCTGAAGGGCTCATGGGGGAAGAATAGGTAGTACCTTCGGGGTTGGTTCAGCCTGGGGATTGTCTGATGTCCCATATGCCTACTTATACCTCTTCAATCTCCAGGTCTGCTCTCTAGAGAGATTTCGCTCCCTGCAGGACAAGCTGGTGCTCTTGGATGAAGCTGTGGCAGGGCATGATGGAAATGTCATTACAGCTGTGAGTCCTGCTGGGGCCATATAGGGCTGGGACTTCCTGGGTGATCCCACAGAGGGTGCTTGTGCAAATGCAATTGGTTGGCCACCTAATTGTGCAAGATGGGGGGTTGTTCTTTACTTAAAACCAAGAAGTTACTGAACAGTGTCAAAGCTTAAGACTGGGAAGTTCCATATTCCTGCTGGCTTTCTTGTCACTCTGCAGAATTCATGTCAGGTTAATAACAAGGAACCTGAACCTTCAGCCTTACAGATCTTTGCAGCAACTTCTTGAAGGCTGAGGTTTAATCTGCTCATTGCAGCACAGAAGATTTGAGGGGCCTCTCCAGTTTATCTGGCTTCCAAAGCATCAGGCAGCAAATGGGACTGTGTCAGAGCTTCCCTCTTCCAGATCTTTAAAGCCTTTGGATCTCTCATGGAAAGGTTTTTCTTTGTAAATTTTGGTCTCACTTACCTGAGCTCCAGAGTAGGAGCTTAGGCAGGCATCCAGGCAGCTGTGACCCTGGCTCACTGCTTGTCCTGTGTCTAGTGGGTAGCAGAATTCAGTTCAGTGAGCTGTGTCTTCAGAGGCCCTTTGCAAAAGCTTCCCCAGGCCTTGACCAGTTTGCTGTCTGTCTGCCTTAATTCTGGTGAAGACTGATCTGGTCAACTGAGAGCTGCCTCTCTGCTCACAGGTCCTGATATTCCTGAAACGGACACTAAGGAGAGGTAAGTGTGACTGGGGCCGGGGTTTCTAGAGTGTGTTTTAGTTAAGGGCAGAGGGACTAGTTCTTTCACTGGGTGCAAGTCACAAAGAGAGCATCTGGGGTATTGCTGCTTTACTGAGCATGAAATATTTTTGCAGCAAGTGTAACATGGGAGGGGGGATGGTGATGCCCATGAAGGCCCCAGAGAGGGGCTTTAAGTGCTGGTAGGTGGTCGTGGTGATGGGGTGAATGAAAATGAATCTGTAGGGGTAGCACACTGCTGTGAATTCAGCTGGCAGCCTGGTGAACGGGCTCCTCTGTGCTCTAGCCTCCAAGACTGCTTTAAATGGGATAAGGCTGTTGAATCCTGCCAATGGCTTGCAGCTCCATGCACCATGCTTAGCCCCCTCTGGCTTGATAGTACTAACTTAGTCTACCCACCTGTACATAACTCTCTCTCCTGTAGAGATCTTGTTTCGGGAGCTGGAGGTGCGGCAGGTGGCCTTGTGTCATCTGATCCATTTCCTCAAAGAGTCGGGTGAGCAGAAGTTTCTTCTGGATCTGCTCAGGTGAGGCTCTTGCCCAGCCTTGTGGCAGGGCTGGGCACGCTGCTAGGAACCTGCCTCCAGACTAATGCTTGCTGATTCCCTTTTGCAGGTTCCTAGACAGGACTGAGGAAGTTGCTGTAAGTATTCCCAGGAGCAGACGTTCCATTTCCTCAGTGAAGAGGGAGTGTAGTGGGCAGGGGGAGGCTGGCTGCAGGGTGTCTGGTAGTCAGGCGAGAGCTTTGCATCCCCATTTTGCCCTCTGGAGTCCTGTATCTGCCAAATCCATGAGAACAGACTGTGCTTCTTTTCCCTCTCCCTCCAGCTGTCCCAGTACCGGGAGCATTTGAGCATCCAGGATGTAGAAAAAAGGAGGGAATTTCTGAAAGGCTGCATTGGGTAAGAAAAAATGCAAGAGGGTGGGAGGGATGTGGGTGCTTCACAGAAGGTGGCAGTAACGAAAATTAGACCTCTATCCCAGTGCCACGGCTTAGGTAGTTGGAGAGTTGATGTTGGTTTTGCCTCAGTGGGAGTGGTGTGTTGTGGGCACAATGTAGACCAGAGAGGAAGAATTTGTGGTGATCACTAATCCAGCATCGTTTGCTGCTTACATGGGGGCAAAGATGCTTCAGGGACCTTCTGATCATCGACTGTTCAGGTTGTGAAGGATGAAAGCTTGGGTGTCTGAGCACTTGAGGAAATGGGTAGCATCAGCTTTAGGTTGTTCTGTGAGAGATGCCACATAATTTTTCCTTCTCTGGAGCCTGTCTAGGAGAGAGACAGTTGGAGAGGGCAGTGGGGCAGGAGCTTGAGTACCTACTAGCCACTCGGGCTGGGGAGAATGGGAGGTGTTCCCCACATCTCTGTTTGTGGGGAGCATGTTTGTTGGAGAACAGCATCCTTCTAAGTGTACTGTGTTAAGAGCTGCTGACAGTGCCTCCTTCCTCCATATCTGGCCAGGCTGCCATTTTCAGCTGAGGATACCTCTCACATCCAAGACCATTATACCCTGTTGGAGCGACAGATCATCATTGAGGTATGAAATCTTCCCTACTGGTCAGGAGATGACTGGGACTAGCTGCGAGATCTCTATCTGTCCTTAACTTATACCACTTTGGATCTAACCAACCTGCCCTGGCTAGTGTAGTTTAACTGCTGTCCAAGCTGCTGTGCCAGGCATATGTGTGAAATACCAGACCTGAGACTTTCATGGCATGTTGAGGCTGTGCTTGTGCGTTGCTATCACATCAATCTCCCCAGTTTTTTAACCCACAGCTGAGTCAGGCAGTTGCCCTGGCTCATGTTCACCCTCTCTGTCTTTCTTTTTTCTGCAGGCCAATGATCGGCACTTGGAGACGGCTGGGCAGTCAGAGATATTTCGGAAATATCCTCGCAAGGCTTCAATTCTCAACATGCCATTAGTGACCACCCTCTTCTATTCCTGTTTCTACCACTACACAGAGGCTGAGGTGAGAAGGGTTACATTTCATCCCGGTAGCCCTCAATATGTGGGGTGGTTAAACTGGGACATGTTAAGGAAAGAAGGGGAGGGAGGTCATATGTCATGCCTCAGAGAGACCTAAAGGAACCCAGCTCCCCTTGTCCATCTGGGACCAGTTTGGAGTTTTCTTTTGTGCTCTAAGATGGGACGTTCAACCTGGGACAGCCTGTCATGGAGTTGCCTCCTAGAAACCACTGTCTTTTACTTCTGGCTCCGAGGAGCCAGAATTGGCCCTTAATCCCATGAGGCTGAGGTGTGTGATACTGGTCTTGGAAGTGCTGGAGGTGCACCAGTTGAGGATGTAGGGGAAACCAAACCAGAGAGCTAATGGGGTGGGATACTTGCTCTCTTCTGCCAGTTGTTTCCTCCTGTGGCACTGACATGAGCAAAAAGCAGTAAAAACTTGGGTAGATTCACCCTGTTCGAGGCAAATGCTTTACAATGGTTGTCTGAACCTCTCCTATGGCCTGCTCTGCTGAGTTTGCACTGACTTGTCTGCTTTCTTTAGGGAACGTTCAGCAGCCCGACCAACCTGAAGAAAACATTTAAGGTATGGAAGTCTCCTGCTGTTGTGGCAGCACTAGCTGAAAATGTGGGCAGCCAAATTGTATTTAGCAAGGGGGCTGGGTAGGAGTTTGAGGGGCTCAGAACTGAGATGGGGGGGAGCATGGCATCCTTCTTGAGCAGGGCCATTCTGAAGGCTCAGAAAGGCAAGTGGTAGCCTTGTGGAGGCTTTCACTTGGGTGCGCCTCAGCTGCAGCAGCACTTGCAGATCCCCACCTCTTGCTCTCTACAGCGCTGGCCCTGGCCTCAGGCAATATCTCACCTCCTTCTCTGGCTGTTGGTGTGGGTCCTGACAGGGCTAGGGGCAGATGCCATTCCTGTCCAACCCATACAGGCCTTCTGAGTTGTGCTAGTGCTCCAGCTGCAGCCTTCTACCTTGCAGATTCCTGATAAGCAGTATGTGCTGACTGCCCTGGCTGCCCGTGCCAAGCTGCGAGCGTGGGATGATGTGGATGCCCTCTTCACCACCAAGGTGAGCTGTGGAAAGCCTTGCTGGGGGCTCAATTCCGAGTACTGATAACTATTGTGGATAGCTGGCTTGTTCTGGAGTTACTGGACAAACTGGTTTTATTTCAGCAAGGCCCAGCACCTCTGCTGCACGATGTTGCAATACATTCCTCCTCTCCCTTCCTAAGACCTCTGCAGGGCCTGGCTTGGCTGCAGCAATACCGTCAGAGAAGGGAGCTGTCCTCATTCTCTGTTACCAAAGGGTTTGCAGCCAACCTGCGCTCAGCCACTGTATGAAGGGCTCTGTCAGTGGTGCGTGTGGTGGCTGGTGGCGTGTGTTGCTGGCACTGGGGAAAAACATTTTCTTGTGGCTGGAGGGATTGCCCTTTAGCATTAACATAGGGTTTGGCTCTCATTTCAGAACTGGCTGGGCTACACCAAGAAGAAGGCACCTATTGGTTTCCACCGAGTGGTGGAGATCTTGCAGAGGAACAATGCTCCTGTGCAGGTGAGCAAGGAACTGCTGCATACGTCCTCTTGCTCTTTGTTGGGATCTGCGGTGTGAATGATTCCTCAAGTGAGCTGCTTTCTAGCTGGGAGCAAGAGAACAGCTTGCCGAGCTGCTGGCTCTGCAAGGTGGGCGCAGCACTCATCTGAGTGACCCATGCATCAACAGGAGGTGTAGGTGGTAGTGAAGGCTGGGTCCTACGTCTGATTGCAAGAGGGACAGCAGGCCTAGAGCTGTCTGGGAGCTCTCTCCCAACAGTGTATTGCCACCTTTGTTTGCTACATTAACTTCTTATGCTTAATCTGGCTGCCAATGGTTAACCCGATCCATAGGAACGAGGTAGCCTAGGACTCTGAGCTTTGTGAGCAAAGCTTTACTGCCTCTGGGATCCTGAGCAGTCTTGTCCTGGTCACTTGTTGCCTTAGGAAGGAAGGGGTCAAGTCTGTGTGACCAGTAACCTTGAAAGGTTTTGTAACTGGGGTGAGAGAATGATGCAGGCGGTACCTGCAGAAGGGAGCTGAGACACTCTTCCTTCCCTCACAGGTGCTGCAGGAGTATGTGCGCCTGGTGGAGGATGTGGAGACACGGTTGAACCTCGCCACCAAATACAAGTGCCATGATGTTGTCATTGAGGTAGGTCCCTGCTGTGTGTCTGAAGAAATGGGACAAGAGCCTGCTTTTTCTCCCTAGCTTTCCTGTGGTCTGCCATGTGCCACTTGCTGTCATGTGCCTGGTGGGGTTTGTTTATCCCTGTGGCCTGGGAGCAGTGATATGATTCCCAGGGGAAGTCAAGTGAGCCAGAAGAGTGGGTCCTGGTGTTTGTGCTGTGTGGAATTGTGCCATGGTGGGAACATGAGGGGGGATTGAAGAATTGTCCTGCTCATCTACAGGGCACCATCTAACCGTGGAAGTGTCCTCTTCACTCAGCTGGGTGCTGATTTTGCTGTTTATCTAGACATACAGGGATCTAAAGGATCGCATCCAGCTGACAGCATATAAATGCAAGGTGGAGCGAGGCTCTGCAGAAGAAGACAAGATAAACAGCATTCTCAACAACATGGTAAGAAACACCTACTTTTTCTTCCAGAGACTCTCATCAGAAACGGTCATAGATTAGGTGTAAGGGCATGGCTGTCCTACATACTTTTTATCCCTGCTGGGAAGCTAATCTTAAGTTTGGGGTTGCATTTAGTGTAGGAGTGAAGGGTGAAACTGATAGAAATAGCACCCTCTGGCCATAGTTGTCCTTCTCAGGGAGTGGGACTCACTGACTTGGCCCCTGAGGGATCTGTGTCCAGCACTGATGTTAGTCATGTCTTGTTCTCTCTTTTAGCAAATCCGATGGAAGAACTGAGCACCTGTGAAGCAGCCTGCTTGGCTGTTGCCAGTGAAAGAGGAAACTGCAAAACCCAGTCCAGTGCCAACAGAGCAACTCTGTTACTACTCATTGCATGATCAACCTCCGTCAGTGACAGTGGGTGCCCGTGACTTGTGGGACAGTGGCATTCAGGCTGGTTGAAGGCAGCTGCTCTAATGTAGCCGGTGAAACCATGGTACTGATCCACCAGGGTTGATTCTTTTTGGAATCTGATTCTCTTTGACTTGGCTGTAAGCCAGGCATCGCTTTTGTTTATGGAGAGAAGTTGCTGGGCACAGCAAGGTTATGTTTGCTGTGGGTGGTGCCTGGGCTTATTCTTGCAAGAGGAACAGGTCAGTCACACTCAAGGGTCTCTCCACCAAACAGTGCTGACCAGTCCGTGTAACACTCAAGCTGGCTTGGGCATCACCAGTCACAGCTGTGGCTAGAGTAAAGCCTACTGGACTGTGTTCTCCCTGCATCAGAGTGTGTTGGAGGAAAGGACCAGGTGCACCTTAAAGCTCATTTTTTTTGTTGGTTTGTTCTGGCTCACCTAGGAAAAGAGGTGTCATATGAACTCCTGCAGAGAGCCAGGACAGCAGCCTCTGCCAGTATCCTTGTGCTGGCACCCTGCAGCTCTTGGAAGATCCCTTTATCAGGGAAGAATAGGCACCTAGTGTGGAGCTGGTCAGAGCCCTGCTGCGTTGGATGTAGAGCGAGGAGGGACCCCTCTCAGTTGGCACGAACCTGCTGGCTTCAGCAGCTCTTTTCTCTGAGAGTGTTATGCCAGGAAGGATTGAATTGCACTTTCTCAGAAACACAACTCCTCAGGCAACTGCTGGCTTCATCCTTCCAGACCTCACTTCAATTCCTTAAATAAACCTGTCTCTTTCTCCTTGGGCTGTTTATTTCCTTCCCACACTGAGCACTTTGTCAGTCTGTGTGCTAATCCTGAGCAATTTATCACACCTCCCACGAAGTGAGTATGCAGGGTGTTTTCTCATGTCCTGAAAAGCACAGTGCATGTCACCATGGAGTGCCTTTGCTTGCAACAGTACCTTCTTTCACACCTTCAATGCCATCAGCACAGATGAATTAATTTTAATGTTGTAGGAGAGTTTGTTGCCACACACAAAGGTGAAGGTTGTGTGTAGTGATGTACCAGTCTGAGGGCAGGTTTGGGTTCCAGCCTCCCTGCTGCACTGTGCACTCTCAATTTTTTTTCTGTTGGTGTTTGTTGTTTTTTCTCACATAATCCTTTAGGTTGGAAGGGACCTCTTGATCATCTAGTCCAATCCTGCTCAAGCAAGGTCACTTGGAAAGGCAGACCAGGACTGTGTCTGTTTGGGTTTTCAGTATCTCCACAGCTGGAGACGACTCAGCTTCTCTGGGGAACCTGTTCCTGAATTTGACCACCCTCACAGTAAAAAGATGTTTTCTTGTCTTCAGATGGACTCTCACGTTTCAGTTTATGCCCACGGCCTATTGTCATGACTGGGCACCACTGAAAGAGGGTCCCTTTTCTTCATTCCCTCTCATCAGATACTTGCATGCATTGATAAGATCTCACCCGAGCCTCCTCGAGGCTGAACATTCCTAGCTCTCGGCCTCTCTTCATATGAGATATGTTCCAGTCCCTTAGTCATTTTAGTGGCCCTTTGCTGGACTCTCTGGTATGTCTATGTCTCGTTTGTAGTGAGGAGCCCAGAACTGGACACAGCACTCTGGATTTAGAGAGGAAGGATCACCTTCCTTAACCTGCTGGCAACATTCATCCTAAGGCAACCCAGGATGCTGTTAGCTAGGGTAAGGTTTGCTGCCAGGCTCTCCTGCATGCCCCTGGCCAGGACGTTGCTTGGTTGTAGGCGTCGGAATGGTGTCACTGGTTGGGATTTACGTCAGGGAGCAACAGGAGAAGCTGAATGCACCCTTGGAGGAATCTGATGAAGCCATGAAATAAATCTTCACGCCTGTATTCTCCAAGCATGGGTCCTGGATGCTTCTTTTGTGGTATGACCAATGATACAGATGTGTAAGGATCTACGTAAGTCCAGCAGCTGTGATCCAGGAGCTGTGATCTGGCTATGCCTACTGATCCCCTGACCTCTGTGTGCAGTTTGCAGGATGCAGTGCTTCTGATCTGTGGGTAGTGGCACTGTCAATGTCCCAAGCAAAGCAGGACCACTTGTAACAGAAAATGCTGATGTGCCACATGGGATGGGCTTAGTGATTTAGATGTTCCTCACAGCCCAATACTAGAAGCTGGATACCAGCATTGTGAGCACCTTCGAGAGCACCAGGATACCATGTCTGGTGTGTCTGATTGATTGTGTGCGGTGCATCAGGGAACGTTTGTCTATAAGGCAGCATTTGGGAGCCCCAACACTTTTTCCTGGGTTCCTCAGGCCACAGCTCACAGGCTACCCATGACTACTCTGTGTGGGCAGGAAGAGGAGGATTTCCAGGGAAATGTGTCCTATGGCTGGGGAGAGTGGGGTTGTCCTGATTTCAGCTGGGATAGAGTTAACTGTCTTCCTAGTAGCTGGTATAGTGCTATGTTTTGAGTTCAGTATGAGAAGTATGTTGATAACACTGATGTTTTCAGTTGTTGTTAAGTAGTGTTTAGTCTAAAGTCAAGGATTTTTCAGCTTCTCAAGCCCAGCCAGCGAGAAAGCTGGAGGGGCACAAGAAGTTGGCACAGGACACAGCCAGGGCACCTGACCCAAACTGGCCAACAGGATATTCCATACCATGGGACATCCCATCTAGTATAGGAACTGGGGGGAGTGGGGGTGGGGGAATCGCCGCTCGGGGACTAGCTGGGTGTTGGTCGGCGGGTGGTGAGCAATTGCACTGCGCATCATTTGTACGTTCCAATCCTTTCATTATTGCTGTTGTCGTTTTATCAGTGTTATCATTATCATTATTAGTTTCTTCTTTTCTGTTCTATTAAAGTGTTCTTATCTCAACCCATGGGTTTTTTTTCTCTTCCCGATTTTCTCCCCCATCCCACTGGGTGGCGGGGGAGTGAGTGAGCGGCTGCGTGGTGCTTAGTTGCTCGCTGGGTTTAAGCCATGACAGGGGTTTATGTAATGTAGTAAACCTAAAATTACTGTAGAGCTGATGGTTTTGGTTGGATTTTTTTTTTTTTTTTAAAGCAATGTGGCAGGCACTGCCTAGCTATGTGGATGATGTTGGGACAGCCTCAGTGGGATACAGGTTTCCTCTTTAATACCTGTCCTAGGCTCTGTGTACTTTTGGCATGTATCTGCTTTTAGGCAGCACAGTCCAGCTGATGAAGTAGATCATGGACAGAATTTGCATGAAAGTAGCAAAATGCTTTCTTTTTTGCTTCCTTTGGAAATTCAACCCATCTGCCCCCACTGGAGAGGCCAGCCTTCTTCTGGTTGAGAGCACCTTTTCCCCATGAACATGTGTGGGCAGGAGCTGGCATAGAGACATGTTCAACCCCTGCCCTCTCAGTTTTTTCATGCTGACCTAGCTGCTGGCCTTCAGGGTGGCACAGCTGCACCCAGCAGAAAAAAATAGAGACTGCTGCAGTGAAGGTGGTCCTCCCCCACGACTGATTTCTGCTTTCTTCTGTGCTCTGGGGGATGCTGCAGTGGCTTCAGAAAAGCCCATGCTCCCAGCTTCCTCAGGTGAAAGCGTGCTGTTCTCCAGTAACTGGGCGCTCACCATGGCAGCAGCAGTGCCCAGGTTGGGATGGCTAGGCACCCCCAGGGGTCTGGGCTTGCTACCCACACAGGTAGGGCTGGTGCCTGCCACCCCATCGGGGGACATGAACCAGGACAGAACCTGAGCAGGTGGAAATTTGGGGGCCTCATTCAGGCCATCCTCATTCCTTGTGCCAACTACTGTGGTGCTATGGGCACCAGCAGACTGTGGGTGGTAAACAGTGTAAGACATTCCAACCACTTGCGATGGGGCATGGGGTCATTTTTGTCCCTGATGAGCTTGGCTGAGGGTGTTTCAGCCCAGTTGGTGCCTCACCCTGTGGGAGCTGTGCCTGAGTCGGGTAAGCTGCAGAGAGCCTTAGGGAACAGGCCAGTTTTTGCCTCTCTCCATCTCCAGTGCAGGTTTGTGATACACTGAAGCATGTTCCAGCTTCCATCAGGGGACACAAGTAGTTCAGATAGCTCAGCAGTGCCCTGCTCTGGCCAAGAGCACTGTACATTTGCCTTGCGTCAGGCTACATGGTGCACGAAGCTGTCCTCTGCTGAAGCAGGCAGGGCGGGGAGATGCTGCGCCAGCCACCTCTAAACCCCCAGCACCTTTGCTGGCTGAAATGCCATCTCTTTAGTAAAGGATGGAATCAGCTGCTCCAGTTTTCAGAGCTTTCTGGGATAGTCATAGTCACTCTGTTGTTGTGACAGTTGCCTCATACCCCTGAAACCATCCCTGCAGCTCTCTTCAAGCAGTAAGACAGGTCCTGGGCAAGGATTCCCACACCTGGACACTGTTGAGCTGGCTGTGCCATGACACAGGGACTTCATGGCAAATACATGCAGGGAAAAGGAGCTGAGAGGCTGCTCAGCTGGGGAGGGCAGGAGGCACAGTATCGGCCTAGAAAAGCTGAGGGCGAATGAAAAAAATAGCTTCAAAGTGGAAAACTGAACCATGTGCTGAAGGTTAGATTTTCTCCTTATTTCCAGCCCAGAAGCAGCTTCAATGAAGTCTGTCCCAAGTGCTGTGCCAGCAGCTTGCAGGTAGCTGGGCTTTAAAGTCCCTCTGGGACTTGTGTAATAGAGAAACGCAGCATCAGAGAAAGCATGGGTTCAGACTTCCACTGATGGATGCATCTTGTTCTTGGTGGCTGTGTTGCGTGTGGGGACCAGCCACTTTTCTAGATCCCATGTCAGCAAGGAGAAACCCTGAGAAGGGCTGGGGTCTCACACTACGGGTAAAACCCTGGCAGGTGCTAGGATGGACTGCAATGCTGCATGGGTGGAGGCTGTGTCCCTCTTCTAAATCCTTGCTGCTGATGCTTGTCCTTCTGGGCCAAGATGTGGGACATTACAGAGCCTTTTGAGTCCTCTCAGGCTGATGAAGCAGCAGAAGGTGAGGCCTTGAAGTATCTGCCAGGTATCAGCTCTCAATTGCTGAGCTGCTTTACAGTTAGTGCTCAGTTAGCCTCAGCATGGGTGGTGTGTTTTGGGATGGGGACACCATGCTCCCTGGGGTCTAGCCCCAAGCCCCACAGATGCTGTGCATACCAGGCTGCAGCTATCAGCTTCTGCCTCTCTGGCAATCCCATTGGAGAGCAGGGGTGTGAGTTGGGCTGGATGCAAGGAGTAGGGTTGGGATGCGCTATCTGGACATGTGGCAGGGGACCCTTCCTGGAAGTGTAGGACCACATGTGGTCTGGGGAAACCGTGGCTGGTGCTGGGCTTCTCTGCTTCCCCTGGCACAGCAGGACTGAGAAGGGTTTGCCAACTTCCTTGGGGGACAGCCATGGCCCAAAGGTTGGGATTATTGGCAGGGGCCACCTTGGGAAGCAGCCGGCCCGAGCATTCCTGATGCTGAGCTGGACTCTGTGCACCCAGTATCCATGTTTCCACCAGGTGTCCTGAGACCCTGCGTAAGTGCTCCCCAGCCTATGACTGGAAGTGGGACTGCACTTATGTGGACTTTTTAACTGCACTTTTTTCATAGCATTTCAGGCAGAACTCACTAAATAATGTTTTTCTGCCAAAAATATGGAAGGCATTGAAACTCCAGGTTTTTTATTGGGAAGCAGAGGATGCTGTTGTAGAAAAGATTTTTATTGGGTTGGAAACCCACTGTCCACCAAACAATAATTTAGTTTGCTTTTTTTTTACCAGTGCTATCTGAGCGTTGGTAGAGACATTAACCCTGTTTTTTGAACGCTGGCTAGTTAAAGAACCATTTTAGTTTAGTCCCCCCTATTTTCGTGGCTCTTCAAAATTCTCCTTATCATTTGCCAAGAGCCTGGTTGGTGACTGAGACTCCAAGTTGTTAATTATTCACCCAATAGAGAACACATCTCCTCAGATAAGCAGCAGTGCTGAAACAGAGACGTCCCCCTCCTTGTTTCATGGCTGCAGGGTCAGTTGTAGCAGACAAGCGTCTCACTGGGCTCTGAACATCCAGCCAGGAGAGGGGATCAGCCTGCAGCATTACAGGAACTGTGTGCATACAAACTGTCAACTGCCCCGTAAACTCTTACATAAAACAAGACAAGTGGGGAGAATGGTCCTCCAGGGAGATGCTTGGAACAATCAAATCCTCTTCTAATCATCTCAGGGCAGAGAGGAAGCAGGGATTATTAAATGGCTTTTTATAGATCTTGAAAACTAGCCAGATCCCAAGGCTCGGCTGTTTCAGCTAAAGGCTTTAAATCAGCCTGCGTGAACTGGGTCCAGGCAGCTGAGGCAGCTGAGCTCTCTGCATATTTATTCCTGGCAAAGTGGCTGCCTGCTCCCTGTCAGTCTGCTGCTGCCCTTTACCATGTGTAGGAGTGGTGATGGGCAGCAGCCAAAGTCCCTCCATGCTACTTTGGGCAGGCAGCCAGCAGTCCCAGCCTGGTTTGTGTTTCACCTGCATGTGGCAGAGCACAAGTAACCACACTGCCAGTGCCCAGAGGTGCTGGTCGGTCACCTGTGCTGGTTCTGTGGGCTCTTGAGTCCCTTTCTCCTTGCTTATTGCAGCAGACCTGCAGAAGCAGGTGCTCGCGTGCTTTTATGACAACACTCAGCTGGTGGCCTGGGTGGATGTTGCGTTCCTCTGTTGCCTCCTGTCACATCTGCCATCCATCTGCTCCGTCGTTCGTCCTGCCATCCAGAAACACGGCATTGTGTACAGCCTCGTCACCACTGTCCCTCTCCTCAGGTAAAACGGACCACGTCATTTCAGACCCTGGACGGGCTGCCATAGTTTGGGACATCACAGGGCAAGTGCAGCGCGCGTGTGCTCTGGCCGAGCCGGAGCTGTGCAGAAGAACAGCTCTTATTGCCTCTCACAATTTTATTGTGAAACGCCATTGCAAACTTTGTCACGGTTTGCCACTTCCCCAAGTCCCCAACTGCTGGAGTCACGGGAACACTTTAGGGTTTCAGCTTTCTGTTTGTCTAGAGGAAGTTGTAGACTTTATGGATATAAACCTGAAAATATGATCAAAAGGAGTCAAGGGAGCTCCAGATCAAACCCAATGCTGGCATTGAAACCCCGCTCCTGCCAGGGCCTCAGATTATCGCTGCAAGATAACCTGTTGTGAGACAGCGCAGGAAACAAGGTGCAGAGAAGCAGCCTTCAGTCTCCACAGTTGAAAAAGCAAACTCGGCGCATTGTGTTTCACTTTAAACCGCTGCCGTAGCTCTCGGGAGGGCTCCGAGTGCAGGGGTACGACCTGTACCTCCTGCTCCTGACTCCTGGGGGTGCCCAGCCCCTGTGGTTAGGCCAGTCCTGGCCACCTGCTGAGGTGACCAGTGAGGGGCCAAACGTGACGCTGCTCTCCATGCTATGGGCGAGGCTGTTCACTAGTAAAAGGTTTGCTGATCCTGCAAAGGCTAACTGCTTCCTCCTTTCCAGCTAAACCTAGTTTCTCCCCCATCAGCTAAACCTGGGTGATGCTGGCTGTTTATTGCAGGGCTGAGGGAGGGCAGGCGGACAAGTAGTGGGGATCCAGCTGGAGAGGGGAGAGGAGAGGAAAAGATAGGAGAGACCTTGCTTGAGGGAATCTGCCTGCAGTGGGGAGGGACCTGGACCTCAACACGTTCCTGTGCTGCTGCAGTTGTGGTATGACCTATGTGCACTGGGGGAGAAAGTGCAACGGATGATTTTTATGCACATCCACACCTTTTTTTTTTTTTTTTTAAACAGACCACTACATGGCAAAATTAACAATCCTACTCTGCCCATCTCTCCGTTGGCAGTGTTAAGGCCCATGGATTAACTTTAACAGAAGGCAATGAGGTTCCATCAGATGGGAAGAACCTTTCTAGCTGGTTAAGACGGCTGTTGGAAAGGAGTCGTTATAAGAAACGTTAATGGGATGAATCCCAGCAACTGTCAACTCAGCCACGGGTGGTGCGGTGGGATATTCCCTGCTGCTTCCTCCGGCTTTCCCTCGCCGCAGAACCTTCAGACCCCACGACCCCACCCGTGCCGTGCGTCCCACCGCCGGCTCCGGGCACCTGCTCCGCCGCAGCGCAGCCCGGGCTCTGCGGGAGCCCCCTCTCCCTCTCCCGGTACGCTCCTTTCGGCCGCCTCCGCTCTCGGGTAGAAGCAACTCCTTGGCGACAGTGCCACCGTGAGGCCGGCCGCGGGCCAGGAGCCTCTCGGGGCGGGGGGCGAAGGGGACGGGACGGTCCCAGCGGCGCTGCGAGCCCCTGCTGCTGCTGCTGGGCAGGCGACGTGCCCCTGCCGTTCCCGAGGGAAAAGCTCTCTTCTTCCTTAGCCGTGGCAGCAGTCCTTCTGAGGAGTTGCGCTCGGTGGTTCCCCTGCCTGTATGGTTCGAGGCTGGGTCTGGGCCGGCGGTAATTTTGTTAGTTAGTTTTGTGAAATCCCTCCTAGAGAAATCCTGGCAATGTACAGCTGCAGCTGGAGTGGAAATAGGATGCGTGGAAGGGGGTAGTTATGCACGAGAAGCGGATGGGCAAAATGAGGCAGTGTGTGTCTCCTCCACCAGTTTCTCTGATCAGCGCCCCGGGGGGTCACCCTGTCTTACAGGAGCACCGCTTTACATGTACCTGCCACCAATTTCTAAACAGCTACCGCTTCCCTTCATGAAACAATAGTACCTCTGAGGCTAAATCAGCGAGCAGGAACTGAGATACACTTTCTGAGCCAGAACACGGTCCAAAATCTTTTTCTCTTCCCCCAGGCACAACTTCTGTTTCCATGGACATGCTGTTCCTATTGCCGCCTGCTACCTCTGTCCATCGCAATTTCATTATACGCTTCTGCACGCACTTCTAATTCTTGCATTGCTGAATGCTCTTAAAGCAGCTACAGTGCTTATCGTGCCATGATGGCTGAATGGTTATAGGACTTTATACGCAGCCTGTAAAGGACTTCTGTTTACTTGATGAGAATGAGCTACAGGAAATACAAGCTACACTAGACTTGTTACTATTAATTTCAGCATCCTTTACCTAAAATGATCCTAGATCAGAGGTTTCAAATAAACCAGCTCTGATTGATTGCCAATGCAATTCTTCACAGGAGTGGGAGATGAGAATATCCCTTCACACCTGTGTGCACACTGGTAATTGACATTTGATTTTGTTTGTCCTGCAGGGAAAATAAGAGTCAATGCTGAATGGCTGGTGGCCATTTTCTGTGCAGCCCTGAACAGCAGCACACGTCAGAGCCTGCCTCACCAGAAGGCACTGAAATTACTCAGTGACCTCTGTGTTCCTGAACGCTGCCCCATCTGTGCAGAGCAGAAAACTTCCTGCCCACGGTTTTTGTGCAAGAGTTTTGCCAGCAAAGGTTTTGCCTCTTCAAGGACTCAAGAGGGGTAAGTAAAGGGTTGAATGCCGAGGTACTGCTTGTCCAGACTTCCTCTTTGCTCTGAAACTTGCCTCATCCCACAGCTGAAGCATGGGCTGTCTTGTTGGGTTGGAAGGTGCTGAACTTGGTGTTGCCCTTAGAACCACAAACCTGCCAGGGAAGATTGCCTTAGATGATGTATTAGCAATAAAAGACCTGGACTATCATCCCTGAGTTATTTTGTCCCTGGTTCCTGTTTGGCTACTTATCAGGGTTGTATGAAGCCACTGATCAGGACTGGAGCATTGGATGCAGAAAAAAAATTCCTATGGGAGTATCTGGAGAGGACAGTTCTTAGGGGTAATAACCTTATGGTAGTTTGTGGACAAGACTATTAAGGATGTTAAGTCAGGGGAAACACTGCTTGAGGGAAAGGAGTCCTGCTTGTGCAGGATTGTTCTAGAGCCATTAGGCTCAGTTTTGCCCCACATGGCAGAGTAATTCCTGGAACACTTTAGATTCAAGTTTCTGAGTCTGATTGTTTCTCAAAGACCCAAGAAAGAGACTTGCAGTCACACACTGAAGAAAACCTTTATTTGTTAAATTATTAGCAGGCTGCTTCAGACTGTTATAGCCCACAAATGTTTCCACTCCAGAACCTTCCCCTGCTTTGACCTGACAGCTGCACAACTGAGACAGCCTCCCTTTAGCCAGCTGCTAGAAAAGAGTGAGCTTGTCCAGCGCCATCTTGCTCTACTATAGCAGGCACCCTTTGGGGACTGGCCTACAAAGTAATGTGGGCTGATCAGCACCAAGACATCTCTTACTTCAGCTGTAGCGGAGCCTGGTGTGATGTTGGATAACAAGCCTCCATTCTCCAAGCTGCTACTGACATTTTCTCAGAAATTCCAGAGGAAACTGCTGACCATGATTCTAAATCCTCATAAAGTATAATGAAGCCCATGGCAGAATGCTTTGCTGAGGTCTCATCCCAGCCCCCTCATGGGACTGAGAGGTGCAAGAACCAGCACTGTTTGCCCTTGGACTCCTTAAAATATTCCAGCCAATAACTCTATGTACACATTTGCTTCTACAAGTTTCACTCTCTAGACTGCTCAGCAAACTTGCTTCTCCCTGGCTGCCTGAGTCTTGCTTTATTTTGGTCTGAATTTGCTTATTACATAGTCATCTTGGCCTACAAACTGCTTCAATTTCACTGCATTTCTGTTGCAGTTTCAATAGAAAACTGAATTACAAAACCAAGTTACAGTTGTTTTGTAGTGGCTACAGCTTTGGCGTAAATAACTAAACAGGCTTGGGCCCAGTTTTGTTTGTTTTTTAATTTTTCCATGGGGGATCTTGAGGAAGCCATTGCTGCCAGGCAAAATAGTAATGATTTAGTCAGGAGGTCTTTCTGTTGAGCCAGGCTTAAATCAGCACTTATTGATACTTCCTTGCTGGCGACAATGCACCCCACCGCCACCAATCATATGGTACTTCTTTCAAGGAAAAAGGAGATAATTGGGTATTGTGTCCAAATCCACCCAGAACAAAGCATTTTTGTATTTCCTAAATTCTCTAGTTCAGCTTGCAGTATTCTCTTATACTTCTGGCCATCATCTATCCTGTCTTTCAGTACTGTTTACTATGATAAACCACTGCTTGGTTTTGCCTCTCAGGAAATAATTTCTGTGGTGAGGCCAGGGATTAGTTGTGCATGTTGTAGCTAGGCCCCTCGCCTAATTATGATTGCTGACAGCAGCTGGCACCACACCTGTATAGCAGTTATTGTATATGCCATTTATCTTATGTCTGGGCTTTACAGTGAGCCCAGTCTGCAGACACTAAAGCCTGGGAGAAATCTATTCACGTGAGCTGCAGGGAAGTTGTTATCAGTCACTGGTAATTAAAATATGTCTATGATTGTTGGTTGGTCTTTTTAATCAACCGTGAAGCAGAAGTCAAAGACAGACAGTGGTACAGTCTGATTTATAGCTTCTGCTTCATTTAGTTCCTGGAAGCAAACAAAGGATTGCAGAAAAGTGCCAATGTGGGGATGTGTTTGCTGTCATCAAATGGCTACAAGCTGCAATGGCCTTTTCTATATTTGGGAGAAGGTGGAACCGTACCTCCTTGGACAAATTGCAAGGTAATAAGGGTATATTCTGCTGTCCCTGCTGGTCTTCTTACAAAGTGCAGTGCGAGTCTCTAATCCTGCCTCTGGCTGCCCTGCAATATGGGGAGAGCATCTGCTTCTACCCCTTCTACCCCAGTCTGGGCTCGTTGCAAAGGAGGAACTATAGTATAGGCCTCCAGTCCTGCTTCTTGGATAAACTGTGAGAAAGTGAGGGCATCTGCTTTCTTTCCTGATCGGGATTTTTGCTCCAGGAAGAGACCCATGTTGTCTCTGTAGGGGAGGGCAATGGATCTGTTGAACAGTGGCTCCTCAGTCCCCAGCAACTCTCGCACGTGTCGTGAAATCTCCTGAAATACAAGACAAAATACTAGAAATTCTCATTTCACAGGGCAACAGCTAATAACATTCATTCTGTGTCAGAGCAGCAGGAAAAAGAACTGAATTTCTGAACTTTGGAACCGTTTCATGCTTGAAGTTGCAACTCGAGAGGGATCTGAACACGAGTGCCATGCGACGTTGTAAAAGCAGAGCAGACTGCACATTCTCCAGATTTACTGTGGGGGATGGCATCACATCCAGTCTCTTACTGGCACAAATAGCTCTGCTTTCCTCTTTGCACTTGCAGAACAAACAAGTTATGGGTGAATGAGCTGGAGTCTGTTCTGCCTAATGCAAAAACATTGCTGCTTGCTAAGCTATATTGTCAACAACAAAGTCTATACACAGAAGAGGTGTAAAAACTAACTAAACCAATAAGTTATATCGCTCATTAAGAAAATGATGGGTGACTGGCTGTCTGAGCCAGCTGGACCTGGAACTGTTGTGAACAGAGCCTTGCCATTATTTCTGAAGTCACTTCTGAGAATGTAACTTTCTGATTTGACCGAAGCTTTGAAATACAATCCACAAGGTTTTACTCATTTTCCACAGCATTTGCTCAAACTCTTCCCCCAACTTTGGCTTGACTCTGAAGAGCAGTACCCTACTTTGTATGATATCCAAAAAACCACCGGATGAGTACCTTCAGTGGGTTTGGTATTTAAAACACCAGTACAATGGAATTAAAACCAGCAGCAACTTCACTTGTTCATGCTGCGTAGCTGCCCCATAATTCACTGTGTAGTTCTCTACCAAACTGCCATTTCCTCTAAATTGCAAAAAGTTTCTATCTCACTGAGCTGATGCTATCACATTTATTTCTATAGTAACTATCTCGGTTTTAACTGTTCACAGCCTTTCATTGATATTTCTTGTTGGGAAGCTGATGTGCCCAGGATTATGGCCTTAACTTTGCTCTGAAACCTGCTCTAGTACACACTTCCTAAAAGACCCAAAGGGCCACATCCTGCTCAGAGCTCTGCACGCTCGGATTCTATCAAAATAAAGTTCTCTAAAACACAAATAACTGGCAGGATAGGGCATGATCTTCAAGAACATCTAGGTTCCACTGAAATCTGTGAGATGTTCCCAATTCACTTGCAAGCTTTGGAAAACATTACAGAGACAGTCTCATTTCCAAGCTTGCTGCAGTATGCTGGCCATTGCCTTATCTCAGCTCCAAGGAATTTCAGTTTCTACAGGAGGAAGAATGGGTTACAGTTGATACCTCTAACCTGTGGCTTACTGTTTCTCAGCAGTTAAACCACCACCATACATAATCCCTATATTCCAATGTGAGGATGAGGCTTACAAAGCCTAGAAAATTCTTGCCATCTTTGATAAATGCAAATGACTATAAAGGCTGTATCTGCTTGTCCTAGAAATACTCTTGAAAGGCTGCTGTCTGAAAAACGAAGCATTGTAATTTGATGCCTTCTCCTCCAACCAACAGGCAAAGTTACGGCACTAGTCAATGTTTTTGGTGGCATATTTCATTTCAAACAAACAGTTAAGATGGTGCAGCCAAACAGGACTGTGATGAAATTGCTTTTTGGTGCTCCAGAATAAAACAAACAGTGTTCATACCCTAGTCGTTGGAGCATAAAGATTTTTCTCTTTTCCTGGTTATTTGAACTTCTACCTTGTGTCCTCTGGGGAAAGCAACTTTAAATTATGATGCGAAACAAATAATTTGGCTCTGTAAATGCAGCCCTGAGTCCCTCTATGGTTTCTATTAGGGAGGGCAAGGAGGGTAATGAAATTTAAGTCAACTTGCTTATTTTCTGAACTTCCAGGATGCTTTGGAAGGCCAGACTGTAGCCCCAAACTTCTGTCTAGTCAGCTTAACTATCAGTGTTTGTTAAAGAAAAGATACAGGTTTAAAGAAAAATGACCAGACAATTACATGTTTACAAAATGAGGAAGAGACAGCTGTTTGTGTTCAGCAAAGTGTAAAACAAGGAAGTAAAAATGAGTTGCCCTTCTGTTGCTTGAGATCGGTGGCTCAATTGCTGCAGTTTAAAACTGACTAGATTTTTAGAAATTCCACAAATCAGTAAGTGGAAAATTACTGAAAAGAAATTCTGAGGGATACTTAAGAAGGCGCATGCATCTTGCTAAGCAATTTCATGGGGGAAGAGGAGCAACACAGGCTTAAAGAAAGGCTAAGCACTTCTGATGCACTTACGGTGTCCCAGAAGGGAAGCCTGCGATCTCCAGCCGGCTAAGGATTTATACCTGAAAAGACTCAAGAAATGTAGCTGTTTGGCTGAACAAATTGGGTCGTCCAGTTTCAGGCTCACTCCGAATAAGCAATCTGCCTGGGGGGACAGGCTATCGCCTAGCTTGCTTGCAAGCAGAAGGTGTCAGAGAGCTGGGTGGGCTCCGAGGGGCTGAGGAGGGAGCTCCGGGACCCGCAGCCGGCCGCACCTGCATGTGGCCGAAGTCCGTGACACCCATGGCGGGCAGGCTGGAGCAGTTCACGAGGATGAGGCGGCGGCCGGTGATGCCGTTGGTCCTGAAGCACTCCTGGAAGCGGAGGGAAGGGCGGGTGGGCCGCGGGCAGCGGGTCGCCCTCGGCCATGACCGCCTCCCGCGCCCCCAGCGCTCACACACGCTCACACGCGCGAGTTCAGGGCCGCCGGCTCAGGTGGCGGTGAGGGTGTGAGCTTCCCGCCCGGGCCGGGAGCCCCGCACCTCGTACTGGGGGAAGCCGAGCCGCACCACCCACTCGGCCACCTCCGCGGCGCTCCAGGCCAGGAAGGGGCAGGCGGACCGCGGCCCCCCCGCGCCGTCGGGCTCGGGCTGCGGCCACTCGGCCGGCCCCGGGCTCGGCTCCATCAGCGCCGTCCCCAGGCCGCCGCGGTAACGCGTCCTTCTGGGCCCACGTTCCCATGGCAACCGCCGCTTCCTGGAGGTGCACCCCGTCTCCCTTCCGCCACCCCCTCCACCCCGTCGGCCTACAAAGCCGCCTGCCTCCCGCGCCTGGCGGCTCTGCGGAACTAGTTTTTGCTTGGCTGCGTTGTCGAGGGGGGAGACTGAGGGAAGAGCACCGAGGCACCACCCTCTCCCTTCTGCCTGGCTCACGCGCACCCGCTCGGCTCCTGCCAGCCCCCCCCCCTCCCCCCCCGCTCGGGTGTTTCCGCCGGCGGCGGCCGCAGCGCTTCGGCTGCGCTCGGCTCTTTCCGCCGCGGCGGGGCTGTCGCCTCCGGCTCCGCGCCCCTCGGCCGCCCGCTCAGTCCTGCCCATGTCGGACGTGCTGGCCGCCGCCGCCGGCTCCCGCTTCGAGCCCCCGGCCGCCGGGGCGCCGGGCGGCCACAGCGGCCCCGCGCCCCGCGTCCCCTCAGGTACGGGCTCGGCAGGGGAGGGGGCAGCCGGGCCGGCCGCGGCGGGTCGTGGGAGCGGCTCCTCGCCTGCGCGCTTCCCTCCCGGCGGCGGCGAGCGCCGGCAGCCCGGCCGGGGTCACCGAAGAGCCCCCCGTCCCCGGCGGCGGGGCGGGCGGCGCCTGAGGGGCTGCCGGCGGCGCGTGTTTTAGCGTTGGCCTTACGGCCGGGGAGAATGCCGTGAGTTTCCTTCCCGCGGTGGGTTTCCTCGTTTCTCCCGGAGAAGCCTTATTTCCAGGGGGAGGCTTGCTTCGGTGAAAAATACGGCACCCCTCGCGGAGAGCAGCATGGGGAATTAGAGCTGGGCGAACGTCTGCTCTGGCGGGTGGGCTGGCTGCTGGGGGGAAGGGGTCGGGCTGTGGCGCCCGGGCGAGCCCTTCCGCAGCCGGCCCTGCCCTCAGGGAGGACCCCGCCGCCTCTGCGCCCCGGGGCGCTCGGCTCGGCTCGGCTCACCTGCAGCGCCTGCAACTCCAGCAACAGTTCCCGGCGCCGCCTCCCTGCAGCGGGGAGAGCGAGGGTCGATGGAGAACCGGTTGTGAGGGACGGCGTGCTCTCCCCGGTGAAGGAGGCCCCGTCTAGCCCGGAGCTGGACTACCCACGCCGTGCGGGCTCTGCCGTGGCTGGGGGCCCCTGGGCTGGAGGTGCCCTCCCAGCTCCGAACTGACTCTGCGAAATGGCCAGCGGCTGTAAGGCTGATCGCCAGAGAGCTGCAAAAGCTGGAACTTGTCCGTGCCCAGTTCGCTGCCTTAACGTGATCAGACAGCGGGGCTGTGGAGCGCGTACCGCAGTCGTGTGGGGACAGAGCTTTCCCAGAGTTCAGGAGACTCGGGGGAGACCAGGAGCCATCTTTATAGGCAGACCTTTTAGCAGTGACCTAGGAATTTCCATCTCGTCAGTGCCCTGTGGGAACCGCTGCGTGATTGCTTTTTCCAGGGCTCTGTCAGCCCGGTTTTACATGATGAAATTTGGCCTTGTTCTGTCCTTCTAAAGCTAGGATTGGTGGTTCCTGAACAAACCCTGCTTCTGAGAGTGGTTCTGCACTAAAAACATGCATGGAACTTTCATTCTTCCTTTCCTAGGGTTGAGACCATTAAAAATCTTTGTTCTGCAAGGTGCTAGATTTAGCTCGTAACATGAAAAACTGCTTGGCACAGGTCTTTGTTCCACAGCCTTGTGACCTTGTCAGCGTTTAAGTGCTGGCGGTAGTTTTTCCTACTATCTCTGTATTCTAAAGACCGAAATTTATTTCACCTTCTCTCTGTATATTCTGTTTGTTGTTAGAAAATGAAGACTCAGCCCAAAAGACAGAGCCTGCAGATCAGCCAGTTGATTCGTTGGAGTCCAGTACTTCACAGAGCAGGTAGGAAAATCTTTTTGTGTGTTGTGGCCCACATGCATGACAGTCTTTCGCCCCTGTGACCTCTGTATGGCAGTTGATTCTGTGCAGGTGAAGACAAGGACTGGAGACTGAATTGTCTGCTTTGGGACAGTATATACCGGAATCAGTGTAGGAGGGACTGTTCTTACAGTCTTACAGCTTATTTTAAAGCTTATGAAATGATGGAGTGTAGTTCATGGCTCAGCTATTCAAATCACAGAATCATTCAGCTTGGAAGGAACCCTGCAAGGTATTGCAGGCCATTGTAAGAGCTAATAAACTCTCAGCAGGAAATTTTCTCTATCCTGTCTGGAGGATACTTTAACAATTAAGCATTCCCACTGTCCATAATTCTGGTGGAGGCTGAGCAAGAAAACACCTTTTACTGTTTTCTTGACAATGTTTTGGCTTTTTCTTCACCCTTTGTGTTCTGTGTCACTCCTTCGTTAATGCTGTTGATCAACCCTGTTATCAGATGTTTGGCTTATTATCTGTTGGGCATGTGGTGCTTGTGGCCAAGTCATTGCATTGTTTACAAGCGCTAATACCCTATGCAGTGGAGTTTCATTTGCCATCATACGTTTGTTACACAGAATACGATTTCAGAAACATGTGAGTTAATTACATCAGACAGTAGATAAACCACAACCTCATTGAAAAACAGGGAGAAAAAAAATCCAGCAAAAAAACCCCAACAAACCACCCTACTTACTAAAACAGCAGTTTGATGCCATCTTGGCTTGGTGCTAATGACATCTGTATCAGCCTTCTCGACTCCAAACATGTGTTCTCCCATCTCTTTATTATGTCCTCCAGTTTTCTTTGAAGAGATTAATATAGACGGTGAGAAAAATGGCCAAAGTAGATGCTGGATACTTGTGGATGTTACCTGATAAATTTGTCTTAAGTTAGATCCCCTTTGAAAGGGATGGGCGTGGTCCAAAAGGGTTGTGTGAGGAGGAATCAGCTGAACTCCGTCTTTGTAAATCTGCTTCTAAAGCTTGTGTAGCTCTTCCTAATTTTTCAGAGAGACTCTTGGGCTTCAGTGGTGTCTGGAGGAAAAAATTGCCAAGCTGTTAGCTCCTATGTTGATGGAGAGCCTTTTGAGGAGATGTGTACACCTACGGTAGCAAGTAACCAAATAGCCCTTCTAGGTGTGATCATGCAACTGCTAAGCTAAAAAGCAAATGGGCTGGAAAACGATGGCCTAGAAGTCCAAATTTGTCCTTGGCTGCTAAAGAAATTGTTATGGATCACTATGAGAGTCCTTCCTTTAAAAAATCGTTCTCTCCAAGTGTCCCTTCTTTTCTTATATTCTCCATCTGCTGCCATTTTGTGTATTCTGGTATTCAGCTCATTCGAGTTGTTCTTACAGACCTTCTGGTTTATCATGCCATTTCTAGGAAAGGAAATTGCACTGTTGCAAGAATTTAAGTAAGAAATGGCTTTATTTCTGGGTAAGATCTGTACCCCCATAGGAATAAAGATTTGGAAACAAAAGCCACTTTTGCCCTGTTCTAGTCTTCTCTATGGATGCAGCAAGGCATGTGTCTGAGTTGAGCTGTGAATGGGGTTTGTTTTAAATTATTTTTTTAAACTATTCCACACTATGCTGATAGTCTGCTCCCTTGCTAATGAGAATATTTCTCTTTACTGAAAGGAGACATTTGAGGAAATGTACATATTTTCCATTACTGCTGTGTTCTCATGTTTCTGATCCTTTAGACCAATGCAGCTGACATTGGTTTTATAGTTCTGTGAAAAGGCTTTGCTTTTCAAAAGGGCAACTGTTTCTATTCTTATTAAAGACTAGGTTGCTTCTCATGGAAGTTTCACATAGTATCTGAGAGTATGACAGAGGAGACTCTTCCAGCATCCGAGTTCATTTAGGATAACTCTTTCCAGCTATAGACAATATGCAGCATTTTTTTAATAAAATTTAGAAGAAAACCCTCAACAGAGAATGAATGGCAAAGATGTGTTTCCTTTCTTGCGCATTCTTTTCCTGCTATGTACCTTTCTTTTTGTTCTAACATGTCCATCTCCTCTTGTCACAGTGCAGTACTTGGACCTCTTTGCTGTTATTGTGCTGCCATTGTATGTGTTATGGCTTGCTTGTCTGTGCAGCGTATTTGAATATGGCAGAAGGACACCTGGGTGCTCCCTGTATCTCTTGGGATTGCTGATAGGAAAGGCATAACGGGCCACTTAAATAGAGGGCATTTTCAGGATGGCTGTCAAAACTGTTCTGAATACTTTCACTGATCCAGTTGACCTCTGATGGAAGATGCAGATGTCATGTAGCAGCTGGCATAAAAGAATTTGTCCTTTCTTGAGCAGAAAAGTTGCTACTGATCTCTGCACTTAGTACAGTGTTGGTGAGCTAGCATGCTGTGGGGTGAGTGCAGTGAATACGGAGTATCTTACTGAAGTTGCTCCCTCTGACTTATATGGAAGATAGTCATGTGAAGATGAGGGTAGGACTGGGGTGCAAAAGGCTCTTTGTGCAGCTGGCAGGTGCTGACCACAGAAGCTTGTTCCCTTCAGTCCATTTGAATTCAAATTCCAGAGCAGACTGATTCCTCTGCTGGCTGTAGCCTGGGTGGAAATGCTGAACTGTAGTGCTCCATTCCTCTAAAAGGTCACAGATTGGGTCACTTGTGAGTGTGGGCACAACAGAAGATTCAAAGGAAGAAGCTGGCACTTTGGAGGACCAGGAAGTGGCTGAATTGGAAGAGAAGCTGCCTGACCAAATCCCGTCCCTCAAAGAGGTAGGTGGGTGTTTCTTATGCCTGAAAGCAAGGAGAGAGGTGCAGCAATAGTTCTTCCATCCTACTGCTGTGCTTATAGCTATGAGACTGAGGCTTTAAAGGTTAAGACAAATGTAGTATTACCATAGATTCAGTTATATTTTTTTCTGTACGTTAGCGGGAGATAAATGTTATCAGTCTGATTTGCAAAATCCCTCTTATGTCTTCGGCTAGTCCTCGCTTCCTTGCAGTTTTTGGCTTGCTGAGACTTCAAGGTTATTCTCACCTTCTGCCTCTTGTTTGGGGCTTCTGGGAATTCCCTTCTTGCAGATTTATGGAAGAGGGAACTGAAAGTGACTCTACTGTCTTTTGTTTCTTCTGGTGAGCAGCCAATTGGTTTGCATTACAGATACAGTTGGGAAAACCTGTGCAAGTGGCACCCAGCTCAGGAGCTGTGAGTTTGCATATATGAGGAGAGGAGACTGGCCCTAGTGAAACAGATGGACTTTTAACTAGGAGGCAGCAACTGACAGTTTGATTGTGGCTGTAGTCTAGATGCACACAGAGCTGAAAGGCTCTCCCTAGAGAGATTGTGTCGTGGGAATTCTTTCCAAGAGTAGTCAGCTAAATCTGTAAGGCTGTTGCTTTATTAAGAGGTGACAACTCTGAGGCAGATGCAAAGATCTGCCTGCCCAGGGACTCCTGGGAAGACCAAAGGGTGTGTAATTTGTGAGACTAAGGCAGCATTTGACTTCAAAGTTTATGACTTTGGTGCTGTGGGGGAGATAATGCAGAGAGGTGTCTTGGAGCCAGCCAGTTCTTTTTAACTAATAGAAGCTTCTGCAGGGTCTGGCTTGGCTTCAGAAAGATGTGTGAATTACTAATGAGTTGTTTTAAATCCAGCTGGGAACTTTCTTACCAGGATGGTCTTTGTGACAATGTTTCTTATGTGCCTTGTGCAGGAAGCTGTTGTTCGGATAACCAACTACCACGTACCTCAAGGAGCAGGGGATATAGTCATGATTCAGTCAGATCACACTGGTGCTGTGGATATCCTTTCAGCAGAGCTGGAGACTGCAGACCTCCTCGGGGAGCAGAGGAAAGGTGAGTCCTGAAAGGAAACCACTTGTTGGAGCCACTTTTTAAGTACCTGCCCTGGCTAGAGAAGAGCAGAGGCTGTCCTGGAGGCACTGCTAATTCCTGCTGGAAACTTGGGCTCCTGGCTAGTGCATGGGAAAACTTCACATCCAAGGCTTCAGGGAGCAGGCTCCAGAATGCAAAAGCCTTATCAGAAATAGCTTTATGGTTTTCAGATAACAGCTTGTCAGGAGTGAAAAGTCAGGTGAGCCCACGATCTTTTCCCTTGTCTCAGCTCAGCCTCCCCCTCTGGCTCCACCCACCATGTGGACCACTGAGAAGACAAAGGAATTCAAAGCCAAGATGGGAAAGGAGAAGAATTGCCAGATGGTGGTGAAACGAGGCGAGGTGGTGACAGTCCGCGTGCCAACCCATCCTGATGGGAAATGCATTTGCTGGGAGTTTGCTACAGATGACTACGACATTGGGTTTGGAGTCTATTTTGACTGGACCACAGTTACTAGCACTGCCATTACTGTTCAGGTCAGCGAATCCAGTGATGAGGAGGATGAAGAGGAGGAGGAGGAAATCGAAGGTTAGTGCAAAGCTTATAAGGGTTAATTTGTGGTGCTTGTTGCCATGCTGCTGAGAGTGTCTGTCATATGCTGTAATTTCCATCTATTTTGTTTACTCAGCCCACTTGTTATCTCTGCAGCCTTTTGGGTTCTTGGTTAGGCTGTGATGAGAAAGCATTTAGTCCTTCCTGGTTCAGCGTGTATGTCAATGGCTGTCCTTCTCCAAGAGCATTCTTAAATTGAACACATTGAAAAATAAAATCAGAATTCACTTGTTCAACTTCTAGGTGATAAAAAGATTAGGGTCTCAAATTTTAACTTGACTGGGTTTTTTTTAGCCTCTCAGACTGAAAAATTTCTGGTGGTGAGTAGGAGCAAAAAGGTTTTGTTTCTGGATTTTGGTATTGTTTTGGTTTTTTTTTTTTTTTGGCCGGGTTTTTTCCCCACAGTACATCAGTAGCTCCTGCTGACTGCATTCGAGAGGATTGCTACCTGTGTCTTTGTACTTGTGAAACACACAGTGATGTTGCCTGTTCTATGACTTCAGTGTATATATGACCAGTGTAGCTGGGAGGTTGGTGTCTGAAATCAATTTTGCAGGCTCTTCAAAGAGGGGTAGGTTCCTGTATGAGGAATCCTCTTGGAGAAGTGAATTGAGAACATAAACAGAGCGAGGTTTTAGGTAAGAGCTTTCCCGTCTTTCTTTTGCTTCAAGTCTATATCACTGGACCACTGTTTTGTGTATAAAAGCAGCGAGGTGTCTAAAAGGTAAGTCCAGGCAGAGGAGACCAGGCTGGCAGGCAAGTAGATACTGTCCATCAGTATTCCCAAGAGAACTGGTTCTCGGCACGTCCTTTGTCATGATAAGGAAAGCTGGACTTTGTGGGTATGATTTGCAGAAAGGTCAGAGCAGACGCTATGGGTAATGCTATCATAGTTAGCCTTCCATATATCTGCATGCCTCTGCTGCATTCTGGTCTTGTTGATCTTTTTCTGGACTACCTAGTGGCTTGACTGGCTCTGGCCTACTTGTCTCCTCTCTCCTATTCAGGACTTGCCCCTGTTGGTGATGTGGAAAGGGGCTCCAAAAGCTACCTGCGGAACCGCTACGGAGAGATCATGCCGGTATATCGGAGGAACAGCCATCGTGAGGTGCAGGCAGGCAGCCACGAGTACCCAGGCGAAGGCATCTACCTGCTGAAATTTGATAACTCGTACTCTCTCCTCCGCAATAAGACTCTGTTCTTTCATGTTTATTACACTAGCTGAAGAAATGGGAAGGGGCAGGGACGGCAGGCAGGCAATGATGAATGTAGCAGGCTGCCACCCAGCCCTGGTACCGCCTGATGGGCACTGCTGTGTGACAGAACCAAGGCACAATTCTGCCGGCTCCTCTTCAGACACTAACTGGTTTCTCCCCACACCCTCCTTCACCGCTGTCCCAGTGCAGAAAGGTAGTTCCACAGGCAGCTGCTATTTCTGTAAAACTTCAGGATGTCTGCTCTGTGCAGGCATCGGGCTGGGCCTTCACGTCACAGCTGGTAAATGCCCAGAGGCCAGGTTCAGATGGTCGTGGTTTCGATCTGTTGCACTGGTATGAAATGAAGTGAAAATATTCTTGGTCTGTTACTATTCTGTGAATAACTTTTCCGAGTCTCCTGCTGCATCTGCATCACTAGAGGGCAGCTCTCGGCTGCAGTGAGCCAAAAGCACAGCTGGCTTGTCACCTAGCCACTGATAATCTCATCACCTACCACCACTACATGTCACTGGCAGCCAATGCTTCCTTCACTCGTGTGGGTGGGGGTGCAGCTGGCCAGCGGCAGCCCATGCTGCAGTGGCGTGGCAGTCATGGCACGTGTTTGAACATGGGGTGAGGGGAGGGCGTGCACCTAAAAGTGCAGGAGAAAGTTTTCCTGCAGATTAAGAATTGGATGTTATACCTGTTCATTGTAGGGATATGTAGATGATTAAAACTGCAGTGGCCACCAGAAGTTTTTTCTGTAATCCAGATGTGAAGCAGAAGAAATTACTTACTGCTGTGCTGAATAAATACAAAAAGGTTGGAGTACAACCAGTAAATATACAGGAAATGTTTCTTAGAAGCAGCATGTTGGTTCACTGGTATTGCTGCCAGCTAGATAATACCATATGTAGCAAGGAAAAGGCTCCCCAGAGAAGTGTAGCATGTCAGCTGCTATTGCTGTTGCAAAGGTATTGTTAGAAAAGAACATCTCTGCTCAGAAACTTGAAAGGTGTGGGATTTACCCAATCCTTTCTGTGAACCAGAATCAACAGGGCTGTTGCTAACCCTGACCACATAGTAAAGGATGAAGTTCCTTGGCATGTTTTGGTGGCTAGTGATAGCATTAGCGATCACCTTCTGCTCAAGTACTGGCAGAGTTGAACAAGGATTAAGTTAATCCTTCAGAGATGAATTTTAAATCATGTTTATCTGTAACTTGTTTATTTTAATACTCTTAACTTGAAATCATTCTCTTTTCTAAGAATACTGCTGTATTTACATTTTGATACCTCTTTGCAGAGACACAAAATGGCTGTTTGCATGGTGATTTTAGTAGAGTTCTGAGTTTTATTTTTAAATCCTCCAGGTAAAGCACCTCTACTTGGTCCGTTCCTTCTATTGAGAGGGGATGATGGACGAAATGATTTTGGGGTAGTTAAAGCCAAAGATTTCACTCTCATAGGAGGGCCACATATTTCCTATTAAGGCTATATTGTAATGCTGTGCAATTTGCTCCATATTCAAGCTCTCCTTTTAACTATCTCTGCTTACTTATTCACTGCCCCAGAGCACATAGTAGGTCAAAAAGGTAAGAGAGTGAGCAGTCAGTCTACAGCAGAGCAGCCCAAGCTGGGAGTAGGAGGAGTGGAAATGCAAATCACACTGGTTGGAGCACAGTGGCTTTCTGGGTGAGCAGGTAGGCAGCAGAGTAGGTCAGGGTAAGGAGCGGAGTTGTTGCTGGTTTGGGCCCTGAGGTGGGGAGAAAACAGCCACCATTCTCAAAAGAGAGTGAGTGAGCGTGCACCTGGGCAGCAGGGGAACTGTAACGCTGCCTTATTCAAGCAGGGGCAACCGCAGGACAACCTTGCAGGGAGACAGAATGGTAGGGCCTGGTATCTGTCAGAGTAAGATGCTCTTTCATTTAGCAGCTTGGAGAGAACTACTCCTTCCTTTAGCCTCTCTTGGAGGAGATGAAGGACCATTCTGTGGCCTTCGTACAGCACTTGAATCATCCCTGAGCAACTTGGGTAAGGTGTGCTCCTTATTTTTTTTTCATCCTTTGTCTGTCAAGTTCCTAGACACTAAAGAGAAGAAGGTAGAAAAGACCCTTCAGTCTGACCACAATGTCAGCACTGCCCCATGCAATGACTGCCTTTGGTCCTTTGCTGTGAGATCCGGAGAACCCTGTGTGCACTTGCTGGTTAATGTATGATGCACTGTCTGGCACCCACTCCACTTCCTAATTAGGATTTATTTATGACAAAGGGAACTCTGATCTGTACATATATTAGATATTCCACAATTGTTGATCCTCAGTTGCACAGCTTATTGCAGGCTAGTAGGTTATCTCCACTAAAAAACCTATTTCCCCCTGTTGCTAACTTGCAGTTACTTCCCCGTCCGACTGTTGCTTATATTAAGGTTTGAAATACATTTTGTCATGTTGTAAGAAGTTAATAAGGCCTGCCTCACAACCAATTTTGATCACTCACTGACACATAAATAGTATGTGCCAGTTTTCAAGCCATTAGTTAGTGGCTTTAGTTAAGAAAAGTTGCACTGTAGATGGTAATCCTATTGCTCGGTTCTAGCTTTCTGAAGTGTTGACCAACCTTTATAAGGCTCTGGTCACTTGTTTGGAACTGTGACCATGTCCTAGTCTCATTGACCTAAGCCCAACAGCAGCATTGAATATGGTATGTCACCCCAATCAGCATGGTCCCTGATCTGCAAATGCAGTGTGCTCATAGATAGGCCTGCTGCAGTGGAACTGGAAGTGTTTGGTGTGTGTTATTTCACTGCTTCTCAGAAGTATCTGGTATCTCTTAGGAACACAAGATAGTTTTAGGCACAGAATATTTCATCTGCAGGAAACAGGAGCTTCCCAGTTGGACAGGATAATTCCTCTTTTTGTTTATTTTTTTTTTGATTTCCACATTATATGAGTATGTTGTTTCTCAGGTATTCAGATAGCATTCATTATCCAAGTGACAACTTCTCTTTGGAAGCATGTATAGTCTTTATTCTTTTTCTGATAAATCCAATAGCTTGGCTGTGTGGCTAGTGATTAACAGCAGCCATTCCCATTCAAAATTGAACCCATAGTTGGTTCAAAGAATTAATCTTACTTCTCATGCATCTTTTTTTTTTCAGTTTGGTGTACCCGCTGGATTTGTATCCAATCCTGCTGTCTGGCTGAGGCAGTGATGGAAACCCTTATTATTTTAATTGGAGACCTTTGGAACTAGACCTTGGGTCTAGAAAGAAAAATGAATTAAAAAGGCAGTTGCACTTCAGAGAGGGAAATTAATCCTTGAGAAAGGAAAAATCCTTTGTTTTTGTGGAAGGAAGACCTTGGATAAGTTCTTAAAATGTGTTTCTTCTCCCTGTAAATTGTGTCTAGAAATTCAAAAAGCTAAATCAAGGGAGAAGCTTCTTTTGCATTTTGGGCTTGCTTTTGTGAAGGCACAAAATTGTTTTCTGTTTTGTCCTGAATACAATTTAGATTTAGAAATAAGATTTACATGTTCAGCCAGAGATATGACAGTCCTGTAGTGCAGGACTTGTATAAAAATTAGCTTGTATAAAATTGTTTATAAAAATGGTAACAATCTGTTGAGCTTTTTTTAATGTCAAACAAGGTCATAAGCACTCTGTTTTCTCTTTTTTTCCCTTTAGGTGTAATGTAGCAGCAGGAGTTTAAAATGTATGTGTTTTACTGAGGACAGAGAGTTAAAATTGCTTAAATCAGGGACCATTTGTACTGATTTAATTTACTTAGAAACTCTGTGGAGGCCTGTAATATGGTTTCTTATGAAAGGTTATTGGTGTCAGACATAGGTGAGTTGCAAATTAATGCTTGGGACCCATTTAACAGTTACATAGATTATTGGTAATGAGCTTTTTACCTGAACAGGTAAGATGAAAATGCATAAGAGCTTAGTTGTCTGACTTCAGGTGCTAAGAAGAAAGTCAAGTTACTATGCAACTGAGTCTAAATGACAGCCACACACCTTTCTTTTTGGCTCTACCCTGCGCACTTGTCTTATTGTAACTGTGTGTGCATGTAACCTTCATCTATGGCCTGCAGTGGGCCAGTTATTGTGGTGCTGGACCTGGAGAGGTGGGTTAGAAGTGAACCTCGTCACATGTAGTTGCTGAAAGACTTATTCTTGCGGGGAATTAGGGTAGAGAATGAATCTTTAAATGAGTTTACTTTTATCCCCACTGCTTATAACCTTCCTTCTTGTCTCACTACCCCTACTAAAGCCACTCTACAGCGGATTTATCACAAGGTGCCTTAGAAAGAAGGAGCATGTCTGGGATAAGAGCCATAGATGTCATTAATCCAAGGGATTTCTCCTTGTTTCTCTGCCCATTTGGGTAGAGGGGAGGCACTTCCTAAGGTCAGGCAAGGAGACCCCCTACAGGGTGTTCCTGGAGATTTAAGCTGTTAACTAGACCGCCTTGTTGCTGTAAGACGAGTAGTAGAATGGTGTTTGAGTTTCCTGGCGCCATAAGATCTTTGCCTTTTAAAATCATATGCTGCTGTCAGATACCAAGGAAGACCAGAGGACTACTCCTTTTGATACGCTGATGCTAAACCTGAGGACCAGAGGAATGCTAGATAGAAGAGCATTCCTTGTGGCTATTCATCATTTTCTCTAAAATGAGTGTCTGAATCCAGCGTTGTGAGTGGTGTGTGCTTATGTGTATTGAGGCTGGATAAGAGACCAAAGCAACAACATTTTTTTTCATGTACAAGTGTGAAAGAAAAGACTTTCTCTTTTTTTCCTATCTGGGAAAATATTGGATATGACAATGTCATGTAGATGTAGCAGAACATCTCAATTGGTACAATTGGTAGAATGAAAAACTGGGAACTGATAGTGTTAAATACATTGGCTAATTAGACCGTTAAAGAAGCCAGGAGTTTAGCAGGAGTCAAAGTGCCAAGTCATTTATCTAAATAAGTTGATTTGCAGTAAATACCAACTAAATAAAGTTTTAGAAGGTACATAAAACTGCAGAGTTCAAATACATCTTGCTAGAAGGAGAATTTTCTGTGGGGTTATTCCATGTTTGCCTCCAAAGAGTCTCTGGCAACTTATTCTGAAACACTGGTGCTGTTGCAGCTGAAGACACAACATCAGGCTGGGTGGATGGTGGCTCTGACTCCCCTTGGCTGTTCTGCATTCCGTTCTGGTTTTACATGTTACTTTCTCAGAAGCTCCATCACAAAAAATTTACCCTTAAATTTACCCTTTATCAGGCAGGGAGAGAGGAGGAATTTTGTGATCCATCAGTGAGGGTTATCTGGTTTATGCCCATCTCAACTGGTGAGTCAAGTCCCTTGGGCAAGAAGGTGGATGCCAACCATTGAGCTCAGAGCTAAGGCGGCTTTGCCAAGTAATAACCTTGAAGTTTAGGAGCTGCATTTGGAAATTATAAATAGCAGGAGGTGGTCTCCCTGTAAGCTCCAGGATGCCCTTGTGACTATCTGCTTTCCTCAGAGGGAGGCAGTCTGCTCTCAACTCACTGCTCCAAGCTGCTAGCATAGTCTTTCAATGGGGAGCATTTTGTAGCTGGTCATACCTTTTCCAGACCTATATTCTTGTGAACTGTGATGGTTGTCTGTCAGTCCTTATGTATGTGATGTGAATATTTTTGATGTCCTGTGATTTCAAAATTGAGTTAGCGCCAACTGTTTGATTTTCATGTCCTCCCAAGATATGAGTTTTAAATGGAGGAGAGGATATTTTAACAAAATGTGGCACTGAACCTCTTGCTGAAGGGCACATATGAAGATTGTATTTATAGCGTTCTTGCATTCCTTCTACGCTTGGTTTGTACTGTTTATATTTGATGTGTTGTGGCTGATTTGTAATAGTATATTGGAACTTATTCTCCTTAAATAAACTTTTCACTATGCAACCAAGAACTTTGTCTTCTGTTTAGAGCAAGTGAGTGTCTTGATATGAAAAACTGAACTTTAGACTTTCCAACAACAGAAGAATATAATTAAACTTAGTTTTATGAGCAAAGAAGAGACAAAACAGGAATACAATTAAACTTAGTTGTATGAGCAAAGAAGAGGCAAATACTCAATGTACTTTGCACTATACTGGACATTCTGGTTGCAAATGGGTAGGAAAATGTTCTGTTGTCAGCTGGTGATGATGCTTCCAGCCAGGAAATTTTCTGTCTGTTAAAATGACTTTCTGGGATTCGCTGCAGTGCTTGAGATGACACCGAAAGCCTGGAGAATTGGAGAAGAACAAGCAAGTAGCCAAGCTCATACTGTGGACGTGGGTGGAGTTTGAATGCTTTACCCTCCAGTGCTTCATACTGGTACTTTTCACCTCCATTTGCAGAGATTCCCCAGAGCTAGTTATTCTGTACTTCAGCTTTCAGTCTGAAGGACTAAAAACATCCCTTCAGTTACCAGATACTGATTAAGTTATCTAGAGAAAAGTGTTTGCTCTTTGTATCTCCTCGTAGCTGCTTGCCTATCAACTTTATCTAACTATGAAAACTATATTTACATGGCCTGAAGAAAGCACCTGCTGGTCAAAATGGGAATGATAGCTGCAGCCTGAGCCATACTTCCTCACTTGTCTTGTTATGAAGCTCAGTAGGAAAAGTGCTGCAGAAGTTCAGTTGTCTCTGTTCTAGTCCTGTGTTTCTTTGGAGCACTTCTATAAAATCATTCATGGGCAGGAGCAATCATAAAGCAAGTTGATCAAAGGGATAGATGACTGCCAAGTTAAAGATGTTTCATCTCGGTTTAGGACCACCAAAGAGAAACAGTGCTACAGCTATTTGAGTACCATGCACTCTCTGTGAATCCCTGTCCTTGTGCTTGGCTCAGGCATATGGCCAAGAGGAAAACTAAGCAACTTGGTGGGGATGCAGGGAAGTGATGTGAAATTTCACAACGTTAGTTCTTTCCCGCCCTTTCTGTAATTTTTTGTGGTTGGGTTGCAGCAGAAACGCTCTGATCGTGAGCTGCTCAGTGAAGGTCTTGCAGCAGGCTTTGTCGGCCCTGCCTGGGAAGTGACTCTTCCCCGTTTCAGCTGCACGTGGAGAACAGTTCTTTGGCTGTGGAAGCCCTGTCATTGTTTTTAGTGGTGCTTGATTATCAACAGCAGTTTTGAACTTAGCAGAGCTATTTGTTGTTACACAGGTGGTATTGGATACACAGTGGAGTCTCTGTAGTAACACACGGCTGCGCACACACAGAGATTTAATTACTGTTTAAGGAAGGTCTGCCACCATCCTGCCTTCTCTTGGTGGCAGCCCTGACTGCCGAATAAGAGAAGCAAGTTTCACACCTGCTCCTTTTTAGGAGCGCTGCGTGAAATGTGTACAGCCGCCACCATTTAGGAATCGGCACACAGCCACCCCTCCCTGGAGAGGGATGTGCGGCTCGGGCTCTCGCCGTGACTGTCATGTACCATGGAGGCGCGGGCGGGCCTGGCTTAGCACCGCCAGAGCTGCGGGCCTTGCCCTCCCCACCTCCTCCCTGCTGCCGGCGCTGCTCCCCCGCCGCTCTCGGGCGCTCCTAACGCCGGCCGAGGCGGGGCGGCCGGGGCGAGCCGCGCCGCCGGCCGCGGCGGGGAGGCCGAGGGCGGCGGATGGCCGGCGGCCGCCCGCGGCTGAGCCGCGGCGCCTTAATGGCGGCCCTCCGCGGCCTACGCGGCCGCCCGCCGCCATGCTGCCCGCCTGCCGCGGGGCCCGGCCGAGGGGCAACGCCCAGGAGAGCGGCCTCGCCTTCTACGTGCTGTGGGCGCTGCGGGAGCCGCCGCGGCGGCTCGGCAGGTGCGGACGGGCTCTGCCACGGGCGGCCCCGCCGCGGTAGCGGCTGCGCCGGGGCCTGCGAGGCCGCCCCGGCCCTGTCCGGGGGGTGGGTCCCCCGCGGGCGGGGGGCGCCTCTCCTCGCCTCTCCTCGCCTCTCCTCGCCTCTCCTCGCCTCTCCTCGCCTCTCCTCGCCTCTCCTCGCCTCTCCTCGCCTCTCCTCGCCTCTCCTCGCCTCTCCTCGCCTCTCCTCGCCTCTCCTCGCCTCTCCTCGCCTCTCCTCGCCTCTCCTCGCCTCTCCTCGCCTCTCCTCGCCTCTCCTCGCCTCTCCTCGCCTCTCCCCTCTGGAGGTGCCCCTGTCCGCGGGGCTGTGCTGCCCCAGCTCACGGCTGCACTCCCTTCCCGGGCTACCACTTGCTTTCTTCATGGCATCCCTGCACGGTCTCCTCTTGAAATGACGCAAACCTTCTCCTTTTGCCCTCCCCTGGCATAAACGTGTTGTCAAGTCTTTTCGTGTATTTTTTGGACCTTTCATTTTATTCCGTGATGATTACCTCTTGTCTTCTGTTGTTTTTCTTCCCTCCCCTCGCAGCAAGTCCAGCAAGATGGGTTTCCAGGCTTGGCTGCCCCTGCCGTTGCCAAAGCAGCTGGTGGTGTTCGGGCTGGGAGACTGGAGCTGTTACTCACCAAACACAAGCATCGTGGCGGACGTGCTGGTGTCCCCGGGCGTCGCGCCGCAGCGGGTCGGCACGCTGGAGCCCACCCGCAGGTCTCGGCGGGAGCTGGTGCTGCCGGGGTGTCAGCAGGGGTGTCCTGGAAAAGCCTTCTGCTCTGTGGTGCTGCCCAGTTCTGCTGGTGTCATCCCAAAGCTGATCAGGCCTGCTGGTCCTCCACCATGGTGTTTCTCTCTAGTGATGCTTTCAGCTTCCTTTTGGCTGCTTTCAGGGCTGGATCTTTTTTGGCTTTGGGGTGTTACCAGCTAGTGTGGAGCAGGACTTTTTCCCAGGTCAATGTCACTTCTTGGCTGAAACCCCATGGTCCCTTGTGCAGGTCTCTGGTGTGGGAAGGTGACTGGAGGACAGATATTTTCATGGCCTCATTGAAAGAGATGGATAAAGGCAACTCTGTGAAGCTTGTACTGACTGTCAATGGACAGGTAAAAAAGCTGACATCCTACTCTCTTCCTGCCCAGGGTCCTAAATGTTGTTACTTCTGAGCTACAGAGCTTCCTCTCCCACTGTCTCGTTTTCCTTCTCTTTACTACTCCAAGGCAGAGCTGCCTCACGTGGATCTGTTAACGCTTATTTGTGCTGAGCCTAAACCTCCTGTGATGCTCCAGGCTATTCCCTAAACAGCTTTGCCAGAACACCTCATGTGTCGCAGGACATGGGTAACAGAGAGCGGTTCACTTGCAGTTCCACTTTCTCCTGGGTCTGTGGTACTTACACAGTTGTTTTACCTTCTGCTGAAGCCCTTGGATTTAGCACCTCCCAGTGCCTGGCTTTGCTTTTCTTTGTTTATTCTCTTGGTGCTGGAGATGAAAGCTGGGCTATTCCCTTGCAGCGAATCTGACCTTTGCAAGACATCTTTTTGCTCACCCTTTGTGGATGGAGGCCAGCACTCTCGGTGTGTCCTTTTATTCTCACTGTCACTGTCTCTGCCACAGCTGCTCCGAGGTGTCTCCAGCAGTACACCCACCCACCCCTTCCTCATCCCAGAGACCACCCAGTCACCAGTGCTCCCAGCAGATGATATGCCCCTTGGTCAGGACCTGGAGCATCCTACTGTGGTACGTGTATCTTGGAGCCTTCCTCTCATTATTTCATCCTCTGCTTAGTACCTTTTCCCTCACTTGTAGCTGCTTAGTTGATGTCTAGCAGAAACATTTGCTGCTGCTCTCTTAGTGGAGACCTGGCTAAGCAAGTTTTGGAGCTGAAGATTCACTTGTGCTAAAGAAAGTGGTACTCCATTGAAATGCTTTTGGAAGGGTTGAATTTAACAGCCCTTGGTGGGTTGATCGATCAGCCTGGTTACTCCTAGCACAAATGGCCTTTCTGCCTTTCCAGTTGCCTTGTGTTAGCTGTGTCCATCGCAGCTAGCAGTCTGAAAGCAGACCACTGGGCATATAGCAGCAGGTAGCTGCATTGCTCAGCATATATTTGGTGGCTGATGCTGTTGGCATGCTGGCTCTTAAGCCTCAATAGGAAGACAAGCCTGAAAAGTCACCATGTGAAACTAATCTGTGGCCCAGCAATAGACAACTCACAGTAGCCTCAGGTCTTTTTCTTCAGGGCTGATTTGACTGGGACTCTTGTCACAGGTTAAGAGTCAGAGCTCAGAGGTGACTGCTAGAGCATCCAGGCATGGGAGGAAGGACGTCTGCCCAGCACTGAGGACCCTGGTGGTACCCTGTGCCCTGAAACCACCATGTGGCAAGGTGGAACCCAGCCAGGCCTGGAGGAAGAGTCCTGTCCACCCCAAGAAGCCCAGGAAAGTTTTATTTGAACCCACAGCATCTGAGAGAGATCTCAGTGAAGAAGGTAACTCTGGCAGCTTCCAGGTTTATTTTACAGGTCTTGTCTGAATGATCTGCTGGGCAACAACTTCCCAGTCCATTTCTCTGTATACCTCCCAGGCAAGATGGGCTTGTCTGTCTCGGCTTGCAAAATACCGAGAACTGCTCCTTAGTGCTGGATAAACTGCTTGATGATTTTTCTGCCTGTTGGGAAAAGGCCAGAAATAGAACATGGGACACTCTTAGCATCAACACTCTGTACCATAACGTAATATGCGTATTTCTTCATATGAGTAAAAGTGCTTTATAAGTGAAGGCAAGTATCATTAGCCTCGTTTTACAAAAGAGTAAATTGAGGCACAAGAAAGTTACCTACTGTGACATTCTGTAACCTCTCCATTAGTCTGTTTGTTCCCCTGCTAACAGCATACCACTTGGTCCATAGAAGACATTGGTTATTATTAAGGTATAGAGAATATAAAAAGGAATATATGTATAATTAGTGTAATTGTACTGACTTTTCAGTAATGAGAAGGTAGCTGCCAAGGGATTTGGAAACAAAACCGTTAGCTTCTGGAGTGTGAATTCCAAGTCAGCTCCAGGGTGTGACCAAGTTTGTGTGTAAATGTTTGACAATAGCTCAGTAGTCCCCATGTGAAGTGACTTCTTGGGACTTGGCTTGCTTCTCACAAAGGCAAATATAGCTCCATCATAAAGTTGCTTCTGCTGTAGGCAGTATGAGAAGTGGGGAAATGAGCTTCCATCAGAGGGGTAAAATGCAATGGTGACAGCATGATGGCCCTCAAAGGAAGCATGCCTTGCTCTTACCTGTCTTCTGCATTTCTTCTTCTGAGACTTTCTTCAGGATTCTTGGTCTTGCACCTTGTTTGTTACAGTGAGGTAGCTTTGTGCTGGGGGTTGGAGGAAGGAAGGCCAAAGGGCTCTTAAACCATGGAGTTGAACATTTTCCAGGGTATGTCTGCTGGCTGCTTTCTTTATGGGGCCATCTCTGTGTTTCCTCTGCAGATCTGGCAGTGGAGGAGTTGCGAGGTGAGGATCTGGTTCCTAGATCCTGGTTTGTCTTTTCAGCTACTTGGTGATGCAATTCCCTTTAATGTCACAGACCTTTCATGCTTCATCCTTTATCTCCCCAGGGATCAAGAATAACAAGTAGGTTGTGTGTATATACTGTTCTCCTCCATGCGATTGCCCTCAGTATAGGTGCTTTCAGTACCTTCAGGCTCTCCAATACCCCTCTGTAGCTCCTCTGAATCTCAGGCACACCTCTGGGTGCATAGCTCTTGGAGGCAAAGGGTAAGATGTGGAATAGACTTTGATTAAAAAGTATTTTTTAGCTTGGTCAGCCAACTGCAAGGGCATGGGAGAGAAAAGGAGGAACAGAGCAGTATGAGGAATATCTTTGGATATCAACTCCTGGCTTCTGGTTGCTGTATCTTAGGCACTAACAAGCTGTCCCTGGGTAGCCCTCCCTCACAAGGAGTAACAGGGGGATAGCATAACTGGGATATCCCTTCTGGGGATGGGTAATCGATGGGGGCCATCCAAGCTTGTCTGAAGTGGCAGCCTGTATTTGTCCTACATCCAGCCAGACTCTTTGCTGGCTCCCTCTGCTAGCGATGTCTCTCCTTGTACAGAAATTACTCCCCAAAGCCACAGAAAATCTTCCTCAGGGAGCTATGTCTCTTGCCACCCCAGAGGGAAGAGACCTGGGGCCCTTGCTTTCCCATTTCTTCCCTCTGAGCCTTCAGTTGTCTTCTCCCCAGCAGGGAAGGGAGCTGGGGGTGTCTCATCTGACTCTGCTCACAGCCCTGTGCTCTCCCCTCCCCAGGCAGTCCCAGCCCACGGTGGTGCCATGCCATGTGCCTCAGTGACCTGGGGACAGCTGTTCTGATCGGTGGAGAAGGTGTCGATCAGCAGTCCTGCAAGGATGCACTCTGGAAGCTGGAAATTGGTGGGGACTTTAGGGCTGTCAAAGGCAGTGGGGGCAGTGGGACTTGAGGACAACTCAGGCAGATGGGAGGGGGTACCTGGGGGTCTGTGCATAGGGAGGAGACAGCTAAGGTGTCACATCTCCTAGGATGGTCACCAGGCTGAGCTGAGAGTGTAGGGTGCCATGAGAGGCTGTGGGGTTGTATGTGAGAGCCCTCCAGGAGCTAAGTTCTGGAAAGAGTTGGGTGAGTTTTAAGGGGTAAAAGCAACAGCATGGTTTGCAATCTGCGTGTGGTGACTGGTGGAGAAGTGTGAGATACAATTCCAGTGCCTTGCAGCTTTCTGCAGCTCACTGATCCTCTCTTCCACCTTACTATTCCCCACCTAGTTAGTGTTCCCCTTCATTCCTTACACAGACACATTTCTGTATGAGTCCCTTCTAGCTCTGAATCAGAGGAGAGGAGGAGATGAAGGGAGCAAGGTCTTGGGTAAAGATTTTATGACGTATTCTTTAAATGTGGAGAAATTGAGAGCACCTTTGAACCTTCACACCACCTGTCTGGTGTTGCTTCCACAGACAGTGATTTCTGGCTTCCAGTGGGTTTCCAGCTACAAAATGCCATGCCATCGTGCTTGCGTGGTCACACAGCTACCTATGACCCAGATACCAAGCGTATCTACATCTTTGGGGGCATAAGGGAGGACAAAGACTACAGCAGCATCTACATTCTGGACACAGTCACCTGGAAATGGCTCCTCGTGGCTGTAAGTACTGCAGCTCTTCCAAGACAAAAGCACATGAGGGGGTGGCAGGTCCTGCCTGAATATGGCAATTGTTGTGCCCAATATTCTTGCTCCAGGAGTCTTGATCCACTGTTGCTGCAGGTTGTCTGAGCTGCTTAGTTGGGACTGACAGATATAAGAAGGCCACAAGCTTGACAGAAACCAGGGGCTGTGCCTACAATGAATGAAACAAGGGGAAAAAATGGTTGCTGCAGAGTGCTGTGTCTGACCAAGGTCATGGGTGGGAGGTACTGTACAAGTGGCAGAGGCAAATGGCCTCTCATTTTATATGGTGCTGTTGAGAGCTTCACTGGATGTTGAGTTGAAGAGTTGGTCTTCTCAAATCAGGGACTGGTCTGTGCACAGCAGATCTCTGAGCTCTTTAGTTACCTGTCATGTCCTTGCAGAGGGCCCTGTCAGCGAAGAACTATCTGTCTCTTTCCTGGCTAAGTCACAAGATGGCTTTTACAGAATAAGCCTGGATGAGATCTTTCTGTTTTCTGTCATCTGAGGAAGCTGGGGTAGAAGGTTGACTTCCTTCTCTCATCAGAGCATTCTGGCGGTGCACAGTACACAAAGGATGTACTGTCTGCCCTGGTGGCAAAGATCGGCTGGGGAGCCAATAAAGTGAAAATTGAGACTTGTCAAACTCGCTGCATGAGGTGGGTCCCTTTCCCACCGGTCATGCAGCACATAATGCACTTCTCATAACAAATATATGTTGAACTTTTTCCAGGCTAAAGGGAGGGTGCCAGTGCTCAGCTACCACAGTGCAACTGTCTACCGGAAGGAGCTCTTTGTTTTCGGAGGGACTTCCCCCAAAAAGGCATCACTGGCAGTTGGGCCCTGCAGCAATGTGCTCTATGTCTTCAATCCAGAGCATGAAATTTGGTACCAGCCCATCTCAGAAGGGGAGAAGCCTCTGCCTAGGCTTGGGTGAGAGTGCTCTTATTCCAGCCTTCCAAAACAGAGCAGGAAACCTCTGCTCACCTTCCGTTGCACCACAGTGTAATTTCCTAAATATTATATGATTCTTCTCCGCTGTTTGTTCCTAAAGACAGGGCTATGGTTTGAGCAGTGTGACTCCCAGTACTTCCTGTCGTGAGTCCTGATGGGATTCTGTCCTTGGACTGCAGTGGCTGGGGGTAGAGGCAGGTGTAGACTGAAACTATGGCAGCCCAATAAGCAGAAGCCAAGGCTGAAACGTCAGTTTTGGGAACTTGCTGAAGATACTTTGTTCACTTGCTGCTTCTCTGCCCAGGCATTCAGCTACTCTACTGAAGAACAAGCTGCTGATTTTTGGGGGTCGGAGGACTTCTCTCTACCTCAGTGACATGCATATCCTGGATCTGGGTAAGAAAGTCTGTGCCAGGTGGATGCCTTGGGAAGGTCTGTTCTAAGGCAGGGACTGGGGAATGAGGTATGCTCGATGGGAAGGTAGCATTAATGTTATAAGAACTCCTGACTAGGAAATGGAGATGGAAAACTATGGGGTAAAAAAAAACCCTTTCTGGGGTAAGAGGGGAGGCAAAGGGGAAAAACAAGAGACTGCTTTTTTGAAAGAAGCTGGGTAACAGAGAATGCAGGTTGCTGAAGTGGCAGGGTGTGGAAATTTTTGTCTAGTTATGAGGCTGAGCTTTTTGGGCATTTCACCTGCCTTTCCCCTGGCTGTCAGGTTTCATGGAGTACACGCCAGTGCCCTTCCTCACAGGACAGCCTTCCGCACGTTGGTAAGATCCTATTGCAGACCCAGGAGCTATCTTCTTCCTCTGTCCTTTCTCTTTGAAGTCAGGTTTAAACAGTGCTTGTGATCAGACCCACTTGCATATCTCTGTCTCCCTAGTCAAAATACAGTGGATGGCCCTCTGCTGCAGGACCAGAAATTCCTGTGCTGGCCTAGTTGATGCCTGTAGGGTGTGTGGGAGTACAGACCCCTTAGTCCCCCTGGAAATCTGCCTTTCAGGCTAGGGGAGGTTTTCTGCCATGTGCTAGTGAACTTGCTGTTTGGTCTCCACAGTATGTGGAGTACAACAGACACACAGAGAGGAAGAGACTCTTGTACCAGGACTATGCTGTTCCTAAAGGGACACTATTGCCCACTAGAACAATGACTTAAATCAATCCAAAGCCCAGCTAGCCTGCTATCTCACTCCATAGAGAAAAACATAGGAGTTTTGATAGCTCCTTCTGAGACAGTTAGGTGCTTTTCAGGCCTGATTATGGCCTGACCTGCAGAGGCAAGCAAACAGCTCTTTCGGGGTTATTCAGCAAGTCAGGGCAGAAGAGAAGCAGAAGTTAACTTCCATTCTGCAGCTTAAGCCTCCAGCCTCTTGCTGAAGTCTGCCCACCCCTGCCCATTGCTGACTGAGGCAACCCCAGCAGGTTTTGCTGTAGTCACCTTTTGGCTTTGCTTTGGTCACAGTTTTCATGCAGCTCTGGCTGTGTCGGACCAGAAGGTTCTGATCAGTGGAGGCTGCAATGCCAAGGGAGCCCTGCAGGATGCCTTTGTCTTCCACCTAGGTAAGTGACTCTCCCTGTTAACATAGCTGAAGGTGACTATGGGGCTGCAGTGGTGTTTCTGAACACCTGGTCTGGTCCATTTGTTTCATCCCTTGCACTACGAATGGGCTTGTCAGTATTGATAGCCCCTTTCTACTTCAGATACTCTTTCATGGAGCACGGTGATCCACCACGACCTCTGTTCTGTGCCCCGAGCTGGCCACACGTTGCTTGACCTGACTCCTGCCCACCTGATGGATGTGGACAAGGAGAACAAAGAGGAGCATAACCTGCACACGGTGTTGGTCTTTGGGGGCTCCAACTGTGCCGGGATCTTTTACAACAGCACAGTCAAGATCCAGCTGGATGTAGGATAATGCATAATACTTGGAATGAGCCTGGAACAGCAAGGGCTCTTCACCAGCCTGAATACAGACATGGATGGCAATAAATGAGTCCAAGCAATGTGGCAGTCCAAGCATCTATATGCAGGTGAATGCTGCCTTGGCACAAAGACTTTGTAGAGTCTTTCTGAAGGCTGTGGGTATTGCCCTCTTAGGGTAGCTGCTATACAGCATCAGACTGACAGAAATTGTCTCCCATATCCCTGGCTTGGTACCTGGGCTTGCAGATGAGCCTGCACAGGAACAGTCACAGCCTTCTGGGTTTCTCTTCTCGCCCTACAGGTTTCTGGGCTGGAACCTGTGGAGTGCTTTCAGCTCTGAAGGTGACTCAGGTGTTGGGTTTCATTTGTGATGAGTAGAATGGGATTTACTCATGCCACTTGGAAGGTCCTCACAGTGAAAGTACAGGCATGATTCTGGTTTGGAGGGAATCTGGGGTGGGATTCCCTTGGGCAATAGTCTGCAGCTGAGGACTAGGGAAACACCCAGAGCAGTGTCTGAGGATGGGAAAAGGAAGAGAATGCCATCATTTTCAGTGTACGGGAGTGAGCTGGTTGTGTCTTGCCGACTATGGCACAACCATGTAGCTTTGCTCTAGAAAGACGATTATAAATTCCACAAGACTACTGCTAGATGTAAGGAAGAGGTACAAATCAGCTGTCCCAGTAGTAGTTCTTTTGTCATTACAAGGGGTGGCAGAGTTGCTGACTGTTGGCTCTTACAAGACCCATGGGACTCAAAAAGGGTTGGGATTAAGCTGTCTTCTGTCAGAGACTAGCTCTTACTGTTTATATCCATGGCACTGATGATGATGCCATAGCTCTGAGACAGCTGCAAGGACAAGCAGGCCTGCTGGGTTAGCAGCACACTGTGTACACTGGTTCCCTGATGCTCTTTCTGTAGATGGGAGAAAGAAGAAGCCCCTGTGGGGAGTCCAGAATTCGCTCAATGCCTCACAGTTGTTTGTGGCCATATTCCGCCCCCCCCGCCCAAAGCCATACAAAGGGGACTTCTGATAATTATAGATGCTACTGCTTTAATGTGCTTCATGGAGATACATCAAATAGAAAAAACATAGTCAGAAGTAGCTGCAAGCTTTCCAGCACAAGCATAGCTCCTGTAAGTCATCCAGGCTACTTCCAGGTCCTCTTCCTGGGTGCCTTCTTCCCACCCAGATAAAAGTGAGACAATAGCACTAGGGCCTCCTGCTGGCACTCAAGTCCTACTCAAGCAGTAGCTGTTGTCCTCTTTGACCCTTCAGCTTACTTGATGTGATGAGTAGAAAGGCTTCAAGCTCGCAGCTCTGCAGGAGTATCTGGCTGCAGGGATGGGTGGCTTACTTTGAATGCCTCTAACTCCAGGAGAGCTTTGTTTATTCTGGTTATTATGGGATATGGACCCATATCCACTTTGAATCTGCAAAAGGAAAAGAATTTGTGAGGTACTATGAGTTGGACAGCCAGTGCAGCAGTGAGCAGAAGAGCAGAGGAGTATGCTGTGCCTGCCCAGTATGGGAGAATCTCACAGGCTAGGGTACATTTGCATTAAGAGAAAAGATTCATCCTTGTAGGTTTAAAAACAAATGCTAGAGGAAAGGTTAGTTCTTCCATCTTGACTAGGCTTTTACATAGTGTGCAGCAGAAGGTAAGAAGGCACTATGCTTTTCCTGGGAATCATGCAGCCACTACTTGCATAGGTTTAAGGCTTTCAACAAATAGAGTCAGATTAATCTTTGCCCTGTCTGCAGCATAAATATAGGGCAAACAGGGAAAGAGGATGTGGAGTGTGGGCAGCCTTAGCTTTTCTAAGGACATAGATCAGGTTTCCTCCAGGGGCCTCTAAGAAGAGAGCACAGCTCCTTATTTCCAAGAGCTTCCAAAAGAGATAGTATTTGTGACATAGGAAAGCATCCCTCCTGCCTCCCCTATCCAGTTATGGATTCTTCTCTTTATGAATTTTCCTAATAGGCACAAGGAGCAGCAGAAGGTAACCTCTGACAGCCCAGCACAAGGAGTAGGTGCCCTTGAAGAGTGCCTCAAGCTTAGCCTTGATTACCTTTCAGCATTGAAAACTTGAGGCACCAAGCACAGATCAGCCATGGAGACCTGCAAATGTAGCAGAGAAAAGGGGTCAGAGTAACTCAGAGCCTGTCCCATCATGCTTCACTGTCGTGGCAGGCTTTTACAGCAGGATAGAAATTATTTTATCAGCCAGTACAGAGGAGTTATCACAACAATCCCATTCTTTAATCCAGCATAAATAATACAACAACAGTACAAGGAAAGGAGCTTCATAGGAGTCACTAGTAGAAGAAGCCATCGGCTTTCAGGGAGCTTCATATTTACCAGCTGATCATCATGACTTCAAGGACAAAGTGCTTCTATGGCAACTGCCTCTGAGCAAAGAAGTCTGCTGGCAAGCTGCAGAGGGAGGCGATGGAGGGAAGGGGCAGTTTGTGTGGCTGGGAAAAGATGAATAAATTTTGTTTGTTTGCATTGCAGGAGTATCAAGCAGCTCCTGCTGATGTCAAGACCTGATACGTGATAGGGCCTTTGCACACAGGCTCAGGGACTTGCAATCTGAAGAGAAGACTCAAGGACAATACAGCTAGCTGCACAGAGGCAGCTACCCCCCACCCCACTCCCCAGGTCACAAAGTTCTGGGTGCCTTTCAGAGCACATATTATTCTCCAGCATAAGATCTCATAACTAGCTTTTGCCCACCAAGGTCTCCAGTTCCATAAGGCTCCTACTAGACAATCCTCTGGATCACAGGTCATTGCAGGAGTCTTCCTTTTTGCCAGGCTTTTATAGGAAGGATCCAATTGCCTGCCAAACTGGACTACTAAATGGAAGAGGCCTGAGTGGCCTCTAGCTTGGTAAGGGTCAGAACAGCTTGTTTGTGAGCTCTCTGAAATCTGTCCATGTTAAAATTGGACAAACGGAGCAGAAAAATACAATACAACTTGGTTAAAGGTTCCACAGAGCAGAGCTAAGAACTGAACCTGTGTTTTTTGAGCCAAGCTTTGCCCCTATGACAGGACACTTTGAATTCCAAATCTCTTCAAAGTGAAATATATAATCTGTTTCCACATTCACTAGTAGAAGCCAGATCCTAGATACAGCTGCAGAATCTGGCCATCAGCAGGTTATAGGCAGGGATAAGTAAACATCTCTGTAGCTATTTGCAAGTCAGTAATGGCCTAAGTGGGATCCATGCAGCTATTTTTCTTATGGTGAAGGCATAGCATCTAACTCCAGGCACAGGCTGGAGTTGTTCTGTGTCTCCACAACTAATTTCCTTTCCTGTTTTATGGAATATACTGGGGTTTTCAGTTCTCCAATGGTACACAACACTCCCGCAGATACTTACTTCATCCCCTACACAGTAGCGCCCAGCAGTGTGCTGCAGAGTCTGCTCCAGTGCTGTCGAGAGAGGTGGTATACTGGAGTGAGGCATTGGAAACTCATTTGAAAGGGACACCAAAGACCCTTTAGACTGGGAATTATGAACAAAGGTATTTTGACCCTGAGCTGAGTATGAAAAAGGAGCAATTTGGGACAAAACCTAGAAGGAACAGAAATCTTACAACAGCATAGTTACAGGAGTCTTTAGGGTCCTTCAGCCTTTTGGGACCCAGGGGGATTTCAGCTGCTTCAGGCAATGGACCTGAAATACTAGCAGGACAATGTAGAGATACATGAGAGCGGGGAAGGGAAAAATGCAAGTGTTCAGTCAGTTTGTGTCTGTCTAGAAGTGAAGATGGGCCTGCCATTCCAGCACATGGGGGAAGGGTTTTTGAGGAAACAAAAAGCACTGTATGTCTCCGAGGGAGGTAAAGAAATACTCTGCTGCTTGCTAGATTCTGTGGGAGTTTGCCACCAGATGTATTTTGCCTGAGGACAAAAGCATATCAATATAGATTGATAGAGCTTTAAAGCAAAAGGCACTAGTTAGGGAGCAGCTGAGTGGAAAGGAGAAGTGCTGTCAGCCCTCATGCGTGAGGGTGAATCAACTGCTATGGTGTACAGGATGGCCTCAGGCTTTCCCTCTTCCATGCATAGCAGTGTAAGTGCCCTGTGGACAGTATCCTTCCTCTGAGACCCTGGAGTGCTACCAGCAGGGCAGGACCCCAACACACCAGCCTAGGGAGATCTGTTGTTCTGCTTAAGGAGGAAAGTAGAACCCTAGTGGTGCAGAGTTTTGAAGGGTCAGTCAAAGTACTGATAAATTTGGATGTGGGACGCACCTTGGAAGCCAGATGCAATGCAGTTCTGAGCCCATTCCATTTTTTTCTCCCCCATTTGTTTCAGGACGCTTAGGTTCTGTGAAGGCAAGTGATCTCCAGGTTAGATTGACCGCTGCTGGCTGGATTTTGCCCACTGCTTCATCCAGTGGAGGAGAGGGGAGACAAGGAGTTGCCAAGCCTGAACTCCCAGCCTGAGTTCAGCCTGCTGGGTCAGCCCTGACTTCACCCTCACTGAACCGCGCACCCTGATGTTTCTCTCTCCTGAGACTGTCCTTCTGTACCAGCTGCCAGGGTATCCCTTTGCCTCTGCCCTTTGGGTTACTCAGTTGTTGTCTTCCTAAAATATACTAGACCCTGCAGTGTAACTGCGTGGGTTCAGCTGTTTCTGGAAAGAACCCTGGGGTGCTATAGGATTTTCTTTGTAGGAAATACTGTATTGTTGCCATTGGCAGATCAGGAAGAGGCTAAGCAGAGATTTCATTTGCTAACACACAGTCTTAAGGTCTGCCACTCTATTGGCTGGCAGCAATTTAAAGAAACTGAGTTTTTCAGAGATACAGACTCCTGGAAAGCCCTTCTGGTTTTCTCATTTGCAAGGATATGACAAGGCAATACCTGGAGTGGCTGAATGCCAGAAACAATATGATCTGCGATCATTCTGACTTGGGCTCTCTTCTTCAGATCTTGGGGCAGGAGCCTGGGGTTAGGACAAGTGTCTTCTAGGTAATGAATTATAGCTAGCTGTAATGGACAAAGAGATAGGGGAGGTTATTGGAGAGCCAAGGAAAAGTTCACATCCTGAACACAGGGGAAAGGGGAGCTGATCCAAGAGAATACAACAGCTTTTGAATGAAGTTTGTTAGCAATCCAAGCAACAGGATATCCATCCCCTTCGATGTCTGCTTGGGACCTTGTTGTCATTTAGCCCAGCTGTAATTTCAGGCAAACCCTGGCACAGCCGTCTAAGTCAGACTACAAACTGTTCAGTGAAAGGTGGAGTTATGAACCAAAGCTGAATTGAGCTTAAATCCTTGACAGCAGTTTCCCAGCAGAGACTATATGCTATTTCTGCCCCCAAGATTGTTTATCAAAAATACCACCTTTTTTCCAATGCACAGGTGAGAGCTCTGGGGGAAGAGATGGGGCAAAGCTATCCCCTCCAGACTGGCAGCATCTGAAGTGAATGGTTAACAGGGATGTGGCTGGTAACTCACTGACTGAGAAAGGGTGATGCCATCAATTTTCAAGGCTGGGACTTGCTGCATTGGATTCACTGCCTTGAATTCAGCAGAAAACTGTGGAAACAAACCTGAGATTACTGCAACAAGAAATTCTTCTTCCTTGTTTTCTCCCCCTAGAACCCAGTAACAAAATGGATTTTTTTTTTTTTTTTACCTGGCTTTTCCCTCTACCTCAGTACTAATATTTGCAGTAGTATTTGCTGTACCATTAGCCTACACCAAGCTCTCACTGGGGCTTAGGGACCACTGCATCCAAGGCCAAACTGCCTTACTTCTTGATAAACCATCAATACAAAGCCCAGGATGGGTAGTACTGCAACAGTGTCACTATTACTGTTCTAGTTCTCCAACTCTGTCTTAGCCCATACTAGCACATCAAGCCGGTGGTGCTACTTGGTGCATGACTCCCAGCTAAGGCCTCTCAAATAAATTCTCAGTGAACATCTCTTCTGGCAATCCACTCATTTAGCATCTTTTGGACACACCACCACCACCACCACACATACTTTCTGGTGTTAAGTGAGTGAGGTTGAGTCTGTGTTTAAACTGCAGTGCAGCTTCTCTGAAGTCTGTGTGTCAGGTATGTTCAGTTATATCATGCTAAGCAGGAGCAATACATCTTCAGCCTTATGAAATTCAGTCACAGATGTTTAAGATAGGAGAAGACCTTTAGTCTCCTGCAGTCATCTCCCCCTATCCTGCATGCCAGGGAATACTGGTTTAAAGCAACTATTAATTACAAAGAAGCAGTAAGGAATTCAGTGACTTTGCCTGTGAACTTTCTAGTGCTGATCCCAATTCTCCTAATGAACCCCAAGTTCAGTACCCCTGGAGAGAGCAATGGTAGCTGTATCCTTACCTGCTGTCCCCCATCCTTCAGGAGGTTCACTGGCACCACATCATAGGCAATCCCTTTCAGAGCCAGTGCTAGGGAGAACAAGAGTGTACAGCTTCAGACAGGCACGCTGAGACCAGTTTCATTGGTAATGGGCTTAGGGAAACCCTATCATCTCCATTTGAAAAAAGAATGGCTTTAAAACCAAAAAAGACCCTATCCCTCAAGAAAGGTGGCCCGAGTCCACCGAGGAGGTAGCATGATGGCAAATGAAGGACCAAAACACTAAAGATCAGTCCTGGCAAAAACGCTGCATTATTCAAAATAAGCTTTGCCACTCTTTGCAGTGCAGCCCCTCCTGACGGGGCTTATACAGGGCAGGGTGGGGGCTGTGCTTACCTGCAAATCCTTGCTTAAGACTGTCTCAGTCCAAGCAGGGACTGTTTCTAGCCCTGCTTAGCTCTCAAGACCTGGGCAAACCAGAGTCTGAGGCAGTATCACTATGAAAACAGAGTGTAGGGCCCTTGTAGATAATGTGGAAGAAACAGCCATCTGCATCACGTTAACTTTACAAAAGGAGTAATTCCCTCTCACTAGCTGCAGGCTGAGTGAAGCCTTCCTGTCTGTTCCTCTCCCTTCCCCCTTCTCCAGGTAGGCTGTGGTATTCCCTTCCCTCCCACTCCAGAGAAGGGTGAGGGAAATGCCTCACTGTTCCAGGATCATGTTTGCAGATCTCTCTCTTAAGTTACTGATTAATTGGGTTAGTGAAGGGGAGGTTACTGCAACCACACCAAAACAATAAAACGGAGATCAATACTGGATCTTACCAATTCTCACTCTCCAAGAGCAGGAACTTCGGAAATAGCTATAAAGTATCGGCTGAGAAGAGAAAGCCAGGTAAAGTGGTTATATGGTGGGAACACCAGATTATTGTAAGGAGAACAATGCATGAACAAAAGGCATTTTAGGAACTGTAAGACAGGGCAGAGCAAGGTTTGGGGAAGAGAGGGCTCCTTTCTGAAAGTGACTGCTCCTGTTTTGGGCGTACAGGTGGTGTCCCTGTCTTTCCTGCTGGCCCTCTGAATATTTAGTTGCACCTGATGTTTCCAGCAATGCACAAGTGACCTTAAAATCATCCCCTACAAAGCTTCCCTCTTTGTCCCTATCAGATGTTGCTAACTTTTATCCCATCTTGGATTTTTTAAGCAGACTCCCCACTGATTATGCCAAGTGCCTGCACTGGGTATTTGCATGGCATGAAATGGCTTCTACTGCCACACAGGGCAGGGCAAGGCCTCTTTCCAAATGACAAGAGCTACTGCTGTTGCAGATGAATGCCAGGAGGGCTGACAGCTCATCTCTACCTGAGCTCCAGCACCAAGGCAGCTTTCACAGACCCTTCCACCCTGTCCGAGCCCTTACCTTTTCAGATGCCATGGTCAGCATATGCAATCTACTCCAGGAAACAAAAACAACCTCTTCGCTTTCCCTTTTACCTCAGCTGGGATGGGGGAAGGCTTCTCTCCTAAAGCCAATGAGAAAAGGACTATGCTCCCAAATCTGTGCCCAGGGCACAAAACCAGCCAGTCAGATTCAATCCTGAGTGACTGCTGTCAGCTGCATCTGCATCTCCGTGTGCTGTGCTGCAGCCCCAGCCCTGATATCAGAACCATTAACCAGCTTTGAGCTTGGAAGCACATTTAGGAACCATCCTTATTTCCCTAGCTTTTTGTTCAGAAATAAGTAAGATATCTAGAGAGCCTGTCAGGCTCTCAGCAGTTGCCAGTGCAGAAATATAGCCCTGGGGAACAAAACAAGGAAACCGAAGCCACAGGCAGAATTTCTGTTTCACTAGGGAATGACTGCCAGCTCCCTGAACAGGGGCTGCCTTTGTGGGGAGGTCCCTTAGGATTCTCCTGTGGCCCTCCTCCCATCAGTACCAGCCGGTGCAGAGGGTTTTCTATGTTGCAGGCCTGGGAGAGGCTGCTACTCTGCTCCCAGGCCAACTTTGTGCAAAATATGAAGCTCGCTTTTTTGTGTTATGGTCTTTTCTTTCCACACAGGAAATTGGTACTCATGCATGTCTCTAAATAAACCCATAATCATGTCTCTTCTTTCTTCCATAGATCCCATGGCGTGCCAAGGATCTCTCTGTGTCTCCGCTCCCCCAAAATGCATAGAAATTGTACCAGAGAAGCAAGGCAGAAAAAGTCAGGGATTTGCTCACTGACACACAATCTGTCAACAGAAAACCAGAGAGACCCCAAGGATCTCTGCGCTCCAGTCCTCTTTGTAAACTTGATCCTTCTCTTACAGTTTAGACTGGTTCAAATAACTTTAAATTAGGTATGCATTTGATTAAATTACTCTAGTCAAAGTTTACTGAAGAAATGCTTTATAAGTGAGGAAGGAAGTGATAGCAGTATTGGCAACACTTTTGTGGACAAAGTATTTACTCATTTTCTTAAATTCTCTGCGTCTAGAATCAGGGTATTAGAAATCTCAGCTATGCTTTTTTTCAAATGTCTACCCTGCTGGGTTGCAGGGAAAGAAACAGAAACTATGACTTCAAAAGGGAAACATACAGCATTCATGACATGCTATTTTTATTTGTTTTTTTTTCCTGGGGACCTTGCTGATGATTTTTTGGCTCAGATAAATTCATGTCCTTCACCACATCTGTTTTGGACTCTGGCCTCTGACCTGACAGAGACATTTCTCCTGATCCTCTCTACAGTTCTTTGTTGTTTTTGCAGCCTGCACTGTCACTTGTAATAAATTGTGCTAAGTTAATTGCTTCACTCTACAATTTCAAGGCCCCAGGAGATTTCACCAAAAAGAACATGGAAAACAACCCATCCCTCAGCTGGGAGCTCTGTCTCCAGAGGCTGGGGCCAGGAGTGATCTCCTGAGTTCATGCTGTTTTGCTCCCAGCAGCCGGGAAGATCACAGGCAAAACAATCAGCTAAGTAAAGACTAGAGACAGCAGGAGTGTTTTGTCCTCAGTGGACAGGTCCCAGAGTGACATATCTAGTCTTCCTCAGACGAAGAGCTGAGCACGGGCCAGGGAAGTAGCAGGGAAGAAATGCCTCCATTTACAACCCCATGGGGTACAATCCCCATAAGCTACAGGTAAGACCAGTTGGAGCTGGAAGGACAGCAGGAGGACAACATTTGCCTGATGTCTACTGAGATTTCTGGGTTTGGTTCTGTTTTCATTTTCAGCAGCAGTGGTACAGTGAGGAAAATTTGGGCTTAAATCCCAATCCAGAGTAAAAATCTGGGAAATGCATTTCACTGTTTAGGAAGATGGAAAAGACACCCCAAACTTTTGTGTGTTGAGCTCTCAGGTTTCCCATCCTGTCTGCTTCAGTATGGTCTCCTCTGGATACCACCTCTTTCCAGGCTGTACTTGGGATGTACTTGGAGAGGCAAAATCTTTCTTTCATCTGTTTCTTGAGACCCATCACTCCAAGCAGCCTGCACACACAGATTGATGCAGAAGAGCTGCCCATGTGGGACACGAGACAGAAGACTGCTCCTTGGAGGCTTGCGCAGGGGAAACCTCGGTGTCTGAAACGCACCACTTGTATTCTGCTGGCTTAAAATGTAAAGGTATAAGCAGAGGAAGAGGCCTGCTCCTAAACCCTCAGTATCTCTGCAGCAGGCATCGGTGTTAACAGCTATCGTGGATAAACTATCTTAAGTGAACACCACCACTGCTTTGAAAGGCGTTAGTTTTATTTAGCATGGGGGCAAAGTCCTTGCTCTCCACTGAGACAGAGACGTGGGTGCAGGCCGGGGCAGCAGAAATCTAAGAGACGCCGTGCAGGGTGGCGCAGTCCTCCCGCCAACCGCCGTCCCGGCCTTTCCGCGGAGGCCGGGGCACCAGAAGCTGATTTCGGCCGCGATCCCAGTCAGCTGCCGAGGCCGGCGGCGAGGCTAAACCGAGCGAGGCCCGCGCCGGCCGAGGGCGGAGAACCGCCGCCCGGCGCCCCGCCGCCGCCATCGCTCCCCGCTCCCCTCCCTGCCTCCCGCCCGGCGGCTGCCGCTCCGCAGGGAGAGCGCCGAGCCAGCACCGCGTACCTTGGCCGCGGCAGAGCTCATCCCGCGCCGCCACCCTCCGCGAGGGCTGCAGTTTCAGCCCCGTCCCGGCCTCGGAGGGCCGCCCCCTCACCTCAGGGCTCGCCCGCGGCAGGACTACATCTCCCAGCGTGCCCCGCGCCCCTCCCGCCCGCCCCGGACTCCGTCTCCCAGGATGCGCCGCGCCCGGCCCGGTGCTGCGCGCGGCCGAGGCCCGCGGATGCCGGCGGCGGGGGGCGGCCAGGCCGAGCCGGGCCCGCGCAGCGGCCCGCTGCGGCGGCGGGAGTCCCGCCGGGTGCCGGGGGGGCCGGCGCGCCCCGCCGCCGCTGCCCCCCCTCTCGCCGCGGCTCGCCCGGCGGCGCTGGCCCTCGTCACCCTCCTCAGCTTCGCCTCCCGCTTCCACCGCCTGCCGGAGCCGCCGCACGTCTGGTACGGGCCGGGGCGGGGCCCGCGCCCCTCCGGCGGGGCATCGGCCCGGGGGCGGCGGGCCGGGCCCAAGGCCCGGGTGGCGGGTGGGTGTCCGCCTCCTCCCGGCAGGCGCCCCCCGGAAACAGCCGGCTTTCGTCGCCGCGCCCGGCCCCCGCCTCGCCCCGTTCCCCAGCAGCCGCCCGCCCCCGCCTTGCCCGGCTGGGAAGGGCTCGGTGTTTATTGCAGGCAGGCGGTGGGATGGGGGGGTCCTGGCAGGGAGGGCCGCGAGGAAGCGCTGTGCTCTCTGGCCAGCCCGGCCCCGGCCCCGGCCCCGGCCCCCGACCCGCTCTCCCCGCTGCTCTGGGGACGCGCTGCGGGGAGGGCACCGGGCCTCGAGGAGGCAGTTTCGGGGATCTGTGGGTTACAGGCTGACTCTTAACATCTCTTAGCTCGGTCTGGAATCGGGAGGGCAGGTGATGGGTTTTGGAGTGCTAATGTCAAACGCTTTAAAATGGACCCTGCCTAGAACGGCTGCAGTACTCTCCATGATTTACCAGTGAATTTAACACATTGTCTCATATCGAATGTATGGCACTAACCCTCTACATGATGAAAAGCGTGAGTAAAAAGACCTTCCTGGATTTTTTTACAGCCTTCGTTATAGCAGGTTGTATGTTTGTTTGTTTTTCCCAGTTGGGATGAAACCCATTTTGGGAAGATGGGAAGCTACTACATTAATCGGACCTTCTTCTTTGATGTCCACCCCCCTTTGGGGAAGGTAAACTGCTCTTCTGTTACATGTTTTAGAAGCCACAGGAGTGGGCCAACAAAAGTCTTCCCCTTCCTTCTGGCTGAAGGATGTGATGAGCACCAATACCTTTCCTAACTGTTGTTGGCATCGTGGTAATTTACATTCTGTACCCAGAGCCTCAACTTGCATCTTTTCTTCTTTAGGAAAATACTTTGAATATGGGAAAACAAAACAGTATTGCATGTTGGGTATTTGAAAGGCTTGAAATTACAAAATGAACGTGGCACTTAAGTGGTTTGGAGGAGAGATGTAATAGAAGCCTACAGTTCAAAGGAACCAGGTGGCTCCCGGTAGCTTGTGTGCAAATGAGATGCCAACCACAGAGGACCCTGAAAGCCTTGACTTGCTGTTCTGTAATTGAAGAACTTGTTCTAGCAACAGCGTGCAGTGTTGATGAAGGTGCACTCCTCCTGCCTCGGAAAGGTTATCTTCCTTTCAGGCTGAGTCTTCCTAAACTATAGGAATAGGGAGCTATGGGAGAATCTACAGAGACAAAATTCTCTCTGCTAAATCCCACACCTGGTATTTCTGTTGAGCTTGCAGTAATCCTTGTAGTCAGCAGCCAAAGTCCTTTTGATCCCTTCTGATTTTGGCTTTAGACAAAGGACAATGTCTATGCATGTGAATTCTGTACATAAACTCTTGTTTGGATGGTGTCTCTAAATTAAGTAGTTATCCCCTGGATTAGACTTGGCTTCTATAAAAATCTTACTTGCTGCTGGCTTGGATATTCCTTCCTCCAATGTGATTTCCCTGACCAGTTTTTTCAATTTTCCTCTTCAGATGCTGATTGGACTTGCTGGCTACCTTAGTGGATATGATGGTACCTTTCCTTTCCAAAAGCCAGGAGACAGATATGAGCAGCACAACTACATGGGAATGAGAGGGGTAAGGCTCTACAGGCTAGTATCAAACTGGTTATCTCTCCTGTGCTTTTCAGTACAGAGTGTAATGTCATAAGAACAGCTCTCCTGGATCAGATGAGAGGTCTGTTTAGCTTTGTGCCTTGTCTTTAACCTCCTTAGAAAAGTGTTATTGGTTGTATTGTGACTAAGTGTTAATGTCTGACTATGAGCAGCCAGGTAAGACAGTAAGGTGATTTTTGAGGCCAACTCTTGCTGCTGCTTAGTGGGACCATGCTCCTGAGTGGGACAGATATCTTGCCTTTTCTGCAAAGGGAACATTGCTTAGCTTGGGCTCCTGCTCACTCCGTTGTGCCTGGCTGCTCTTCTGGGGAGCCAAGGATGTCAAAAAGCCAGGATCATCCACTGCCACCTGCATTTGCCACCACCAGTGACACTGAGCTGAGTAAACTGGTGGAGTGGGGGGCAAAATTACTCTTCAGAGTGGTATTCTATTTGAAACCCTGGCTGTACTGCTCTCTAGGAAGGCCAAGAGCCATAAAACTGACAGCAGATATCATGAGCCAAAAGAAGAAACAGTGGCCAATTGCTAGTATCTAGAAAGAAGAATAAAAAGTGGGAAGGCATATTTTCTTGGTTTAGTTTCTGGGTCTCCAGCAATTCATGGTTCTAGGTTGCCCTATGCCAAAGGTGGGAGAAGTGCTAGAACCAGACATTGAAAAGAACAAATTTTACTGTGATACTGCTTTCTTTTGTTTTGATTTCTTTTTCCTCCTCAACTATCCTCAGTGTCATTTGTGTAGGGGGAGGTGATACTGGCCTACTAAAGATGTAAGGTACAGGTGTATTTTATTCTTAGATTTTGTATTCTAATGTCTTCTTAAAATAAGTTGAGTATGGTGGATGTGTAGTGCACCTACTTGACGTACCTTTTTATGAATATCTGATGTAGTCTAGCAAGAGAATGACCGACTTGTTACTGACACCTCTGCAAAACGGAGTAAGCAGCTGTCCTTCTCTGAACAGTATCTTTGTTCATTTGGCTTTTGCCTGATGTTCTTAGTCAGTCAGTTCAGCTACTGCAGCGCTTCCTGTTGTTGGTAGGTGTGGAAGATGAAGGGAAAAGGTATGGGTGCATGTTCACCTTGGGGAGGGTTATAACTTCTCCCGTGATCTTCTTTTCCTGCAGTTCTGTGCATTCCTTGGCTCCTGCCTGGTTCCCTTCGCCTACCTCACAGTGTTGGAACTGTCAAAGTCACTGCCAGCAGCCTTACTCACAGCTTGTATCCTTATTTTTGGTAGGTGTTCCTGCTACAGCAAAATTGAGCAGGTTAATTGTTCAGAGAATTTAATTTCTGGATTATCATGTGTTACCTAGCCAGGGGATATTTGGGTTAGTAGCAGAGATTCCCAAAAGCAAAGTAATTCTGTATTTTATATATGAAGCTTTTTAATTGGTGGTCCCCTTGAGAATTTTACAGTCTTGTTTATGTCATAGGTACTTCTGTTATCTGCATAACCACAGCATTGGACTACATTTTACCTCAATTTTAAGAATTTTTATAAGATGGATGGTCAGGAATGATTTTGCCCACTAGTGAAGTATTGATGTCTCCCATATGAATTATAGAGGTACTTAATAGCTTACTGCATTACTGTGGAAGAGTTCACAGTAAGAAATAAATAAAGTTCCTTGTTGAATTGAGCCAAGTGGAGAAATTAACATTGCAAATGGAGTTACCCAAATTGGGGTTTTGTGAGGATACACAGATACTGAGGCACAGAGACTTAAAATACCCAAGTCATATTCAGTTTTTCTAGGTAACATCTGAAAGATGACTTCTCCTGTAGCATCCTCTGGCACCATGCTGGTGCCTTAGTAGGTAGATCATTGCTGTCTGTAACGCTCTCCATCTGAATATGTTAGCAGCACCTCCCAAATGGTGTTTCACAGATAGTGTTGTACTGCCTGGTTTTTTTTGAGTTGGTTTTTTTTTTCCATTTGTTACCCAAGTAGAAGTTGAAATGTTCTGATCTGCTTCTGTTTCTAAAATTTCCCTTGTTTCCCTTGTCTTGACTACACTGAGGAAACTGGCTTCCTGCAATCTTACATTCACTTTAGAACCACAAGCCTTTTTGATGTTGTTGTGTGTCTTTTTGCAGATACGGGCTGTATTACTTTGTCACAGTATATTCTGCTGGATCCCATTCTGATGTTCTTCCTCATGGGAGCTGTTCTGAGTATGGTGAAATCTAACAGCTGTGCGGATAGGTAAGATAAAGATGATAATTTTGCTGAAATATAGGTACTCAGCGTTCACACAGATGAAGTACTAAAACATATCTGCCACTTGGTAGTCTGGGTGGACGGCTGAGATGAGATTGTTTCAGGAAATTTGGAGGTGAAAATGGCTCATGGTAGGGGAAAGAAATTTTTAGTATGAGGGTTTGTGGAACTGGGGAGAAAGTATTGTGGCTGGGGTAAACCAGGAGGGAGACTTAAATAGATAATTTCAGCATGAAAGGAAATATCAGCAGAAATAGTGTTTATGGAACTGAAAATCTTGAAAATGAAGGTTAAAGCTTTTTAAAACTTGGCAGGAAAGAAAGCTAGTATAGAGCGTTGTAGGTCAGAAAAGGAGGAATGAAGGATGGTTGTAACCTGTTCAAGGCTTTGCTCCTTAATGGCAGAGATATTAATTTGTTATCTTGAACCAGTCACTTTGTCTCCAGGCTGGAAAAACACAGCTTATCTGTGACTGTAATCCTATAAGCACTTACAAAATCCTGGTAACTGAGGTGAATGGTGTAATTTGTTCAGTTTAGAGAAATTGGTACCAAAAATTTGAGGGAAATACAGCCAGGATGTTTCTGAATGAAGTAGTCGAGTTGCTGATGATATGTTCTATAGACCAGTCCATGGTGGGGGGGGTGTGATTTATAGGTATTTGGATATGTCAGAAGGCTTCTTTGTGGCTGAGCTGTAGAGAATAGTTTCCCCACAATGCATCCAGAATTCAAACACATAAAAGCTTAGAATACTGTGTTATATGTGAGCAATTTTTTTTCATGAAACGTTCAAGAACTGATCATATCATATCAGTCACACTGAATCTTAATGTGACTGCAGCACACATGGCTAAAATGTAGCCTGCAGCATCATGTAGGGCCATCCAAGGCCATCCTCATCTACAACACATACCCCAGGGAGTGCAAGCACTAAGTTACAGGACAGTGTTTGATCAGCTCTGTATGCCTGACCTGAACTTATTTCTCATGTCTTAGAGCTAATCCTGTTTTCAAACTAGTGGATTTTATGCAAATAAAAAGCCAGCTCTAGCTATTGTGTTGCTTAGCAGGTCTTGGGGATTTTGTCTAGTCAAAATACAACAGTCAAGGCATCAGGAGTCAGTCAGAAAAGGATTTTAAATTCTGCTGTCATTTTTTTCTCATCTTTTCTCTGTGGTTCAATTTTAGTTTAGTTTGTAATTTGTTTGCTTTTTGCTGCAGCTTTTGTTTGTGCTTTGGGTAGATGTTTTCTGCTATGGCCTTTCTGCTTTAGGAAAAGTGGCTATACTTTTCTCCTGTTCTCCCCCATGTCCTTAGCTTTCTGAGAGAAGTAAGTTTGCATTTCATGGAGCAAAAGTCCTGTTTCTATTTTCAGACCTTCCACATGTCAGACTTTCTTCACACTAGTATTTTAGCTTGTACCTGGTGTTTATGTTCTCTCCCTCAAAGGGGAGATCTAGGGCTGTCCAGGCTTAAGTGTTGGGCCCTTCTGAAGCCTGTATCAAGGCTTCACAAGACTGTATCTGAAGCCGGTATGCTTGCAACATTCTAAAGTTAATAAAAACCTTGTCTTTCTGTTCCTCATGGGCTCCTGAGAAGATGGAATGTAATTTTGCAGGGTAACCGATTTGCTGTTTATTTTCCTGATTGCAAGTGCTCATTCATGTAGCCATAATTTATTTACTGACCTGCTCTATCTGTCCTGCAGGCCATTTTCTGCCTCCTGGTGGTTATGGCTGAGTCTGACTGGTGTGAACCTTGCTGGAGCAACAGGGGTAAAATTTGTTGGCCTTTTTGTAGTCCTCTTGGTTGGCCTGAACACGATCTATGACCTATGGGACTTACTGGGGAACCTCAGCCTGTCACTGGTGAGTGTCAGAAACTTTTCTTTATGTTAAGGGTTTGTTTTGTTTGCTTTGTAATTCTCTTAGTCTTTGACAGCCATGTAACTAGCCAAACAGTGATACTCTGTCTGCAGCAAACAGGCATCTGAGGTGGATGATGATAATTAAAGATGAAGTTTATAATGGAAAAACTATTGCCATATGTTTGAAAAAAAACAAACGCACATTAGTGGGATATAATGTCATAAGAGCACAGCAAAAAGGTTGTTTCTTTTTCCTGAGAGGAACTATTACCTTTCCAGTTGAATGAATTTTATTTCAGTCTAGGCTAAAAATGCTCATTGAGAATGACTGTACAATGGCCCCAAGCAAGATGATGTCCAACACTGTTACCTGACCTTCTGAGGAGTACGTGCTACCTGGCAGACAGGCATATCTTGCAGCACCTAGTTTGCATAAGCAGCATGAGCTCAGGCTCTGCTTCATGAGAGTACGGGGGATATAGGCCGCATAGCAGTAGCGTGTGGTAGTCCATCATGAGTCATAGGAGTGCTCTGCAACTTGCAGTCTCCATAACCAGTCCTGAGGATGAAAGCAGCCATAGCCTGCTTGATTTCACATGTATTCAGTTCTTATGAGCTTTAAGAAAATTGCTAGTGTGTTTGAGTGCCCTGTTCTAATATATTGCATTTTGTACTTGGGGACTGTGAAATCTGCTGTTTGGAGAAATACCTTGATGTACCGTTTGCTGTCTTGCAACCAGCAGGAAAACAAAATCTTCAAGCACATCTTATAAAAGTTGTTCAGTTCTCCTCTTGTCTTGGCCTCTTCTGAAGCTTGAAAATTCTATTTCTTTCACTTACTGTTTTTGTCCTGTTTGTCTCATAAACAGTGGGGGGTTGGGGGGACTTTTTCTATTCCTGCTGTGTGATTTGTTTTCTCTGATTAATGTGAATCAATATAGGCTGCAAAGATGCAATGTTCCAGCTCCAGAGAAGCACTTCTTGAGCAAAGTCAGTTAATTGCATTTGAAATGGAACAAATCCATCATGTCTAAGCTTTCTGCCAGCAGACGTCTGCACAGTGATTTCATTTGTGCTGCTGGCAGCAAAGGCAGCAAGCCCCTGAGTGTTAGAATATGTAAAGAAATTTACTGCAGAAGGTAGATGCTTTCTGAATAACTATTTGGCAACCTTGGCACTTGAGGGGGGTGGGGCAGAAAAAGAAGTGAGGATTAAACCCCTGAAAGGCTGAATAACTTATCTCTGCATTTGTTAGGAAACTACTCATGATTATTTACATGCAATGTTTTTGGGACTAATTTGATTTCTAGAATTCTCAGCTTGTCTTGGTCCACTGTTCTGGTTTGCTCAGTGCTGTCCTTCATGTGCATTGTCTTTTTTGACTTTGCATTGAAGTCTGAACCTTTTCACAATTGAAGCGTATTGTGGTCATTTTGAGCAGGGAACTGAGATTAGTTCAGGTGCCTCTCCACTGCATAAATTTGGTTATGTACCATCAATCAGCATTTTTACAAGTGCCCAGTGGTTAAGTGTTCTGCTGAAGTACTTGAGCTGAGCAACTGTTTCCTTTGTTGACTTCAGTAAGTTCTTAGTTTTGTAATGTGTTCAGCTCTTTTTCCATTGCTTCTGAAATCTTTGGATCTGGTATTCAGGGATGGAGAATGATTAGCTTAATGATTGTGTGATAGGTACCATGTAAAAAAAAATATGGAGGATAGCAAGTACATCTACCTTTATCTGCTTTGAAGTTAGATGGGGACATTTAGCAAACCATTTTTCCTATTTAAGTGTTTTCTTCTCCCACAGCTATTTATTACCCACCTTGTATTTTACATTACCACCGGCAGTGTCAGTAGGATGTGAATATGTAATTGCTTCTTGTGCATCTGTGTACAAACTGCCTTTCCAAGTGGTTTAAATGAAATACTCTGCTTTCAGCTGAAACACTCATAGGTTTTGCTGCTGACTTTTCTGTAACTTCTGACTGAGCAACAGAAGTTGCAGTGTGAGAGCATCCTCGCTAACGTGAGCTGGTTTCTGTGAATGAAGCATATCTAGGTCCCCAAGCAGTCCTGGTTACATTGACGTTTGCATAGGGCGCCTTGTTGGGAGAACAAGTTTTCATTTTTCCTTTTGCTTAGCTTTGACAGTTACTATTCTGGAAGCTATCTCCTTGCTGTGATTTTGTGTCAAGATGTGTACCACTGACAAACAAGTTAAGGTCCTTGTTTTCAAAGTATTGTCAATGGGAGCTGCCCAACCTCCTTTGCCAAAATTAGGGATGCTCAGCACTTTGGAAAGTTAAACTGTCCTATTGCCTGGTTTTGTCTTCCTCCCAGGACCCCAAATTTTCAAGGTACCACAGCTCCAGCTTTTGGAGATGTACAGCATGGTCTGCCTAAGCTTTTTACCTCTGTCTAGGCCTTTTTGAGGTAATTCTGCAGCCTGCTGAGCTTGCTTGCATGGCAAGCTCCAGCTATAGGACTACTGCTCAGAGTCCTGTTAAGTAAGGTGTGGAGTTGCTCCTGCAGCTGCACTGTTTGATCCAGGTTGTGTTTGTTACAGGTGATGTTTGGGAAGCATTTACTGGCTCGTGTACTCTGCCTCATCCTGCTCCCGCTTGCCCTCTACACGGCTATGTTTGCTGTTCATTTTACAGTATTAAATAAAAGGTATTTCACAGTGTTTTCTCCAGAAGAAGAATTGCTTGTCTTTACTTTGAATTAAAGGTTATTGATTATGGATTTCTCCACTTTCAGTGTCAGAAACACAGCCACAAGCTGTGTCTTTGTTTAATTCCCTTCCCAGACTGCTGCATTGTTCTTACAGAAAGGCTCTGGCCAAGCTGGCAGTGAAACTGAATTTGAGCTTGAGACTTTCTGAAATGCCAAGCAAGTATCCTAACCAAACTCTCTGTCTCCTTTTTTTCCTCTCTTTCCTGGACCTGGAAATGTCTCAACTCAGTTCTTTTTCTTTTTGTTTAAAAAAAAAAAAAAAGGCATTACATTCCTGAAAAATGTTTTGGCTGTGATTAAAAACGTAACTCTGAGTGTTCCCAAAGGGAGGACTCTTCTCTGAATGCCTGCAACCAGGGGATGCTTTTTATGTGGAAAGAGCACAACAGCTATTAAAATGGCCAAGTAATGTTTTTCTGTATGCCAGCATTAAGAGATAAGGTGAATAAGCATTTCACTATTAAAAAAAAAATATTAAATCTGTTATTTTTCAGTTTGTCAACTGGTCTTACCACTAACCTCTTAGCAGAAATGAGACTTAAGGAACCACAGAGAGGCTTTATTGTATCTAATCTGATAGTGGGTCAGTTTTTTTGTCATAAGAACATCTCCAAAAATAGTTGATGGTGCTTTGTGCAGTGCCAGCGTGTACATTTTTTGTGACCTCAAGTCCTTGCAGCTCTGGACAATTTTCTGCAAGACTGTATCTGCTATGATTCACAACATTAGAGTTGTGTGCATCTAAGGGAACTGCAGTCATTCCTGTCCTGATGCCATGTCTGGATTTATTGTTTTCCTTCTGTAAAAACAATTTGGTAATGTGTGACAGAGCTTTGTACGCCTGTTTTGCCAGACTTTGAATTGTTACATTCTTTATTCTCTTTTGTAGCGGTCCTGGGGATGGTTTCTTCAGTTCAGCATTTCAGTCCCAGCTGATCGGGAACAATCTTCATAATGTCTCCGTTCCAGAGCGTGAGTGTCCAAAGGAATAAACCACTTTGAGTGTTATCAATGTAGGTGGGATTTTAAATAGAAACAGTGTCTCCTGTGACTTAGTGCAGGACAGTGCACATTATGCCTTCATGGTCATAGTCAGATCCATGCTGTTCCTCTGTGCAGTTTTATGTATTGACAGAAAAGAAAAAGGCTGAAAATAACACCATGTTTAGTGTGTGGTCACTAGCCGTTCCTCATATTCCTTCTAGAGGGAAAGATGCCATTTTGAGGAATTTGACAGTTTTGTGTGCATGCATCTTGTTATTTTTTGGCCTTTATGTTGCTTGAGACAACAAAAAGAGATTTGTCCTGTTCACCTTAGGTTTGTAGGTGTTCAGATGTGGGATTTGTTTTCAAAATACGTGTAAATGAAACCTATCAACTCCTTTGTGACACAGTGTGGCCCTGGTTCAGCTGTGTTGTGCTCAGCATGTGTACAGATTTAGGGGAAAGATGACTCTGTGGTTGTTCCCTAATCCTCAGGTTGGCTGGGGGCTACTGAGCCTTTAATATGGTTTAGCTTTCCGATTACTTCAGCTTTTCTCTGGCTGTTCCCTGCTTCAGAGCTGCTACAGGGAGAGCATAAAGTTTGTTCTCCAAGACTGTTCTCTCACTTGTGTTGGGAGGCTATGAAGGGAGGTGTCTTAAGCCAGGTTGTCAGCTCTGCTATCTGATAGCTGAGCTTGCCTCCCTTCCCTCTTGTATTGCTGTAGGGATTGGGCAATGGAGTGCTTCACAGTCATCACATGTTTTTTCAAACTAGATCATATTTTAATTTGACCATATACTCTTATGGAAAGCTATCTCAAACCTCTCATTATTGAAATCACATACAAAAGAACTAGCGCTTCTGTTTATGTTAAAACTAGGTGGGAGAATTTTAAGTGTTTCAGCCAAACGTTATGTAACGGTTTTACTGAATCATGGTTGGGGATGGAAGATAAGCCTGCAACGAGCTGTGTGGAGTAATGTGTCAAACGGGAAATGAGCTTTCATCAAAACAAAGCAGAAGAATGCATGCCTAATCGGAGCACTGCAGACTAGCTGGGGGGGGATATTTATAGGAGAGCTGCCTTATGCCTTTTATCCTCCTTCCTTCCCGTGTAGACTTGGCATATGGGTCTGTGGTCACAATGAAGAACCTTCGGATGGCAGGGGGATACCTTCACTCCCACTGGCACCTCTACCCGGAGGGCATTGGGGCTCGCCAGCAGCAGGTTAGTGTGCTGCAGTAGTACTGCCTCTGACTACGATCGTCAACTCGCTTCCATTGCACTTAGCATTAGGGGCTGTTGTGAAAAGAGCTATATATTTACTCAGCACCTGTAACCCTCTCAGTGCCACAGCTGTACACTTGGCTTCAAGGTCTGAGTAAAAAGGATGTTTGAAGAGAGCCTGCCACATTGCACCAGAGGGGTGACTTAGAGTAACAAGTCTTCATTGTAGTAGCAAGACCACCCTCCATAGACGGAAGCCAAGAGGACTTAAAAATAATCTTCCATAATGAAAGTGCTGTTGTTTCTTCAAGGAAGGCTGTAAAACTTATGTTTGAACCAAATTACTTACAGGTTTCATTGCTGTGTTTTAAAAGCACAGAATAGGACTGCTGTGTGTTGTTTTCACTCCTGCCACTGGCCTTTATGACCTTACATGGATTACTCTCCTTCTGTGCTTTGCTTTCCTCATCTGTCACCAAAGAATTTGTAAGGCTTTGCTCATTAAATTAGATATCTGTACATTTGTAAGCTAGCCATAATGAAAGTATCTGAACTAAGGGCTTCTGATTAAATGATTAAGCAATAAATCAAAGTAAAAATCAGAAATCATGTAACTGGCTAATTAAGTAGTACAAAAATTAAATTAATTTCTTATTTTTGTCCATCATCATGCAGCTTCATAAATCTTTGCAGCTTCTGCAGCTTTCCCAAGATGTATTTTGCAGTTTGCATGTTAGTGTCTAAAAATTGTTCTGAGTTCCTTGAAAGAAAGTTGCCAGAGAAAAACAAGTGTTTGTTTTTTAACTCCCTTCAGTCTCTGTGGTGAGGAAGAAGTTTTCAGAAATTAAAACTTTGTCTCAATCTTCTTTTCCTGCTGTTCTTCCCAACTGAAAGTCCTAATAAACATCAATGTCACATGAGAGTATTACCATAGATGAAGATGTCATACCAAAACTGGCTCAAGGATAGGCAAAATTCAAGTACAGAGCATGCTTTATGACACTAAAAGCAGGGAGGGGGGATTTGGAGAGGACACTGATGGGAGTTTCCTTGAGGGTAAGTGGGAAAGGGTGGAGATTTCCGCCTCTGTGCTCCCTGTCCTGGAGGTAGGACAAGGGTAGGGTGCTGGGAGGTTTTGGGGGCTGTGGAAAGGGGAAAGGATTTTAGAACTTGGAGGAGATTTAGGAGGAAAAGAAGGAGGTAGTGATCTCTCTGCCTTCTCCTTTCCCTCCTCTCCTGATGACATGACCTCAAGGTATGAGGTTACACCTCCAGCTCTCCCTTTTTCTCCACCCTCAGACACTCCTGTATGTTCTGCCTCTCACCTACCTACTGGGCTGTCTGCTCCCACCTGAGTGGGAGGCACAGGTCTGGGACTGGGCTAGGGTCCCACTGAGCAGGGCTTGCTGCTGCCAGAAGAGGAGAGTGAGCAAAGTGGGTGCAGTTCCTCAAGCTGCTCGGGAAGGTTGTCCTTGGGAGCAGCACCTTGGGGCCAGGTGGCCTCCCTGCCCATGGTAGCAGTAGGAGCAGTTACTCTGTGTGAGGCTGAGCAGGCTGGCAAGGATTAGCTGGGTAGCATGTGCAGCTTTAACAGTTGATCCCTGAATCCTTCTTACCTTGCCTGGATCTTTTGGCAGAAGTATTATGGTTGTCACAGGCAACCTGTTGTCATAAATCTCTACCAGTGACACCTGTCTGTAAAGCCAGTGCTGTTTCCATCTCCTGGTGCTGGTGCTGGTCAGTGATTATTCAAAAAGTTAAGGTTTGGATATCCTGTTGTTGTAGAAGGAGCCTCTGAAGTAGGGTGAGAGGAGGTTAAGCTGTATGGTTGGAGGCTGTTCCTCGTGATGTTTGTGAACTGCCATTAGGTTTAGTGCTCCTGACTGGACGAGCTATACACTGAATAAAAGGTGTGATCTGGGTTAAGGAGTGGCCAGTAACTGACCTTCCAGGGGGCACTATCATAAAAGTCATCCCAGGGTTTCTTTGTTATTGGTGCATTCATTTGGGACTTCGATTTGCTGGCAAATGTGTGTGTGCTATCACCAGCTTTTTTCTTGTTTGGTAAAATAATTTATCCTGTGCTTTCAGGTCACTGCCTACTTACATAAAGATTCAAATAACCTCTGGATTATAAAGAAACATGATTCAGATACAGGTAACAAATACCAATAAAGTGCCTTTTATAACTGCTGCTTCAGTTTTTCAGTTAAATATTGTGATTTCCCTCCAGGGCAAAGTATCCTTCATGGGTATGGGTGGGAAAGCAGGAAAAAGAAGGGGAATCTGGCTCCATGTTGATTAATGCTGTTTGTGTCTACTGTGTTTCTGGTTTTTCTCCAGATTGTACAGCTGAAGTAAATAAGCTTTTCTCAGCTGAAGGTTGCATTGACAACTTTTCAGCTAGGTAGGGCTGCAAATAACAAGAGAGGAAATTAATCTGAACTCAGTTAATATTTTGTGGAATCTGTTATTGTGGCTATGGGTCCTGGAGAAGTTGGGTCCTGGTATGTTCCGATACATTGTATTCAACTGATTTGCATGGATGCTTGCTTGGGACAAGATAAGAGTACTGAACTTGAGGATCTATGGTTTGTACATATATCTGTTGTTTTAGAATATCATATAGTGTAAGCTGAGGCATGTTTGGTCTGGCAGAGTTTCCTTTCTTCACCTGCAGCATGTGTATATAAAAATTAAGAAGAACTGTCTAAACAACAAGAAATGCAAATAACCTAGATATAACAAAATTATAATCAGTGTTGCAAGAGTAATTTTATAGTTCATGAAATAAAAAAAATATATATATAGTTTTGGTGTTCAGTTAGCCTGACCAGGCATCCTCTTTATGTAAGAGCAGTATGAGCTGCTTGGAGCCATGTTCTTTGGCGTAGCCTTCAGGGCTGATCTTTAAACTAGAGCAGTGGTTTACACTAGCCTTAGAGTCGACACAAATTAGTTTGCCTTGTATTGTCTGCTTGAGGCATGAGCATTCCCAAGAAACTTTTGAAGAGCCTGATATGTTTGTCAGTGCATTGATGTGATTAGTTTGCTTTCCTTCAGCAGATCCGTCAGCCCCCTCGAGCCCTGTGGAGTTTGTGAGGCACGGAGATATTATTCGTCTGGAACATAAAGAGTAAGGATGATTTATGGGATTCAAAGAGATTGTGTGATTGAATAGAACTGGTGGGAGATTTGTCCTGCTAGAGACTACATGGTTAGGCCAGCACAAGCAGGTTGTGTGTCAGAGGTGTCTGTATATCTGCATTTCCAGTGTGGGGTTTGTGGAGTTTTTCTTCTATGGTTTGTTTTGAAGGGTGTCTGTTAAATGGGAAACTTTTAACAGAACCACACAACTTCATTAGAAATACCTACCTAAGCAGCAGAGGGATTTGTTCAGCTGTGTGAGGTGCAATATTAAGGGTAACTCTTCTGCAAAGAAACAATTTCAAAACTCTCATTCTTTTGCTTGTCCCTGCTCTCTTTGAGTTTTCTAGGCAAATAGTGTGGGGTTTTTTGTCAGTGTACTGCAAGTGTCCTGTTCCTATGTGTATAGGCAGTATCCACTGGCTGAAGTTCTCAACAACACCGAGATCACAGCAGTGAAACACTTTGAACAAAAATGTCAGCTGGTGCCTTCCCTCTCTGTAGGGCATGCCTGAGAAGAACCAGGGGAACCCTAGTGACTTGATATTTAATCTTCATCTAGTCTAATGTCACCATGCCACAGTGCTCTGTGCTGTCATGGCTTTGATTTCTTAACAGAAGCTCTAAACTTGTGAACCTGGAAATCATGTCATGTTGTATTCAGTATTGCGTGTTCACAAATAATTGCATAGGTTTCCAAAATGATTTTAAGATTTTGTCATGGTTTAACCCCAGCCAGCAACCAAGCACCACGCAGCCGCTCACCCACTTGCCCCACAGTGGGATGGGGGAGGTAATCAGAAGGGTAAAAGTGAGAAAACTCGGGGGTTGAGATAAAGACATTTTAATAGGTAAAGCAAAAGCCATGGGCACAAGCAAAGCAAAACAAAGAATTCAATCACCACTTCCCATTGGCAGGCAGGTGTTCAGCCATCTCCAGGAAAGCAGGGGTCCATCACGCGTTATGCTTGCTTAGGAAGACAAACGCCATCACTCTGAACGTCCCCCCCCCCTTCCTCCTTCTTCCCCCAGCTTTATAAGCTGAGCATGACGTCATATGGTCTGGAATATCCCTTGGGTCAGTTGGGGTCAGCTGTCCTGGCTGTGTCCCCTCCCAACTTCTTGTGCACCCCCAGCTACTCGCTGGTGGGGTGGGATGAGAGGCAGAAAAGGCCTTGACTCTGTGTAAGCACTGCTCAGCAGAAATGAAAATATCCCTGAATTATCAACACTTTTCAGCACAAATCCAAAACACAGCCCCATACTAGCTACTGTGAAGAAAATTAACTCTATTCCAGCCAAAATCAGCACAGATTTGAAAAAACAAAAAACAAAAAAACCCCATTGAATTTGGGATGTTACTATCAAATATATGATAATGAAGGCGATAAAATCTTGATTAGGCAACACTGGTTAGGTCTTGACTAGGTCTCCAGAATGGGAGGTGAAACTGCAGTGCTGCAGCAAAGATCCAGCAGATGGCTCCCATCTCCTTGTGTATGAACCTTATGCAGTGTGGGCAGCGGGTTTCTGTGCAGATAAGGATGGGCTGGATGCAGCTGTATTGTTGGCGGGGGTGGTTCATTTTCTGAGTGTTTTTATGAAGGACTGACCAGGATATGGCTAGGTTTTTCTGGTTGCCTCAGTTAGCAGTCCCTGCTGGGGCAGGAGGCTGTTTGTCTGCACCGTGTGTAGCTGGTGCTGATGGGGGGTCAGTGATTCCCACCTCAGTAAATCTGTGCCTGACTAAATGGTACAATCTTTCCCCTCAAAAGCAAAATTGATAATCAAGAGAGGTCAGAATATTGCTTCTTGCAAGAGCAGGACTGTCCCACCTTTACTCTTCATTTAAAAAAAAAAAAACAAAAACCAACAAAAAACCAAACCAAAACCAACAATGTTTTTTCTGCTTGGAGGTGGTGGATTGTAGCTTGAGGGTTGGATTTCTGCATGCCGTCCTCCTTTTCCAGCACTGCCCAGTGTGGCATAAGCTCAGAGTTGCATGGTGGGAAGTGACAGTTACTCTCTGTGGCCCCCCGTCGCTGTTAAGGCTGCATCCTGCCCTGCCCTTAGCTGGAATTCAGTGGTCAAAGCGCTGGCAGCTCTCTGAATGGCTCAAACGAAAGTTCATATCACAAATTTACTGAGACATAAAAACAAAACAAGGTTTGACTTTAAATTTCGTTTCAGAACTTCTAGAAATCTTCACAGTCACCAGCATGAGGCTCCCCTGACAAGGAAACATTTTCAGGTCACTGGCTATGGAATAGTAAGTGAATGGCAAGATAAAACAAAAGCTCCTTCTTTTGGGGAGAGTTCATACCATGCCAAGGGGATTTATTCTTGCTTTTTTAGTTTGTTAGCCAAGGTGATAGATGTACATCTACCATACTGGAGGAAAAACTGATTTAGTATGAAATAGCTTATCTCATGTTTAAGGTCTATTTAATGTGAACACAGACAAGGAAATAATTTAAGCTTTTACTGCCAGTCTAGCTTTGGCAGCATTCAACTCCAGAAATGCCAAATTGATCAACCTTGAAGTTGCTCTGACAAGTATTATTTTATGTATTTGGCCTTGTCACATAGACAAGTGCCTTTTTTTGACAGAATGATGACAGAATTTTGAATCATGAAAATGAAATCTGCTTTGAGGGCTGAATTTCCAAACGCAAGGGGCTGTTGCCTAAACCCTTTTGTGAAGCAGCCAAGTTACCCCTGTTTAAAAAGTAACTCTGAGCCACAGTCAAGTATGAATTGGAAGCAAAAAAATTTAAGGTTGGCAAGATAAAAACATATTTGAGTAGTTGCTCATGTCTAGAATCATCTCTTCCTGATGGGGAATCTCTTGTGTGAAGTCTGAATGAGAGTAGCCTGGGTTCCTTTGTTTTGCTTTGCCACCATTAGAGTTTCAGAAGTTCCTATTTGCAGTGCTTCAATCCTGTAGTTTTTTTGGTTAGGTGTTTTCTTGTTTGTTTGTTGTTTTTGTTTGGGTTGTTTGTGTGTGTGGTGGTGTCTTTTTCTAGTCCTGTGGTATGTTCTCATGATAGAATGGAACAGGAGACTCCAATGATTTCTGGCGGATTGAAGTGGTGGGCAGAAAGACTGGGAAGCTCATCAAAGTCCTACGGAGTCAAGTCCGGCTAACCCATGTGGCCACAGGGTGTATATTGGGCTCTTCTGGAAAGACGCTGCCAAAATGGTAAATAGCTTGTAATCCCCCTCCACCCTTGCACAACCTTGAGCTGACATGTTTCTTTGCGCAATGGTACTTCTAAACTAAGCAATAACCACATTTCTTCCATTTCTTTATCTTTAAAAGAATAAAAAAGTAACTAGCAGGTACTAAAAATATAACCAGAGGGGAAGATCTGGGTTAGGGTTATGCAGCCTGTTACAGTGAAGGTATACAGCTCTGAAAAATAATATCCCTTACTAAGAGATCCAGGAGTGGCATGGGTGTAGATTTTTGTCATCTGCTAAGTCCAGGAAGTGATGACAGACGTGTTCTTCAAGGCCCATTTTATTCTTGGGGTTCACAAAAATTGCTAGAAACTGGGGCAGTTCATGCTGTTCCTTACCATAATCCTCCAAATTTCTTTTTATTTCATTAATTTATTTTGTGGTTGGAAGACCTTCTGCCATTTTTGCATGCAGTGTCTGAAGAGAGGGCAACAGTAACAAGCTGCTATTAGCAGGGGTTGTGATTTAATATGTCCTTGAATTATATATCTTCATCATTAAAATGAGGTGACATCCAGACTAATGCCACAAAGCTGTATCTACAAAGTATCTACAAAGCTGTACTGTGTGGGATGCTAACATGGATCCTGAGGCAGCAGGCTGTGCACTCATGTTGCTTTTGTTTCCAGAGCAGCCTCCGTTACTGCTAGCTTAGGTTTCCCTTCACTGTGTTATGGTAAAAAGGGCTTCTAAGGAATCCTGTGGATGCTGAATCATAGTGAGTGCAGGCAGATACCTCTGGTGACTGCCTGATCAGTAATGCAAGTGCCAGTTAGACTTTACCAGTAAAACTGGGCTCATGGGTAAATAATATGATTGGTTTTAAAAAAAACAAATCACCGCCTCTGTCAACAGCATTCAAGAAAGGGGCTATTTTCCCTGCCCCCCCAACACAAACTTACCCTGTGAATGAAGTTACTGCCACAAAATATTGATGGCATTGAGAGCTGAGAGGAAAAATACTTGTTAACTGCAAATAAGGATGGCTAGTGTATATTGGATTATTTTTTTTTTAAAGGAATTTAAAGGTGAGTAATCACTGTCCTTCAGAGAATTAAGTGTTGATTAATTAATGGAATTAATTAATTAGTGGAGTTAAGTCTACTAAGTGGTGATTGGTAGAAAATTCCTTATTAATCTGTCACATTACTGCAGGGTTTGATGCACTTTCTCCCAAAGTGTTTGATGTGACCTGCTAGAAATAGGGTGAAAGACTAAACGAACAGTTGGTGGCATCCTCTAAAGTCATTCTTCTGTTTCTGTAATGCAGTTGCTGTAGGCATAGATTGACTTAAATTAACGATGGTGATTTTCTTCTGGAGAGACTGTAAGGATTGACTTGAAGTAGTCTTTAGTTGTTGATGTGCGTCATCTTCAAAAATCCCACTGCTTGTGTATGGACCTAGGTTTTTTTCGTTTAGATGCCCAAAGTTAGAAATGTGGTTCAAATATTCAGTAGAATGTTGATGTTGGCTGTCTTGCAAATCTCTTTTGGTTTCTACATGGTGCTTAGAGCATGTAAGAGTATGTAAGTATGCAGCTGCTGGGGTTGGGTGGTATGGTAAGTCTTATGAGAAAGTATAAAGCTAAATGGGGAAAAAATCAGACATGAACTGAAAGTACTGAGTCATCTTTTGTGGGGTGGTGGCTAACTGTTCTGCTGTTCCTCAGGGGTTGGGAACAAGTGGAAGTCACCTGCACACCATACCTGAAGGAGACTCCCAATTCCCTCTGGAACTTTGAAGATCATATTAACCCTAAGTGTAAGTCATTTATTTCCTTTTCCTTTGAGAGTGTATCTTGGCTTGCTGTTAAAGGAAGGGGTGAGCTATCAGATGGCAAGAATTCAGTGTTTGGAATTTGTGTGTTCTTTCCCAACTCAAGCACAACTTTGCTGAACTTGGGCCAGTTGTTCAGAGATGTATAGCCTTTTTCTACTTCACTGTTTGTACTTTAAGTTGGTGATAATGCTTCAAGTGTAGTGGAAGTATAAAGACTTTAAGGATTTTGAGATCTTCATGGGTAACAAAAGCGTGAAGTTTTATAGGCACTCCAGTACAGGCTGTTATTTTTGACATCATTGGTTTAATTGGGAATTACTGTCATCGATACGAGTATGTTGTATATACTTCAATGATTTTTTTTTAAAAGTTAGGATCCACCCTGTTCTGGTGTATTTTTTTCCCTTCTCTTACCAGGGGCATGCTAAATAATGACTTTGCAGTACCATCAAGAAATGAATAGAAATGTGATAGAGAACTAAGTTTGCCAGTAATGACAGATGGGCCTTGCAGCCTCATCCAGGAGTTAGATATGTGTTACAGCCTCATTTGGCCTGAATTATTCGATATAATTTTCATCCCATGAATTGCAGATGACTTGGGCTGAGTTCTGAGTTATTAAAAAAACCTAGTGTTCATCCTTTCAGAGCGACTGTATGCAAACCAAAGGAGAGAAATCCTGGGCTGTTGACTTGATAGAGTTTCCTTGTCTGTTGTAATGCATTTTACATTCCCACACTCATGGCTCATTTACAGATAAACAGTAGCCTATGGACAATATGTCTCTAATTTCAGCTAGAAAAACAAATCTGTTTATTTCATGGGCTTTTGTCTATTTCTCTTGCTCCTGGAAGTAAAGGAGGAAATCTAGGAGTACATCAGTTGTGAAATTCACTGGGGGATACTTTTGACTGCAAGCCTCTGTGTTTAGAATATGAATTAATTGCATAGGAAATTTAAAAGAGGTGCTAGAAGCAGATTTGTCACAGGAGGAGAGAGTTTAGTTTATTATGAATGAGGCAAATAAAAGTAAATCATACAGACTTCTAATCTATTTTTCTCTCTTTTTCTAAAGTGCCCAATATCAGCCTGGATGTCTTGAAGCCCTCTTTTGCAGAAATTCTGCTAGAATCCCACATGGTTATGATCCGGGTAGGATATCATTAATTCTAGATTATAACTTTCTTCCTCCTTTCTCTTGCATCAAAAAGAAACAGCATTTTCTGAGATAATCTGGGTGATGGCTGCAAGCTAGGGCAGAATTTACATGCCCCAGCAACCTACTTGAATTTATACTTAGAAAAAGGGGTGGTCTTGCAGCTAAATCTTCGAAAGGTTTGGAAGCCTTGGGCTTGGTGCCTGGCTCTGCTGTTGGTGTGATCTAGCTACAACCTAGTTACGTAATCCTTCCACTACTGAAATCTGGTTCTGTAAAGGAGAGTTGGAAATTTTCCCTACCCTACTGGAAAGTTTTAAAGTTAAATTAGTATTTGTGAGGCAGCACGATAACTGTGGTCAGAGTTGGGAAAATTAGCTAAACAGATACTTAGGAGAACAGCAAATGTTTGGATTGAAAATGGAAAACTTCTAATTTTTTTTTTTTTTTAATTCATTGAGGTGCTGTGTTTTCTGCTTTCCTCTTCCCTATTTATCCCTGAATATAAAAAAAAAAAAGAGCTGGATTTAATATTTTCAAGATGGACTGCTCTTGTGGTCTTTCCCCATGATTGTTCTTTGTGCTCTTGGCCACAGCACTTCTGCTTCCAGCTCCTCAACCCTTTGTCTGAAGAATGAGAAGTTACTATTTTGAGAAAGAGTCTAAGGTTTTATTTGCTACTGTTTGTAAAGCTCTTCTCAGATCCTTAAGAGAAAGAAGGTAGTCAAGCAAATCATTATTAATGCTAAGCATTTCCATGGCAACCACTGATAATGCTGTCTCAGGTAAGGAAGTACCTGTGTGAGTTTCCATGGAAATAATCTTTCTGAGGCTTTTTTTCAGAGTGGAGGGAAACCTGTCAGAGTAGTCTCTTAATGAACAGAGGTCTTGCTTATGCAACATGTGTCCTCATTGACAGAAAAGGTGGAGAAGAGAAATGAGAGAATGCTGCCTCTAATGGTACCCAAAGAACATTTTCACTTGTACAGTAATATTAAAACATCCATTGTCCACATTGTGGCCATCTCCAGAAGATGATGTGCTTATGTAGTCAGAAAACAGCTTTACTCAGGAAGAGTATTCATGTATTTTTGTGTACCCAGACATTTCTGGGCAGGCTTTGCAGCATAACTGCCTGCTCATTTAAATTTTATCTTGACTTATATGTAGGGAAACAGCGGCCTCAAACCAAAGGACAATGAAGTTACATCCAAACCTTGGCACTGGCCCATCAACTACCAGGTATATTGATCAATCCACCTTCCTGTTTTCAAGTGCTTTTGCTGTGCTTCTTGAAGCATAGCACCTCTTAATGGCACTGAAGGTGTTGTCAGCTTTGTTTTGTAGCACCTGAGCTGCATGGATGGGAATTTGTCTCACCTTTGACACTGCGCAAAATACAAACTGGACTGACGGAAACGCATTTACTCCCTTCTGCTCTGTTTCCTCAGGGCCTGCGTTTTTCTGGTGTCAATGAGACCGATTATCGAGTTTATTTGCTGGGAAACCCGGTAAGTCGGAGTGGGAGGTTCCAAGCCAATGTCTTTAGCAAATTTTAGCTTAGTCTTGTCTCTGCCAGCGACAATAATGCTCTTACTCCTCCTCCTCCTCCTCCTCCTCCTTTTAGACTGTCTCTCTCATTGTACTCTTAAGCTTGCATGTAGCTTTTCATTTCCTCTCACATGCACATGTCCAGCCTAAAGTCCCAAATCTTTCTTTTTCTCCTATGTAGGTGATTTGGTGGCTAAATCTGGTCACTATTGGGTTATATCTTCTGATAACAATTTCCACTGCAGTGGCCCTGAAGAGAGGTGTCCAACTGACATCTGAACTGAAAGGTGAGGTCAGTCTTCCTATCCTGCCTGCGCTATAGAATCTCTATTATAACATCCTGGTTTCCTGATAAGGAAAGCTCATCTTGGGACTCCTGTATTAAAAAAAAAAATAAAAATCTTTTTTTACACTGCATTGAAACCTTGGGGATTGAACAAAATACGCTCAAGGCAGCTGTATGTATAAAACACTAAGCTATATAGTGCTTTGAAAGTGTAGCACTGAACGATGTGACTGTTAACAAAGGGTTCCATACTGGAAATAATCATTCTTATGAACAAATCTTGCTTTTTGCATGGCAGACCATTCCTGATGAGCCTTTAAGACTTCATCAGAAATTCTGAAGTCAGCAAGGGCCCTGAGACACCTACTTAGCCAAAGAGCAGAGCTCTGGAAGTGACTCACAGGCAGAAGATGTGATCAGTGGCTCCTCAAAAGTCTTATGCTCCTTTGCTGGAGATTTCAGAGCTGCTCTGTGTATAAGCTGGCATCTTAAGGTGATCCAAAGATGAGTCTCAGTAGGCTTTTCTGCCTTGTTTTCTGGCAGGAGACAAGAGCATGGATTAGTCAGTAGCTCTCATGCCAGCTCTGCTTTGCAGGTGATCACCCAGCCTACCATGGGAGTTGCATATGAACTGCTGAAGAGCCAAGATGCTGGCCACAGTTGCTCTCGTTACATTGATTACTGCAGCTCACAAATGACCAGATGTATATCTGTTGGAAAGACTATAATTGATCTGGACATATCAGTAGGAGACGGTGACAAAACCTGTGTCAGGGAAACCTTCCTGATGCAGAGATCTACTGGTCCCATGGTTTTTTAGCTTGTTCTGCTTAGCAGGCTTCCAAGGTGTTTTTTCTAGTAGAGATACTTATCCCACACATGTTACTGATAATAGGCTTCCTTTTCATAAATGCCTTTTGCAGGCACCTTAAAATTGTATGGATGGCAGGACTTTGTGTGCCAAGAGTGGGAAACCACTGAGCTTCAGTGTGATGGGTTGACCCTGGCTAGGTGCCAGGTGCCTACCAAAGCCATTCTGTCACTCCCCCATCCTCAGCTGGACAGGGGAGAGAAAAATATAACAAAAAGCTTGCGGGTCGAGATAAGGACAGGAGAGATCATTCACTAATTACCGTCACGGGCAAAACAGACTCAACTTAGGGAAAATTAGCTCAATTTATTACAAATCAGCCAGAGTAAGGTAATGAGAAAATAAAACGAAATCTCAGAACACCTTCCCACCACCCCTCCCTTCTTCCCGGGCACAACTTCACTCCCGGATTTCTCCACCAAGCCCCCCCAGTGGCACAAGGCGGACAGGGATGGGGTTTGCGGTCATCACACGTTATTTTCTGCCGCTTCACCTCCTCAGGGTGAGGGCTCATCACACTCTTCCCCCGCTCCAGCGTGGGGTCCCACCCACAGGAGACCATCCTCCACGAACTTCTCCAACGTGGGCCATTCCCACGGGCTGCAGTTCTTCACGAACTGCTCCAGCATGGGTCCTTTCCACGGTGTGCAGTCCATCAGGAGCACACTACTCCAGCGTGGGTCCCCCATGGGGTCACAAGTCCTGCCAGAAAACCTGCTCCATGGGCTCCTCTCTCCGCAGATCCGCAGGTCCTGCCAGGAACCTGCTCCAGCGCGGGGTTCCCACGGGGTCACAGCCTCCTTCGGGAACCCACCTGCTCCAGCGTGGGGTCCTCCCCGGGCTGCAGGTGGCTATCTGCTCCACCGTGGACCTCCCTGGACTGCAGGGGGACAGCCTGCCTCACCAGGGTCTTCACCACGGGCTGCAGGGGAATCTTCACTCCAGCGCCTGGAGCATCTCCTCCCCCTCCTTCTTCACTGACCTTGGTGTCCGCAGGGCTGTTTCTCTTACATGTTCTCACTCCTCTCTCCAGCGGCTGTTTCTCACTCTCCCAACTTGTTTTTCCTTCTTAAAAATGTTATCACAGAGGCGTTACCCCTATCACTGATTGGCTCGGCCTTGGCCGGCAGCGGGTCTGTCTTAGAGCCTGCTGGTATGGGCTCGCTCTCTCTTGAACACAGGGGAAGCTTCCAGCAGCTTCTTACAGAAGCCACCCCTGTAACCCCCCCCCGCTACCAAAACCTTGCCACATAAAACCAGTACATTCAGTTATCAAGTAATGTCTACAAGGAAAAGAGTGGGAGCTTCATATCTCAAATAGTTTACTAGTGAACAGGACAGATCTTCAACAAAAACACTGCAAGATGCTACCTGTATTGGCTGTAAGGGAGACAGACCAGTTGGATTAATGCCCTGCTCTCAAGCTCTGCATGTGCTCTGTAGTGTGCATGGCATTTTGAAATGAGAAATGTTTCCCAATATTTATGCAAAGCAAATGACAAATGCAAGAGATGCAATGAAGCTTTATTATGTCCAATGCCAAGGTTATAGAGCTTTTCACAAACCCTAATAAGTCATACTTTGACCATTCTAGTTTACATCAATGGTTGCTTCATTTTGTAGATCTCTTTGTGGGAAGTGAATTCTAAAATGTGATGTGAAACTATTCAATTACATAATAAGTTATTGGCTAAACTGCATGCGGACACCAGAGCTCTCAGTCCCTTCCCCAGGCTCTGAAAGCTAGGCAACATTTCTTTCCAGGAAAGGCTGGCAAAGTGATCATGTGGATGTCTTGTAGTCTGCTACAGAGAGAATAAAAACCATCAGAAACTGGAATGACCTCATTAGTCTGATGTATGTCCTGAGAAACTGTAAGTTTGGTGTTAACATAGAGCATGGTCAACTTCCTGCCAGTCCCTTGAGACTTATGTCTTTGTATATCTTTTCTGATAACTGTTCTCCTGAAAAGTGTTTGTATACAGTTTATAAAGAATGCAGCTAGGCTGTTGCAGATGCTTGGAGCAATTTCAGACCAGTACATTACTTCCTGCAAAGATCATTCCTGTTGAGTTTACTTAATGTGATAAGGTTTGCAAATAGGAATGGTAGTTGAGTTTTTCTCTGCTGAAGTCTGTTTATTTGTGTTCCAGAACTGTCCAGAGTCGTGCTACGTGGTGGAGGGCAGATCACGCTGGGCTGGCTCCTTCATTACCTCCCTTTTTTTATGATGGGACGAGTTCTCTACTTTCACCACTACTTTCCTGCCATGCTTTTTTCCAGCATGTTGACAGGTAAATACTAGAGTCTGAGAGAAGACAAGGCAGGGAAACAGGTGAAATTCTGTTAAATGGAATGTTTTCAGACTAAATATTTTTTTATAGGTTTTCTGCTTGCTTGTGCAAAGTGCTTGAAAACATTGACAAATTCAAAATGTTTTTCACAAACCAGCTTGCAGTGCCAAATTGTCTTTTTTTGTTACCACCCTGAAGAGGCAGTCATCTCTAGTGCTCAGAGCATTTAAATTTAGAGATATGATTCCTATTCTCTGCTGCTTTGCTGTTCTTATATATGCTTTTATACAAGTTACTTCCCTTTGTTTGCTGCCCCCACTTTTCTGTCATGTCTGTTTATAATTCAGTCTTGGTAGTTTTTCCTGTGATTTTGTACCAGCTTAGTTAGCATCTGGGGCCCAGATTTCTCTTGCATTTATTCAAATGGAAAGGTAGGAAAAAAGAACCTTCTGCTGGTACAAAACAATCCTGATAGTTCTGAAGGTTACCAACGTAAATGAATTTTAAAATTGACAAGGTCTTCTGGTGTTAACAGAGCTTTGTCAGCCCAGGCTATGACTGAAAATAGCAGCTCTGTTCTTTCACCTCTGCATTGCTCCTGACTTTTACCTTGTCCTTCTCCTAGGAATCACCTGGGACACACTACTGAAGTTCTGTGCTGCGTTCTTGTCACCCAGCACTATAGCTAGAAAAGTATATGGAGGGGGGTTCCTGGCACTGGTTCTGCTCATCATGTACAGGTGAGTGCTGAAAGCTGAACTTTTCCTGAATGTGTGACAGTCACTGTCTCAATGGAAACCTTACTGCCTGTTAATTATCCTTAGATTCTGCCTCTCTTTTCTCTGCTGAACTTGTCAGACATCATCAAGCCCAATCCTAAACCCTCACATTTGATTAGATTCAGCATCTGTGTCCCAGTAATGCATTATAAAACATTTTTCCATTGCAGGGAATCTTTCTTTTATCCCAGCACTCAGTGTCAGCACTATTTTCCTCCAAACCTGCAGTTCAGTGGTTTCTGATTTTAGTCCCCATGCTAGAAGGTGCTAGATCCCTCAAATACAGGCAAATTCTTCATTGCTGTACATTTTCTCAGCTGGCTTTTCTCCAAAGCTGTTGCTTTCTAAGAGAAAATACCACCTGTGATAAAACTGTGTACTCTGTATATATTGTGTTCAGCAGAGATTAGAAGGTCCCCAGTGGAGCTTAGAGCAGCCCCAAACCAAAGGTCTCATACGACATCTGTATGGACTAATCTGCAATGTTCTTGAGACAGAAAACTGTGCAGTCCCTGATGGGCAATTGGTTTCTTTCTACAGCTTCTACCTCTTCCATCCTCTGTCCTATGGGATGATAGGACCCATGGCCTCTGACCCTAGCAGCCCCATGGCAGGGCTCCGGTGGATGGACTCCTGGGAGTTCTAGAGCCAGCAAAGGGAGCCTGGGAACAGCGGATGAGAAGCATGAGATCTGCTGCATGTCAGGCTGATTCTGGTGCTTTGGAGTCATGTGACTGTAAAATGTTCTCTCTGGAGAACTCTGGGTATAGTAGCCCTGTTGCTTTGGCATTTGTTTGCACTGCCTGCATTGGAAGATGCAGAGGATGACCATGAGAAGGTCTTCTTAAAAAGACTCACGTCCTGAATCCTTAGGTTATATTCCTGGACAACTGGCTGCTTATATCTCAATTCTTTCAAGCAACATATATCAGTCAAACAGCAGTGGCATTTCAGCAGTCAGACCAGTACAAGTTGGAGGCTGTGTGTAGTTGCATGTTCACATGTATGCACGTGTCTTCCTTCCTGTAATCTAAACACCGTTACAGTTTGAGAGCCAGACAGTGTCTGAGACATTAGGACTTTTATCATGATTAACAACCTTTCTTATGGTGAGGTTTTTGAAAGCTTCATATAGGCATCTGGGGACCTCCATTCTATCCTGCCCTGACTGTCTGCATTTTTTTTATTCTGACCCTGAATTTTTACAATGTGACTGAACAGGGTCTACTTGACATCTCCTGAGCCACTGTGCCTTGCCTGTCTCCCAAGCCCTCTGCAGACAGAGGAGATGGAGATTGTTTATCCCTGCATACTGCCTTGCTTCCTGGTCACCTTTAATAATTGATAAGAATCACCTAGCAGGCCTGTGCTCAGAGCCAGACTGTTCCAGCTCAGCACTTTGTAGCTTCTTTGCAGTTCTGTCTGAAACTGCTAAGGAAATTACAGTGGAAATAGCAGGTGATTTATTCTGCCCCAGTATGCTGTGAAGACCAGCTTCTTGGGTGTGTACTACAGACTGAAATGATAGCTTGGAAATTTTACAGACAGCTATCATTCATCTTTTGATCCCAGCTATTCCAGTGCCAGTACCTGTGCTTTTAGGGGGAAGGCTTCATCTTAATGAATGTAGCATCTGCAAAACTGGCTGTCAGTGCCACGGTATCTGCTCACTGTATTCCAATATTGAGCAAGTTCCCTCTCATAGGTAGCTGAACATCAAATTACTGTATTGAAGGAAATGTGAGGCCAGGCAAAAATTCTTTGTCTGTTAAGTGTCAAGAGCCATTGGATGTTGAATCTACCCCCTCCAAAAAAGCGGAATTCTATTTATCAGGTGCCTTTCTCCAGTGTTAGGTCTATTTTTGTAAATGTTCCTTTCATTCCATCTCCTACTCTTCACCCAGTTTAAATTTCTTGTCACAGTTCAAGGTTGCTACCTTGTAGCATCCAACATGAATGACCCCAGCTGTGTTCTTGTCTCAAGAAGTAATATTTGCAAACTCTTTTGTGTATGTTTCAAGGAACTCAAGCCTTTCATTTCAGAGTTCTTGGTCTGCTTCTCAGCCTGGCATCAAAATTACAGTTACAAGGAGAGCAGCAGGTGAGTGTGTCTGTCTTTAAACATGAACCGTGCGTTCATTTCTCTTGCCAAACCTTGAATCCTAATGTATTTCCTACAACACAGAAGGGCTGCATTAGCATAGTTGTTCTGTGGGGGGGACTAAGACTTCAGTCAGACTTGCTTTCATTCCTCTCTAATAGAGATCCATAGCATTGTTCAGTAAGGCAGCTGCTTGCTATTGTTAAGGCTCTGGCTTAGTATGTCACATCTCTCCCTAGAAGTTGACTCCTACAGGCACTAACTCAGATGGTATGGACCTATGCTTTTGATTCTAAAGGTTTTGAGTTAATCACCTGCTGGTAATGCATGGTGGGAAGTCATTGCACTAATTAGCTCCTGAGTTTGATGATTCTTTTCCACTTGCTATTGCAGGAAGTGCTCCCACCTGCATGAGCCAGGGGTTCATGGAGGTGATATATATGCAAGAAGGATGAGGGAGAAGGCTGCAAACTTCTTCAGATCCTGCTTGATCTGACAGAAGCTGCAAATTGTTAACTGTTGGCAATGTGGCACACAGACAGTGCAGTGCTGCCTTTGTAGCAATATGATTCAGCACCTTCTACTCTTGGTGAGATTATTGGCTTAATACCTTGCTATCCTGAATATGAGCTTTCCCTAAGGTAGTCCCATTGCCATGGGGAGGATTTGCCAGAAGAGCTGATAAAGCCATGATTTAAAGTGCAGGGTTTTTTCCAGCACATACAATCACACACTTGCCCTTAACAACAAAAAAACCTAAGAAACTTGTGAGTGTTTTGGAATGATAGTTTCTAACACTCTTTATTCATCAAATTAAATCTGTGGGAAAGCAAAAATCAACTCGGTAACCTTGGTTACTTCAACTATTATGAGGAGGTCAGCTTTGTAGGAGCTGCCTGAGGAGGATGAACCAGTGTGTTCCTTGGCCAGGGTCCCTGTATCCTTTAGTACTAGTAATTTTTACGCTGGGGATTGGCAGCTGAGTTTGGAGATTGGCCAGCTGAAGGTGCAAATGTCATGCTCCCATCCCACCTTCCTGTGCACAAGCCCAGCTTCTGTTTCAATACAGGCAAAGGTTTATTTTTCTTTAGGACTGCCATTTCAGAAATCCTCTGAGAGCACTTGATTGGCACTGAGACTAATCTATTTCTTAGGCCTTTTATGCTGGTAAGGGGATGGAGGCATAAGTGAAAAAAATCTAGCTATTCCACAAGAGGGAGCAACCTCCAGCAGAATCTTTTTTTTTTTTTTTTTTTTTTTTTTTTAAATCTGGTGTTAAAAGTATTAAAAGTTCTACATTTGAAGACTAGAGGGCAGACATTTCCTCTGCACCCTCTGGACTCCAAGGGTTGGGTTTTCAAGTAAGCGTAAATTGATGTTGGTCTGTTTTCTTTCAGGAGAACAATAGTGAAAAATTATTTTAGTTAGGATTTGGCCTTCAGTATTTGCTTCTCAAAACAAAACCTGTCAGGCCATAGCTGGAACATGATAGTAACCAGTATTTTGTGAGGTCAATAAAAGACGATAATTGGGATTCCCTTGCTGACTCTGACTTAAAATGTCTGAGTGGTGCAGACATGAGGCAATGGGTGCAGGGTACTCTTTGCTTTCTGAATGGAATTTGGGCTGCTTCAGTTTTTCCATTTGTGCTTGTGGAATGAGTTCAGGTTCGTTCTGAGGACTGCTTATTAGTCCTCTTCCCCAGTCATGTGGAAAATAGCTAACAGTGCTTTCTGAGGCTGGAAGATGCTGTTCTCTGGTGCAGCTGCTCTCTTTGAGCTTTGCTCGACAGGGCTTCTTTTATCACTGGCAAAGTATTTCATCAAACTGTATCCGTGGATTCAAATCACAAAAAGCTGCAGGCTGCCATGTTCCCTGCTTCAAATTCCTTTTTATGTCTAAACTCTGTTTTCACCTCTGCAGTCTTTGGAGGATAGATAGAAGGCCTTTTGGCTCATCTAGCTTCGTCCTAGACTAGACAATCCATCCATCTTAAAAGGTTTCTGTTAACAGTCGCTTCAGGACTCTGATGCACGCACGCCTATGCCAGCAGCAGGGACTGGCCTATTTCCAGGAACTGGACTACTCATGCTATGAGACAGAAATGTGACTGGGACGAGGATTTGAATGGAGATTCCTGTACCAAGGTTGCCCTTGGTCCAGGTAGAGGACTTTGTGTCATGCACTGCTTACCAGCATCGTTCACAGCCCTGTGGGTGGGAGAGCCACCACCATTCTCTCATCTGCAGAGAGTTTTCTTTTTGCACCTTGACTGGAAGGGCTTATTGATGCACAAAGGGCATTGACAGGATCTACCTTCTTATATCTCCCTCCTTCCTCCTGCTTCTTCAAGTATGCCCAAAGTACAGGACATGCCTTTGCTTCTCCTCCAAATTTAAGGCTGTGCATCCATTTCTTATGGGTGTCTGAACAAGGGGTAGGGCAGGACACCTCCTAGTATCCTGAGTGGATGAATACCTGTCACATGCACTGAGAGCAAAACCAGAAACTTGTTATGGAAAAGTAAACTAATGTGTTATTTGGCAGTTCCCTCCTGTCCCTCCTTTATCCCTCTGAGCATTGTTTTTGAGGGACTTGAGAGTGAACCAGCTGTCAACATGGAAACACAGGCATTTACCTGAAATTCTCCATTGCCATGCTTAGCAGTTTCCGTTCCAGAGGCCGTGCCTTTTGTGACTTACACTCTGGGTTGGCACTCTGCGTGCAAATACCATTATAACACTGTTTCCTCCTCTCAGGATCCTGCTGGCAATGTGAAAATCTCCCTAGCGGTACCTTGTGCCTCCACCAGCTGGGAAATATAGGTAAGATTATTTTTTTTTCCCCCCCTTTACAGCGAGTGGCCCCACACATTAGCAAGTGTGTGTCATGCAAGCAAAAATGTGTGGACTGTTAGAACATCATAACGCTCTTTCCTGCTGGGAAAGGACGGCTGAGGGTAAGAACACCACTTCCATACCACGCTGCTCTCTTTGGGGGGCTGTGGACTGCAAGCAGTCAGGACTGAGAATTGTCTCTGTGTTTTTTGAAGTGCTAACACCTTGGTTGCATGGTTGGTTGTGAGTTGCTTTACTTTTTAAAATCCCTTATACTCTTTACTTGAATGTCAAGGGCTACAATTTCACAAATAATATCTGAGGTAGGTGACATACTAGCACAGAAACCACTCCTGCTGAATTTGTAATTGGTCCTAAGACTGCCAAGTGAGTTTATTGTGTTTTACAAGAGATGCTGTTCAGAGCCATCCTTGGAGAGCTTGCCCCTGACTAAGCAAGAGTTTGGAGCAGCAGTGACAGGGATTCTTTTGTAATTCTGTCCTGTATTCCAAACCTTTCTTACTAATGCTGTGTGTATATGTGTGTGCGTGTGCATCTGTCCATGAACTGAATGTCTTCTAAGGTGTAATTACTGCACCATACGGTGTGGATGGGAGAATATTTCCTTGAGCTATAACTGTATTTTGTACAGGAGATAATGGAAAATGAGGTAGAATTTGGAATTTAATTTTGTAATAAATACTTCTTTCAACCATTCTCTTTGCGTCTAGATCTTGGGGTGTTTTTTTTCCCCTTTCCTCTCTCCCTCACATGCCCCTTGAAGTAGCAACATGAACTTTAAATGGACCCATTGGAAAGTTTGATCTAGGACAATGGTGATCTATATCAGCTTTTAGCACACAAATGTTGCTGGACTGCAATTCTAGGAGGTCAGGTTTTACTGCACTCCAAGCAATGTGCTGATAAGCACAGCAGGAAGTGAAACTGGTACATTTGGATGAGAATAAAGTACTGTCAGTTCAAGCAGGTTTATTTCTCCATGTTAAAGATCTGTTAAATTGTAAATATGTATAGTATGTCAGGTTTAATGGGTATATTCATCAAGCTTCTAGTAGATTGCCTATGAACACTTCATTTGACACATCAAGCACTTTATTCAAGAACACAACATTTTTCTATAAGTCATTCTTATGTTGAGTGTGTAGTGTCCATAACATCAGACTGATGCACAATTTTGTACAAATGAGGCCCTTGCTGTGAACTAAATGTGAGAGTCTGTAATAAAACTGGAATGCTGTAAATCAGAATCTGGCTCTATGCCAGGCTGTAGTGACAGGGTAGCATATACTTTTGAGTGTAGTGTAACAAGGGGTTGCCATCCTTGGGGTGGAACTAGATGGGGAAAAACAAAATACAGCCTTCTTATTTGGCGCTACACATTGATGCCCAGATCAGTGCGGGAGGAGAGCCAAACCAGTCTGTTTAGACATGTTCCAAGGGCTGCTAAAGTAAAGCCAGGACAGCTAGAAACTGGATTATGGACTGCACAAGGTGATACAATAGGCTAATAGGTGGTTACTGAAAAGCCTGTTGGCATCTTGTATTGCTTCAGAAAGTGCAAGTTGGTCTTTGGATATTGTCTGATCAGGGCTATTGTTCCGGAAGGAAGGACTGCTGATACAGAAGCTGTGCTAGAGTGTAGGGACACCACCGTAAGGAAAAGGCGTGAAGTATTGTTCAGAAAATGCTGATAATATCTGAAGTAAAACTTTACTTCTCGCTGCCCTCTAAAGGAAGAATGGGTTCTTTCTGCAGGTAAGTGATCTCGCGTGTGTGAACACTGGTGACTGATTTCATTTGCATTTGATTTGAACCTGCCAGGTTTCTAGCCTTCTAAATTCCAGCCATCATTCTGTTACATGTTCCTCAACAAGAATGAGGCTTTTTTATAACCTGGTGTTTTAATACAGATTTTGTGCTCTGTCTTCATGCTGCTGCTTAATCTTCTTTTTGCTAACCAAATAGAAATTTTCAATGCAGGTTGCTTTCTCTAGCCCTCAGTCTCCCATGCCTCTTTTCTCATTTTCTTCAGTTTACCCATATGGCTTCTCAAACTGTATAGTGTCTTCCAACATCAGTCTCCCCAATTCCATCTGCTGAAATAAATTTTCATTGCTCCTACCACTGCTTCCTGGTTTACATCCAAGGATTGTGGTTGTCGTACACTTTGGAGTTGTTTTCTAATACGCCATCTCTAACTCTGTAGCTCTGGCCCATGTAATGCACGGTCTGGAAATAGAAAGCTTGTGCTTTATCTGAATGGGCATAGTCTACTGAGTGTTATGATTGCTGTAAATTGCTTTGTCCATGTTTACCATTCTTGCAGTCATTGTTTTGTCTCCAGATTTCATCCAAAGCTAGTCATCCTGCTGTCTTGCAGCTGACAAAGGGTAGTTTGTAGGCTTCATTCATCTGACCTTTCCCCCCCCCCCCCCCCCCCCCCATGTGTTTTAGGATGAGGTAGTTCTAAAGTACCTGGGTTTCTCCATTGACTAGAAAGGCAGGTTAAGTTACTTGCCCATATGAAGGCATCTGTGTTGGGTCAGCCGAGTCCCACCCTGGCAGTGTGCTGATCCCTTGGAATGCTTTAGGAACAATAACTATTGGGCTACAAGGTGGAGAAGGAAACTAGCTTAGAATTGGGGAGGATTGGTTGAGATGAGAATGTGAACATGCGTAAGATGGTACATCTTTATTTAAGATTTATGACCTAAGATTTATGACCTGTGTGAGAACAGCCAAATAAAGCCAGTGCAGCTGAAGAAAGTGAATTTAAACAATTTGATAACTTCCAGGCAAAATCCCATTGGAAGCAAGTCTGAGGAGCAATATTTAAATAAAGTCAACAGGAACAGAAGCACCAACTATCCTAGTGCAAAGCAAGGCCAGGAAGAGCCAAAGATGAGAAGCTGAGTAGCAAATTATTAATTGACTTCAAATACAAGAAAGAAGCATCCAGAAAGTAAGAACTCAACTTACTAAGGGCTGCTATGAAAGAGTCATGCAGAGGGGGGAAGCAAAAAGGCTGCTTCACAAAATGAAGACCTAATGAGGAATATCAAAGTTAATGAAAAACTGTCAGGACATAGGTAGTAAGAGATGGATCAAGAATTAGACCACTACTTCGCAGAGATGGAAAGGCATGAACTGATGGATCACTCTGAAAAGTTGTACACCCATCTTCAAATGCTTTTATAATAAATCCCCTACTGGGTTTTTCGTTATTTTCTCTATGCTGTTTTTTATCAGGCTAGTTAGTTTCTTCCTTACTTACTCAAAAAGGCCAAACAGGATGATTATTGCCACATTTTATACTCTATAAGCCTACTGAAATTTCATTGTTTCAAGGATTATTAAAAAAAAAAAATTAACAATAAGTAGGTTAGAGATCCCCTCAGGCAGCTCTTGTAGGACTCATGGGTGCAAGCTATCTGTGCCTGCTGATTTTAAGTCTTTATTACTAACAGTTGCTGTTTAACATCCTATTTAGTTACTAATGGATTGGAAAGTGCTTTATGATGTGGCATAAGTACATCATTCTCCTCAAGACAGAGCCACAATATTTATTCAGTGCTTAGGCATTTTTGACTCTGGAGTCTGCAGGTGCAAAATTTCTCGCTGAACAGGAGAATTATTTTTGACAGAGCCGCCAAACTGGAATGGCTTAGATAGGTGAGGAGGAGAAGACCTGAAGCAGGAAAGGATCCCACACAAAGAACCATAACACATGGGGTTTGCTTTGAGAGCAGATGGCTGAGTGTAAAGCTGAAATGTTGCGCTGCTAGCACAGCCCTGCCATGAAGGGATGGGTGCAATTAAATGCAAAACTCTTTCTTTTAATAAATCACATCAAAGGTGCTATTGTCAGAGCCAGTGGCTGTAAGTCAAATGATGGTAGGAGATGTCCTGGTCAATAGTGTGAGTTGAAATTGCGGGAAGGAGGGAAAGAACAGACACAGTTGAGGTCAGAGAGAAGACCATCAATGAGCACTGCAGAGATCAGCACCAAGGTAGGACAGAAGCCAGGTAACTGTGCTGACACAGTGCTTGCCAAGCTGCTGGGCATATTACCTACAGCACCATGTTGAGCTAATGAGGCTGGAGAGCTTTGGGACCATGGCTGCTTGCATCCCACTAGCTTCGAGTGCGCACATTGCAGTAGTTGTGTCTTATGATCAGATTCAGCTTGTGTGTCAAGACTGACATGGTAGATAGACTTTTTGAACTCGCTTTGGTAGAGCGACTTAGAAAAGACAGCGGTTGCTGCTTGGAAGATCAGCCTGGTGGTGGGAGTAGCAACTGGTGGATTATCGCTATGCTAGAGACAACAAGGTGAATAACCACCAAGGTAAGGTCTGAGCATCTGTAAGTGCCAGACCTGGTCCAACAGCCTCATAAGTCAAAAATACTCAGGCTAGCAGCTCTCCGTGTGGTCCCCTTTGGCTTCTCCTCTCACTTTGTGCCCTGTCAGCCTTGGATTGGTTTCACCTGCCTGTACAAACTTTCCTCAGCTGGCTCTGGGAGATCCAAGATGAACCTGGGGATGTCTAGTAGCAGATCGAAGTAAAAAGACATGCTTTCATTTTATTCTGCTGTTGAATCCTCTCCCACACATTGTTCCTCCTCCTTCTGCCTATCCCTCTCCCCTTAGTCTAAATCCTCAAGGTCAGTAGTGCTGCCCTGCTCTCCCTGCAGGCACGGTGGCAGCCAGTGAGCTCTGCGGCTATTGCCTTCATCGTTTTATGGGCAAGATTATTCCCTCTTGCATCTCTTTTGCTTCTTGTTATGCAACTGTATTTCATGATTTGCTTTGCTACTGAGCTGTGCCTCACCGCTGCCTGAGGGGGTAGCTTGAGAAGACTGCTGGGAATGTTGCATGACTTCTGCTCCCACCTGAGGATGGGGGCTGGAGTCTGGGGAAAAGAAGATCTGTCACGGTCTGTGGTTTTGAGACTGGGGGCAAGGGGAAAGAAAAGGGATTAGCCAAGCCCAGGAGTCTGTATCTGAGGTGAGCAGGGAGCCTGAAGCAGCTAGATCAGAGTGGCGTTATTCATGAACACTCACAGACATAGATTGGAACTGAACAGGAGCGCAAAGGGGGATTTGGGTTTGTCAGTACAGCAGCTGGGACGAAAACTGACAGTGCCACAGCAGCACGTGCAAAGCAGTCATCCCTGGGCCAGGCTGATGGGGTGTCCCTGGGGAAGGAGGGTTGTTCTCCAAGTGCCCTGAACCCTGAGTGCAGGGCTGGACCTGGCATTTGCAAGCTTATTCCAAGTTCTGTCACACTGTTTTATGAGATTGGGCAAGTTTCTTTCCTTGTGGGTAAACTGAGGCACTGAAGAAGTAAAGCCGACACTTGGCAAGGGGAGTTATGAGTGTTGGTACTGTAACTTGAAGGGGCTGTAGATGACAATAGTGAGAACCGCTGCAAATGAAAAACATTATAAATCTGTGCTGTTCCAAAGCACAAAAGAGCTTTATTATCCTCTTTGCAGGTCAGTGAGTTACTCCAGAAATCTGCCTCCCCTTTCTCCAAGTGGCCTACAGATTATTTTAGAGTAGTCTGTGCTGCTAACCTGATGGTTCTTCACTCATGAGAGCTCCAGGAACAGTCTTGTAGAAATCCAAGAACATCTCAGAAAAGAGCTGAGCTGCCAGGCTAGGTACATGGAGTCAAGGGAGTTGGGGACTATCAAAGGAAACCCTCAGACCATGGAAACGTTTGCAGTGCTCAACCTCTTGATGCATCCTGAGGCTTCCTCATGCTTGAAGGCTCACAAAACACTTGAACAAGAAGGGAGGTTTGCTTGTTTGTTTTTCCTTGTACTTTAAATTCTCTCTGGATTCCACTTGTGCTGTCAGCACCTCAGTGCCCTGGCAGCAGGAGGAGTTCCTCTGACAGCCACGTAGCTGCGAGGGAGAAGCCACTTTGCACGCAGGGAAGAGCACCATGTCTCCTGAGCCCTCGCTCTTTTAAGTCATATGTGAATAGTGGTTCGGATGTTTCTTACCTCTGAGCTCTACCTGTCTCCCACCTCAGGTCCTTCCTTACAGCTCCCTTCCGTGCTGGAAGATCTGTGCTGTCACAGGGGAAAATACTGCAGGTTTTATTAAGGGAAAGGTCACGTACCAGTGCCAGAAGGCAGCAAAGGGATGGATTCACCATTCAGAAGGGCAGAGAAGGTGGGGAAACGGCTCCTGAATGTTCCCGTACCCTGCCCAGAAGGAGCTGTTGCCGGGGGACAGGGAAGGAATTAACTCTGTTTGGTTCTTAGACTGCTGAGAGTGTGTGGTTTGGATGCCTACAGGTGGGCAGGGGTACGGCCAGCCCATCACCCCTTTCATCACCTGGGGCACCTGTATAGTGTGCAGGAGGAGAAGACCCATCACGCTCAGCACTCCCATTGCTGCCATTTTGTCTGGTCTGTTCTGACACTTGCGCCTTGTCTGCGAGCGCTCAGCATGCAGCCACCATCTGGAGTATGGAGGGAAAGTGCAAGGGGGAAGACTGGACAAAAGCCACCGTTTTCCCTTGCTGTCATGGCTTCACTGCTATTGTCTGAGATACCCTTGCCATCGGGAGCAATGGCATTTTGTTGTTGCCCTGGGACATGATAGCTGGTATGGTGCCTGCACGGACCTGAGGAAAGGTGTCCCACATCCCAGCTAAGCTTTAGGAGCTGATCGCTCTTAACTACAACAGCTTGCTTTTGTGGTGCTTCTCTTCCTCCTCTATCAGGCAGCTCTGAATATATTCAAAGTGTTGCTAGGCAAATATTCAGCCTCGGTTGCTGCTCTGACTGCACATATGTGCTTCAGCTCTGCTCCTTGGTATCCTGTGGTCTAAGGAGGACTCTCCGCTCTCCTTTCCAGCACCCTGGCAGCACAGTGCTGCCCGCCTGTTCTGCTCCCCCTTCTCGTTAGCAGGGTCAGGCTGAACTGCCCAGCCAGGCTCTGGTGAAGCTCCATGTCTGTGTGGTTGTGACAACCGGCTGAAATGTCAGAGTAGCTTGTGCAGATACATATAGGATGACACTTCATGCTCTTCACCGGTGCGCTCGATCAGCTGCAAGATAGCTAAAGGTTAATGTTTGTGTTGGCACTACTGGGCTTGTGTTAGCCGCCCTGCTCAGATTAACCCGGTATTTCCCGCTGCTCTCCTGGCTGCTCTTTCAGGCTCCTTGCAGCTTCAGCAGTTATCAGCGCACTGATTTATCATCAGTCCCCAGTGTGAATGTTTCCTTTGCAAACACACAGCTAAGCCGCTGTTTTTAGTGGGAGCTTGTTGTGGACAAAAAGATGGTGGCCAACAGCAGGAAGCGCTGCAGGCTGGCAGGTTGCATGCTCTGACCCTCGAGGTGGCCCTGCAGCTCATGGCTTTTCTTTGTTATTGAATGCTTTTTATTTATCCCCAGTTCTCTAAGAATATAAGTGTGTAGAGATCATATGCTTTTGGGGCTTTTCTTAGTTATCATGAAAGCTAAAATGCTGTATTTTTAACAGGAGCCATGATTTAACAGAAGGCATTTGCATCTTTCCAGGACCTGGGACATTTGACATTAAGTCTTTTCTAGCAATGGCATTCAACACACAGTGTACCTGGAACATCATTTGTTTTCTGGCTCAGTAGCCAGAGGTCTGTAAGTAGTTGTGGGACTCCTTAGTCCTACCTGACAGTTCAATTTCGTGGTGAGTTTGTTGGACTCTTCAAGAGCCCAGCTTTAGGACAGGGTTCTCCAGCTTCCTCCAATATATATGGAGCTTTTCCTATACAGCATCTTGTCTGGTCTGTGCTGAGAATGCGAGGTCTCAAAAGCCTGCGAAAACGGGTAATTTATTCTGGCACTTGCAGAGACGTCTCCGGTGGCTTCCTGCTGTCACTGCAGTCAGTGCTGTCACTCCGGCTCTTTAGGAGAAAGGCCCCTTGGGGACAAGCTGGGGCTGGGGCTGAGGATGTAGCATTGTGCCTTTGAACTTGTCTCCTCCCAGGAATTATTTTCGGTACTCCAATGAGAAGAGCCTCCTTTCTGCCTACACCGAGTCAATGTGCTCCTGGGTTGGGTCAGAGGCTGCTGCCTTCTCTCCTGATTACAAGAACTAAGGCTGATGCATAGAACCAGAACTTGTAATGAGATCGGCACAATTGTTATTTCAGAGCAGACTGTGACAGTTTCAGTAATATTTGTGCTTTTGTGTTGCTCGCATCCTTCTGAAAACCTGAACTCGCAAGACTGCTCTGGCTTTCCTGGCTTCTGTTGTGCTGCTTGAGACCTCGCTTGCCCCTTCTGCCTTTGTTTCCTCGGTGCTGCCTAAATCCCGGGACCAAATTAAAAGCAGTGTTTCCCTTTGCCTGAACAAAAAAGGGAAGCTGGGTGTCCTGAACACGTTTGACCGAGATGACACGCCTTCTGACCCGTTGTCAACAACTTCGCCTGGTTCGGCTGGCGTAGTTAGCCTTAAATTAGACGTGTGTCTTGCAGGGGCTAGACTGCACCTGCCTGTGGAGATAGCAGGCGGCCGCGGGCTGTCCTGAGCCTCAGCAGAAGCGGCCAAGAGCAGGAGGAGACGCCGTAGTGCTGGAGCGGCCCCCAGGCCCGCCGCCCCCAAGTTACTCTCGGCGGGAGCTGTGCCGAACGGCGAGCGAAGCCGGCCGGTCCCGGCGGGTCCCCTCGCCCGCGCTGCTCCGCCGTGCCGCTTGACGCGCTAAAGCGGGGCCGATCGGAAAATCTCAACCGGGAACGGGCTGAACTTTCCGCTCCGCCCTGCGGCCGCCAAACCTGCGGGGGGGGTTAGGTGGGGAAAGACAAAGCGAGCCCTCCCTTCGCGCCCCAGGTGAGCGCGGCAGCCGCCCGCCCCTCGCTCCGCCGGGGGGGCGCCGCCGCCGTTCGGCGGCGGCGCCCCCCCGGCGGAGCGAGGGGCGGGCGGCTGCCGCTCGGCGGCCCCCTCCGCCATGGAGAGCGGGATGCCGCTGTCTGGCAGGCAGCGAGCGCTGATCCGGGAGAGCTGGCAGCGGGTGAGCGGCAGCCCCGTCCAGCACGGCCTCGTCCTTTTCAGCAGGTGAGCGGGGCGGTGAGGGAGGGGACGCGGAGCCGGGGAAGGACGGGGTCCGCTTCTCGGGAGGGAAAGCGCTTCCCTTCGCTTGGCGGTTCCCCGCCCTCCCCGGGGCCGGCGGGCGGTGGGAGCGGCGCGGGGCTGAAGCCCTTCGCGGGGGGGGGGGAAGCTTTTCCCAGCCTCCGGGAGCGAGAACTTCGTGGCGGGGAGACGGAGGGTGAGGGAGAGAGGCAGCGGGCAGGTCTTGCGCGTTCCTGCCCGCCGACCCGCCGTCTCGTCGGCGTTACTTCTGCTGTCCGAAGAGCTGCGCGCCCGCCCCGCTCTGGGGAGCGCATCGCGGGGAGCTCCTCGCCGCCCCTGACCCGGCACTCGCAGCCCCCGGCGAAGACCCGGCCGCTGGGCAAGGCATTCGGTCGGAGGGCAGAGCAAACGTGTGCCGCGGGCAGCGGCTGAAACCCAACTCCTTGCCTCTCCTAGACAGGTTAATGTCTCGATTACGGGAAGAGAAGAAGGGGAAAATCTATGAAAAGTCATTTAAAAAGGACGGTTGGAGAGTTGACGGTCGGCTTCGGGGGCAGGGCAGGAGCCAACCCTCGCAGAGCTGGGCTGCGAGCAGCAGCAGGAATGTTTGGGAGTTTTAGCGGAGGGGAGAGCGATGCGCTAGTTTAATGTGCAGGATGAGGGGAAGAGAGGCGGTCTTGCCTGAATTCCCTTTGGCCTCCGTGGACAGCATCAGCCTGTTAGATCTGCCTGGGCGGCTGCATATGTGCCTGGCATACACTGGCAGGGAGGATGAGGGGGGGGGAAATGGGAGCTGGTAATGGTGTGGGAGAGTGGGGCATTAGCTGAGTTTGTACGTGCCCCCCTTGCTCCAGTAGGAAAGCCGGCTGCTGGAGCTTGCAGGCTTTCCCTGGATTTGGGAGCTTTGGGGCTCAAGGGGATCGTGAAGCGGGAACGGGAAGAGTTGAGACAACAACCAAGACTTTGGGAAGAAGGGCCAGGCTGGGAGGAACTCTGGTGAGCTGGGACTGGTCCTCAGGTGTCATAAACACATGTCTGAGAGCTGGGGCTGTGGGCTAGGGAAATAGAGACTTTTTGGATTGCCTGGATTGCCCCAAACTAAGACTTTTCAGAACCTCTGGGTCCTTTACAGGTGGGGAGGGATCAGTAGGTAGGAAGGGAGGCAGAGGGAGGCCTACAGGTGTGCTACTGGTGAGGTTGTTCCTGGGGTGAGCAAGACCCTAAATAAAGCTGAGTTAGTGAGAAGATGGGGGTTTCTCTCTTGCTGTTGCAGGCTGTTTGACTTGGACCCTGACCTATTGCCCCTTTTCCAGTACAACTGCAAGCAGTTTGCCAGCCCTCAGGAGTGCCTCTCCACCCCCGAGTTCCTGGATCACATCAGGAAGGTGAGAGAGGGGCTGTGGCATGGCCGGAGCACAGCCCCCCCCTCCCCCAGTGGAGGTGGAAGCCCTTAGGCAATGGCTTGGGACTGTGGGGTGCCTGACTGGGGAACACATGGGAAGTCTCCTCCTGCAATGATAACTGCAGGGGGTTTACTCATGCTAGCAGAAGGTGCTATTGCCAGGGCAAAGTGCCTTACAACAGTGGGGAAGGGATGAGGATGCGGGTTGCGGTGGGTAAGAAGCACCATCCTGATTTCCGTGCCCTCATCTGAGAGTGGATTGCCTCTTGCGAAGGTTGGAAGCCCCCTTCCTCTACTGCAGAAGTGCTTCAGTGAGCTCGCTCCTGTCCAGACAAGGACTGAAGCCCTTTGCTTGGCCACATGCTGACTGAGAGGTGGCACAGAGCTGGGCAGTGAGCCAGGCTCCAGGGACTCACTGCTGTGGAGAGGCTTTTGGTGGGGTTGTAGAGCCCAAAGGCCCACAGCATCTCTTGGATAACCTCTGGGGGAGTGCTGTGATACCCATTTGCCTCCCCCCAAAACAGGGAGAGGAGCAATGCTGATGTCACCTGGAGCAGCTCATGCATGGACAGAACTATACCCAGTGCAGCAAAGACCCTTTGCTGAGCCCTAAATAGCGGCCACACCGGGGTAGAGCACAGCCTTGACTTGCAGATGCCTTCATAAACTGTCTGGCTCCATCTTTAAATCAGTTTGGTGCCTCACTTGCCTGTCTTTATTCCTCATAAGAGGCTGTTTCAGGACTGTGCTCCTCTGATAGCTGCAAGCTTTTTTGTTATTTTCCAGCCTCTGTTGATTGGCAAAGTTAAGTCCATTTTTACTTCTGCTATTATTGCCCTGAGCTGAAATAGCTCTTTGCTCTTGTTGGAGATAATTTTCCTGTTGAAATTATAGACGCAATTCTATCACCTCTTGGCTTTGCCAAGCTCACCATGCCCTGGTTTTAATCTCTTCTAATTTGGTGTGTCTGTTCCCTTCATCCCTCATTAACCCTTCTCTCTCCTGTTTCCATTTGACTCTTCGTGCTCCTGGGAGACCACAGTGGTATGTGCTTTACCAAACCCGGTCTCTTGGCTGTACTATCTACCCCATCTCCTCCTTGGCTGATCTTAGAATTGGAGTTGCCTTATTCGCAATTGCACCTTCTTGGCAACTTCTAGTCGGAAACTCTAGTCCTGGCAACTTCCAGGGCTCCCCTACAGTTGTCCTGGGGTCCTAAGAGCTGTAATGACTGCATCAGTGTTAGAGCTTACCCCATAACTGCTCTGCTATAGGGTTGAGCAGTTTACTGCCTCTGGGACAGGGATGCCAGCAATGCTGCTTGCTCTGGCACTTCTGGCAGTGTCCCATAGAAAGATGTGGTGTATGCTGCTGCCAGCATACCTCACTGATGTGACACACAGATCACAGCAGAGTGAAGGAAAGCTCAGAGGGCATCTGCTGGGCTGGGAGGTGGTCAGGCTGAGAAGGGTGAAGTACAGGGGTCAGACTCTTTGTTCCTCTGGGAGGGCAGCAGAGCCTTGCTGCTAATGCCATTCTGCCTCTGTGCTCCTGCAGGTGATGCTGGTGATCGATGCTGCTGTGAGCCACCTGGAGAACTTGTCCTGCCTGGAAGAGTATCTCTGCAACCTCGGCAAGAAGCACCAGGCAGTTGGGGTGAAGGTGGAGTCTTTCTCGGTGAGGCGTCCTCTCTTGTCCCACTGTGGCTGTGTTTGTGCAGCTGTGCCTGCAGCCCTCAGCTGACCCCATCCCTCTGCACCCACCTGCTGGGTTCAGCCGGCTGGAGAGAAAGCTGGTGGCTCAGGGCAGCCCCTGAGTTGCAGATACCTGCATAGCGACGTTGGCTCAATCAGGGAAACCCTTGAGCTCTCCTCATTTTCTGCCTTCCCCCCGTAAGCCCAGGGAGAAAGGACAGAGGGGACCAAGGCATTTTCCCCTTTTGAGGAGCACCATGGTTTGGGGCACTGCAGTCTCTCCTGCGACACAGGGCTGCGGGCTCAGACTTTGTCCTGGGCCCTGGTTCTCTGCATCAAATTATCCGGCCAAATCTCACTGCACCTGGGAAAGGGAGCATTCACCTCTCTCTGTGTCTGCACTGGGTTGGGGTTGCTGCACCTCAGCCTCTGCTTCCTCCATGGCAGTAGGACAGGAGCATCCTCCATATTAAATCCTTGCTTACTCCTCTCCTGGCATCAGGCATGGAGAGAAATGCTGGATTACGCAGCAGGGAAAGGCAGGTTGAAGGAAAGATTTCTAACCAACGCATAGCTCCCTCCTGATACTGCTAGCTTTGGTCCTCTTCAGCGGGAGGAGGGTCCCCTTTGCTTGGGGTAGTGATCCCCACCAGCCCTGTGCTCAGTGTGTGGGTGCTCCTGGATGGGGTTGCTCGCAGCTCCATGAGCAGCAGTGCCCTGTGGAGAGACCTGAGAGGTGGCGAGGCAGGCCCTCAGCATCCAGTCTGGGGTCTGGCCCACTCTCCTGGCATCAGGGCATTGCTCAGCTCTGCTGATCTGCTGCTGTGCCAGGGGATGGGGCTGGCTACTCGCATCTGAGAGCCACAGAAGATGGACGTGTACCTTTCCCCTGGCGTTACATGCGTGATGTCAGCCCTTGCTCCCTGCCTGCGCTCCCTACTCACCCAGGGTGTGGGGTAAGGGCCAGCATAGGGCAGGGAAAATCATGGGCTGGTTCTGGGCCCCCTCTGAGCAGCCAGGGATGGGGTGGCCTGGCCCCGTTGGTGGATGAGGAGCAGCTGCCCTGCAATGGGAGAAGTCCAAAAAGGCAGTGAAGCAAGAGATGGGGCTGTGTGTCATCACTTGGTGCTGAGCTTGACACCTCCCTGTTTGGTTTGCAGACTGTCGGCGAGTCCTTGCTGTACATGCTGGAGAAATGCCTTGGCGCTGCCTTCAGCCCAGACGTACGGGAGGCTTGGAGCAAACTCTACAGTGCTGTGGTGAAAGCCATGCAACGCGGCTGGGAGACCCTCCCAGAAGGGGACTAGATCCTGCCAGCCAACCCCGTCCCTGACCACGCAGCAGTCCTGGGCAGAAGGAGCACTCACGCCACGCTCTCTGCCTCTCTCCACCTCTGTCTTTCTCTGTGCGCCAGCCCATCGCTGTTTCCTTCAGTCACGTGTGCTTCAGGGCTCTCCCAGTGATTCTGCCTTGCTTCGACATGACCACGTCTCTGCCTTTGCTAAGGGCTGGCAGGGTACGTCTCTGCAGCGAAGCCTAGGAGTGCCACACCACAGGTACACCACCCTACCCCAAGTTCCTTCGGGCTACCCGGAGCACCAACACCCATGTACCTACTCTGGTTTTTAGCTGGCTTGTCTTCCCTCCTCTTGCTACCCACCCTAGTTAGATCATAGCTAGCGTAGGCCTCTTGGGCTTATTTGCCCAAGATCCTGTTTGCCATGCTCGAGACCTGCCAGGTCTGGCACTGCTCACTCCTGCACTGCTGTGCCTGGTTCAGCTGTGGCAATGGCAGGTTTGACTCCCTCCAGGGGCAGGAGCAGCAGAGGTGGGAGCTCGCTGTATTGTGTGGCCGTCCTCCCCAGACCTTGTAGGGAGATTTTCCCCCTCTCACTTCACCAACACGTCGCTACCGGACGGTTAATCCTGGTGCTCTCTTCTGCCTTGCCTCTCCCCTGGATGGGATCCATGGCTTTTCCTCGTGTCAGGTGGGCCACAACTCAGTGTGTTTCCTAGGGATGCTTCAGGCAGCAGGGTCACGTTAATCCCAAGGTGAGGCTGCTTTTAGCAGGTGTGGGCTGCCAGCTGAAAGTCTTGTGTTGGTTGGGCTGGTTGGTTTAACCTCAGAGCCAGCTGAAATGCAGCAGCAGTGGTGGCTCTTTACTGCTTTGTGTTAAGGAGAATAAAGTAAATACAAGGAAAAGAAGTCTTAAAATAAAAATGAAGGTTGCAATCATGTCATGGCAACAGTTTCCAGAAATCATTCTGGCTCTTGGCCAGAGGATGCAGACCTGGAATATCTCTGCTGATGCTGTCAGGACCTGGAGCGCTTTCCAGCTGCACAGAGTGCCCATCTGCAGAGCTCCTCACCCCTTAGTAATCCCTCCTAGCCATACTTGAGACACAGCTGCTTTGGAGCAGAGTGAGGCACCCACTTAGGTATGTGCAGCAGTGCTGTGTCAGGACAGGAGTGAGAAGACAGCATCTGCTGGAAGAAATCCCAGGAAGTGGCTGAGAGGCAGCACCTGAGGGCTCTGGGGGGAGCTGAACTTGAGCACTTTGAAGAAGAGTTCATCTTTGTGGGGAAGTTGCTGTGGGACAGGCAGAACCCTGTTTCCAGCCATCACTAGCCCCAGGGCAAGGACATGGAGCAAGTATTCAGTTAGAGGCAGTGCCCTTTTTTGCTGCTCCTTCAGGGCAGGAGGAGCCCAGCATTGAGGGCTGAGATGTTCTAGAGACACATTCCTCCTATACTCAGATGTCCTCCACTCTGGGGCAGGAGAGGGCTGCCCTCTCCTCGCAGCTGCAGCTGAGGTCTCCCAGCCCCATGCCATGGAGGGGACGATGGGGTGCCCTGTGAGATGGGGGTCTGCTTCCCTGCCACCAGGCCTGGTGGTGGCCATGAGCTTCCAGCAAGCAAGGAACCCTCCAGCAGTGTTTGGGAGGGGAGCTGAGAGGTATTGTGGAACAGGCAGTGAACATCCCCATGTAGGATGCTCGCTGTCCTCCCTGTGGCACCAGGCTCTGCTCCTGCAGTCCTACAGCGTGGTGTTGTGCATCCTGGCCCATGGGTCTCTCCATCAGCTGGGTCAGGTGAGGTCCTCCCCATTCTTGTGCCAGGCAGTGAGGGATGGAGGAGCCGGGGCTGGGAGGAGGGGCTAGCTATTACGGCATGGGATGGGGTAGGAGGATTTGGGAGTGGGGACGTCCTCTTTGCAACCCTGTTCTGGGCCATCAGCCTTCAGCATCACAGGGGGACCTTCTGGCTGTGTGTGACAAGTAGGCAGCTATGTGATGGGTGTGGTGTGGGTGTTACTGCCCCAAACCATCCCTGCTCCCTCTAGCTTTCCCAGCTCCTTGACTTCTCCTCTTCTGTAGCACGTTTTGTGTAACTCCCAAGAGAACTGAACTAGTCTGTGTGCCTCTTATACCCAGCTGTACTGTTTAATAAAGAGCAACAGTGAGTCTTGGCCCTTTTTGTTGCCTTATGTTTATTTTAATATAAAAGGCCCAAGCAAACAAAAAAAAAAAGGTTGACAGAGAGGGGGTTACTGGTTTCTTATTGGCCCTAGCTGTGGAGATATTGGTCACTGGGAGTGCTTGTGTAGTCCAGCTCGACTGACATGAGAGGGCATGCAGCACCAATGTCTGTTGGGAGCTTTTGTGCGCTGTAATTGAATGGGTGAGCAGTGGAAGGGCTAGCAAAGGTGTCCTGCTGCTGATTGCTCGTTACCTTCCAAATTTAACGATCTCTAATGGAATTAGCGTTTTAAGCAATCAGCCTAAAAATCCCTTTTCTGTTGTTCAGTTGTTGCTTTTGTTCTTTGAGATAGCATAGGCTCACCTGCTGCTGGTCACCCGCTGCTGGTTGCCCGCAGCAGCCCGGCATGGCCTCGCAGCAAAGTCCTGCCCAGAACATGCAGCATCCACCCTGCCAGCAGCCCTGCCCCAGGGAGCAGCTGGTGGGGATGCAGGAGGTCCTGTCTCCCACTTCTCGGGGCAGATTCTGGCTGTGACACTGTGACACAGTGGGATTCCAGCCCTGGGAGTGTTGGGCACTTGGCACTGAAGAAAGATGGTCCCTAGAGCGGACAAGCCAGCTCAGGGTCTGTAACAGCATCTCCTGAGGGCTGGAAATCCCAGCCCTGCCACAGGAGAGCATGGTGAGCATCCCGGGAAAACCGCGCTGCTCTGCCTTGGGCAATGTTTAGGATGGGGCATGTTCTGTAGGGCAACGTGCAATGGGCTGCAAAGGGCGAGGCGAGCAGCAGACATCTGACGCAAATAAATCCTCCCTGTGGTTCATTGCTAAAATAAATTTTCCAGCTCTTCCTGGCCTGGAGCACAGCTGCTAGCCTCAGGGCTGGCAGTGGGAGCCCAACTGCAGCGCTGCAGGGAAGGGCCAGCACGGCACCCCCCCAGCAGCACCCCCATCTTCGACCCCCTGCACCAGCGCAGAGGTTTGCCACGGCTCCCACAAACCACCCCTTTGCCTTGGCTGCTGCCCGGCAGGGATGCTCCCAGCACTGCCCGCCACCGGCCGACGCAGTGGGAGACGCCGTGCAATTGCTTGGCCCCGACTGTGAGGGACTTTTGTATGCGCAGGCTGTAATCAGGCGGGCGGGTTTCTGATGGCTGGAGTGGTGGAGGCACAGCGTGATGAGGCTTACACAAGCTTGTTAGGCTGTAATGAGCTCCCCCTGCAAGGACCAGGAGAGCCGCCAGCTGGGGAGGGCAATTACAGCCCTTGCTCACAGCCAGGGCTCCTGCCTCAGCTCCCTGGCACCAGCAAGGCCCTGCGTTTAGCCCGTTTCCCGCTGATTACAAATCGGGGGGGGGCTCTGTGGGGGTGTGTGACGAGGGGAGTGGGTTTTTAAATTTTCCAGTTTTTCACCCAAAGGGAAATCCTCCCTGTGCCATAAGCCAGGCTGGCCAGGCAGGGTTCGCCCCCTGGGAGCCGTGGAGGGGCTGGCCAGAGGGACCTGTTGAAACCAGACATAGCTCAGTCAAGTAGGAATTTGGGTATAAAGACTGTGTTTTGGGAGGGAGGAGGGGAGCAAAAGAGCACTGTCTGCTCAAAACCTAGAGAAAGGCTCCCAAGACGGTGTTCACCCCCTTCCCTGGGACTTGCTGGTGGGCAGTTCAGCTTTGGGAACATCTGCTCCATCCCCAGATGGGATGGGTCCCTCTGCTCCTTGCTGTGGTCCCGGAGGAGCTCCAGGCCACCATCCTGCTCCCGCCAGGCAGTGTGTGCCCCTTTTTGGTGGTGTCCTGAGCCAGCTGAGCCTGTGGGACAAGCACTGGCAGAGAATGGGCAGGGGAGGCACATGCCTGTCCCAGGGCTGCACCCCTTCCCCGATGTTGGGGACAGTACCGAAGGCTGAGCCAGCATTTCCAAAGGGACACAACAGAGCGCTCCCCTGCTCTCGCACCGTTGCTGCATCTGCCCACTCACTTAGGTTTGCTTTTGTGGGGACCATGGTGGGTGGCAAGGTGCCTGGAGGTGGGTAGGTAACCAAATGGTCTCCTCACCACTGAAGTTTCTGCAGGATATCCCCAAGAAGGGTCAAAAGCAGCCCGCAGGTGGGGAAAGGGCCTGGAGTATTTTCACAGGCTCCAGTGGCGAGGGTCCCCCCTCTCCTGGCACCGGGCAGGACGCACGAGGGTGACAACACTAGGCAGCGGCTGGGTGAAGTAATTTTATTCAAGGCACAGTCATAGCAATAAATCACGAGAAGGTACAGACCTCTGGCACATTCCTACAGCGGGGCAGCCAAGGGCAATCGGACCAGCAGCCCGAGCTCCCGAGGACGTGGTGCTGCTCGCAGGCACTTGCTTCCACCTGGAGAGAGGCCACCAGCATCCCCCCGGCTCCAGCCGGGGCTGCCCCTGGAGCAGGCAGTGAGGGCAGCGGCTGAACTGTGGGCAGTCCCGCGGGCACCTGGGCAGGGAGCCGTGAGCCCCCCAGGGTGCTTTTTTGGGGTTGGGAGGAAGCGGCTGAGCTCAAGGGCCCCCCGAGGCAACCACTTGGCAGCTAGTGTGCCACAGCCATCACCCCAGCATGCAGGAACATGGGTGGGCTGGGGACCACAGCACTGCCAGGTGGCTGAGCCAAGACCCACAGGGATGTCCCAGGGCCCACTTGAGTCCAACAGAGACCCACAGCTCGCTGCTGGGCTGCCTTTTAACCCCCGCCCCCCCCCCGGACTGGAACAACCATGCAGCACCAGTAATGCTGAGTGGTGCCATGGCCAAGTGTCTGCCTTCACACAGCAGCACTCCTCACGCTGTCAGCCTTGGTGCCAGCAGAGCTGCGTCGTCGTCCCTTCCCTCCCTGGATGGCCCCGGGATGGCAGCTAGAATTGCTCTGAAGCCAGCAGGAAAATCAGGAGCAGGAAAATTAGAGGAAAATCAGCCCTGGGGCCAAGCAAGGAGTCAGCATACCCAGGTGGGCTAGCCTGGTGGGAGAGGGGCTGAGTAGGGCGAGGATCTGCACTCATCTCCAGGGGCCTCCACAGCTGCTGCGGATGAGCTGGAAACCCCCAGGACGCTGCCCAGGCAGGACCCAGTGCATTTATACTGATCACAGCAGGACTCACACTTGGGAGGTGGTGCGGCTGCTGGGGGAGCATCCCATGGCTGCGACTTGTGGGTGAGGGCAGGATGCGGTGGACCAGGACCCGGAGGCCGGGGTCCTGCCAGCACTGCCCTCCCCATTTTTGTTGCAAAAGGACGGAGCCGTGCAGGGTCCCATGGCCAGCCCCAGGGAGAGCACGAGGGGGATACTGCCGGGCGAGGCGGGATGACGTGGAGCTGCCCTCACAGCCATTAAACACACTCATCCCTTGATCTCCCGCTCCTCCCCGTGGACCCAAGGGTGCAGGCATGGTGCAGTGGCAGCGGAGGGATGGGGTGGGAGGGTGGGGAAGGGCTGGGCTTGCGTTTTGATGCCTGCCTCAGAGCAGGGCTGCTGGTGCTCAGGCAGACGTGGGAGCAGCCCTGAGCGCTCACCTCCCACCAAAGCACACAGGTCTCAGCAGTCCCTGCTTTAACCGGCAAAGCCTTGGGGGAGGCAGCGGGGGCGGGCAGAACCTGCACAGCCGGCACCAGGGGAGGCAGCGGGACGGCCGCCACGAGCAGGGGTGGGAAGTGAGGGTTAGGGGTGGCCGTCCCCTGCCACCGAGGACCCATGGGACAGCGCGGCGGCGGGCACATTCGACTGAGCTGTCTGGGCTGCTTCCCCCTCACGGAGGGGCCAGGGCCTCCCTCCTGCCCCCAAAAGCATGGCCTCTCAGAGAGACCCTCTCCCCACACCGCTGCATCTCTTCTTCCCCATGCTGGGCTGGAAGAGGCAGGTGGGGATGCGGGAACAGGGGGGAGGCTGAGCCGGTCCAGGCAGCAGGAGGGACCAGCAGAGCCTCCCGCCACCTCCCATGCAATGGGGTCTCCCCCTCACATCAGTCCTGTCGTCCCCCCGCCCCATCAGCGAGGTGGCCCCCACCAGTGCTGGGAAGGCTCCTTCCTGCCCCCTGGCACGTCCTCCGCTCTCGGCACAGCTGGTCCTTGCCCCAGCGACGGGGGTGCTCACTGGTAGCGGGCCTGGCTCTCCATCACGGGGCCGCTCCTGTACTCGCCCTCCACTGTCTCCAGCTCCGTCTCGAAGCTCTGCAGCCCCCCGTCCTCCCCATCCTCCGCTGGCTCCAGGTGGTTGCCCATGGTGCCGTAGGACTGGTGCGCCGGGGAGGCCGCCGGCGTCAGGCTCAGCTCGGGCTCCTGCAGGACGGTGGCCACGAAGAGCTGCCCCGGGGGGCGGTGGGGGGTCAGGACCCAGGGGAGCAAGGAGGGGTGGCCACGGCAGGGCTGGGGAGGGGTACTCACGTTGGAGTTGGGGGTGGAGGAAACGCTGCTCCGCTCCACATCGTTGAAGGCGCCCTCAGACTGGTCAGACATCTGGGGAGAGGGGGGCCGGGAGGAAACGACGGTTTGGGAGTCCCCAGCCGATGCCGGGGGCCAGCCAGGCGCCACCTGACTCATCACAGCAAACGCACCCCAGAGAGGCAAGGAGGGGACGCAGCGGGGCAAGGGAACGGGACAGGCGGCTGCCTGCGCTCACCTGGTAGCTGGAGGGTTTCCGCGGCTGCAGCTTCTTCAGGCAGAGGCCAAAGAAGGAGAAGACAATGCAGGAGAGGAGGACCACAAAGGTGAAGAGGGTGACAGGGCGGGTGGGACCTAGAGCACAGAGACACTGGGGCAGCACATGGGCCTCCAAGGACCTGCTGCACATCCAGCTGAGCCCCAGGCTGGTGCCTGCTTTGGGTCTTACAAGCTCTCAACCCCCCTCCCAAAACACTAGCTGACAGCCTCCTCATCTGCCAGGTCTCCATCACACCTTCTCCCTTCCCATCCCCCTTTCCACCCTCTGTGCCATGCCTAATTCGGGGGGGGTGACACCAGTGGCTTATCCCCCCAAGCATTAGATGTGACCCTCAGCAGTGGCGGGGGAAGTCCCAAGCTCTCCCTACCGAGGCGCAGGACGGAGAAGAAGAGCAGCCAGAACATGCAGAGGATGGGGGCCACCACAACCTGGCTGATGGCGGCGACGTGGAGGCGCTGGTTCAGCTTGGTGGGGATGTACACATAGTAAATGTTGTACCGGTCAACCATGTGCTTGAGCAGCATGTAGAGCAACCCTGGTGGGAGGAGAGAGGCCATTTGTGGTGGGAGGACAACAGGGACAGCCAGGTCGGAGGGACAGCAGGGCAGGCCCAGGAGATGATGCCCAAGGGTGCCCTCCCATACCATGCAGGAAGCTTGCGCTCCCATGCTGCTGCTGGTGGCTGGGATAGGCTGTTCTTGGCATGGCCGGGGGCAGCGGGACCATGGGCATGGGATCGTACTTACCGAAGGGGACGATGATGGGGCAGGTGATGCTGTATGTCATGACAACGGAGAAGATGCAGCAGGTCCAGGCATACTCCAGTCCAAACTGGAACTGGTAGGCTTGGCTCTGCGGCACAACCGAAGTGTCATTACTGCCTCTGCCACTGCAAAGGCTGCACTTGCTTTTGCACCCTGGCCAACATGACTGCCTCCCCCCATTAGCCCCCACAAGGCCTGAAGAAGTCTCCACAAGCCTCCCCATAGGAGTGGGACGGCCTGAGTTTCCAGCGAGCACGTCCCTGCTGTGCTGGGGGTCGCATAGGCTCAGAGGTGACCAGGGCCACATACCCGCTTGACGTGGAGCCGCTCGGGCTCGGACTTGGCAAAGCAGAGGCGGGCGGTGTAGACAAGGAGGCCCGGGATGCGCAGCAGCTCCATAGCTGTCCCAATCAGGCTGGAGGTGACCACATAGTTGACGAAGAAAGCGCCGTTGTCCGGGAGGAAAACACACCTGCCCCAGGGATGCAGAAGGTGAGAGGATGCTCGGGCAGGCAGCTAGAAGAGCTGGCGGGGGCTGGCGTTGGGTGCTCCTGCTTGCCCGGGAGGTTTGGGAGCTCCCTGTTACTCACTGGAACTTGATATCAGCCTCGTCCAGAAAGTGGGTGTCAAAGAGCCAGCGGAAAAAAAGGTCCAGGCTGGAAGGGGGAGAAGAGGAGCAGCTCAGAAAGAGGGGCAGCTGCAGAGCAACATGGGGGCACCCAGTGGGTGCGTGCTTCCCCCTGCCCTGGGTGGGCAAGACCCTCTGGATCCTACACCACCAGAGCAGACCCTTCTGCCACATGGGACCACTGTGGCATGGGTGCTCGCCTCCCAGATGGTCAGGATTGCCATAGCTGGAGCTACACAGATACCTGACCTGCTCCTTTCAGGGTCTGCTGAAGGGATGACCCCAAGCAGGGCATCACCAGCACCCTCAGATCAGCCGTGGCAGCCTGGCAAGCTGCTCCACTCCCCCTGTCTGCCGCAGGGAAGCTTTCTGTCCATGACCATCTGGTAGCAGCTCAGCATGGCTAAAGAGCGAGTGTTTTCCTCCCCACAGCCAGCCATGGTTCCGTGGCGGTGGGCCTTTAGCCCTTTGGCTCGTGGGAGGCAAGGGGCCTGGGTGCAACTGCAGCTGCCGGGGAGCAGGGAGAGGAGCACGGCAGCATGGTCCGTACCTGCTCAGCCCCAGCGAGGGCAGAATGATGACCATGAACACTAGGAAGAAGAAGCACTTGTGCATGGTGAGCTGATTCTCACTCGACCTGCAGAGAGGGGAGGCAAGAGGAGAACGTTGCACTTTTCCAAGGCAGAGCAGCCAGTGGGGGGAGAGGCTGGGCTGGGTCTCGCTCTTCACCAAGGAGCTACTCCCAGCCCCACGAAGTCACGTGCATTTGATCTATGCATCTCCTGGGGCCTTGCAAAGCCTCTCCCAGGCTAGGAGTAGTGACCATGAGGAATCTATTGTAGTGAAAGCTCTTGTCCTCCCAGCCTCTCACCTCCTTCATCCTTACACTCTCCTATCATCCCTTCTGGTGTGGACACCCAACAAGAGGCAGCTGGGTATCTACAAGAGGTTCAGGAGCCCCCGTTTCCCCAGGAGAAGGAAGGGAGGTGGTGACAAAGCTCCTGCAAGGACTCAGCAGACCAGGCACAGGGGCTGACAGGGGTTGAAGCCAGTGGAGGGTCAAGACAGAGAGCACGTTGTAGGAGCTAGGCAGAGCTTGCTCTGCTAGGAGACTTCAAGCACCCTGAACCCATGCCTCCACCTTGGAGGGCTGGGAGCACAGCTGGGATGTGCTGCCCGAGTCAGGGCCATGGCCCTGGTGCTGCCAGTCCACCACCATACCATCCCTTTCACAAACTTCTTCAGGCCCATCTTAAAACCAGCTCTACGTGCCTTTGTCAGCAGCCTGGAAGCATTCAGGGCTATGGCAAGGAAATGGCTCCTTTGGGCATGGGCTTGGGGCTCTTTCCATGGAGGGCAACACCCACGGGGCTCTGTGGGGGTCTGCCGCTGCACTGCCTGCCTCCCTGCAGGTTGGGGCCCATGAGTCCTACTGAGGTTCCTCCCAACTACCGCAGCCCTGGGGTAGCTCGGGGGCCAGCCCCATTACCTCGTCCAGTGCGACTCAAAGAATGCCGAGTAGTAGACAAGGAAAGGCAGGAAGACGGAGAAGGCCCAGAGCAGCAGTGTGGGGAAGAACTGGGTGATGATGGGGTTCTGCAGGAGGAGAGATGCCAGACAGCCCCTCAGGAGCCTGCTGGAGCTCAGCCATGCTGGAGGCAGCTCCCCGGGCCTCCTGGCACAGGATGGTGTCTGCAACAGGTGGGCTGGGGCACCCCCTTCCTGAGAAGGGGCATTTGTTTCAGGAGATAAGAGCTTGAGGCCAGCCAAAGGCACCACGGGCATGCTCTGAGCCCCAGTGTCTGCCCAACAGCTCGCAGGTCAATAAGCAGGAAGGAGATGCACTGCTAGCAGCTCCTAAAAGCTCCTGGAGCTCTTCCCACCCCTCTCCTCTTGCATGGACACCAACCTGCCCTCCCCCATGGACACCAGCACCAAAGCTCAGGTTTGCACAGGTGCCCCAGGGCTCTGCCACTGGAAACAACAAGAAGGGGATGGATGGCAAGCAGGGGCATGACCACTCTTGCCTTTCCTCAACACCCATCCCAGTGATGGCTTGTCTTCTTGGCCTAATGTAGAGCCAGTGCCCTCCCCCTGTCATGGACAAGCCTGGAAATGGAGAGCCTTTGGGAAAGCTGGCACAGGGCCCCAGGGACTACCTTGAGGCTCTCCACAGGGTGTGTCACGTTGAACATGTCCATAGTGTTGACAATGATGGCTGGTGTGGTGAGGAAGAAGAGAAGGACGAAGAGGCAGATATTAAGGAGGATGAATCGCACCCACCAGGATGTGCCACGGACCGATAAATTCTCCCTGTGAGAGGAAAGCACGACTCAGACATGGTGTGGAGGAAAAGCCATGTGTCTGGGGCCTCCCAGTCTGGCTCCCCGAAGCTCTGCCTCACATACCCGCACCAACCATCCTGGCAGCCATTGCTCTGAGCCCACCCTCGCCCCCTCCCCGCACTGCTGTGCTGACACCTGCAGAGCCCCCAGGACCACAGAATGGCCACACGGGGGTCTGTACCACCAGGAGGCTTTGGAGTCAGGCTGGAGAAATAGGAGCCCGGCAATCACCCCAAACCTCACCTGGCTGAGCCCGGCCACCCATGAGGTGATCAGCCTAGTCACCCCTGCTGACTTCTGCTACGGCCACAGGAGGGATTGTCAGCCCTTGCCACCCTGGGAAAGCACCCTATGGATATGGCCACAGGTTCCCTACAGATACATGGGCTCCCTATAGCTGTGGCCATGGGCTCCCTATAGGTAGGGGCACAGGTTCGCTCCGGCTGCTCGCCCCGCTTCCTCCCTCCCTCCCACCACGGGGGTTCACCAGATGATATCGCTGGGTGCAGGGGCATAGCGAACGCCCCAGTGGTGCGACTTGACCACGGTGGTGACAGAGGACTGCTGGGGGTGCTTGCGGCAGCGGATGTGGCTGTAGTCCTTCAAAATCCTGCAGGAGAAGGGAGCCAGGGGTCAGGTCTAGACCAAGGGCTCAGGACGACCCCCACACTTCTTGTGAGACCCCTCCCGCAGCCCAACAGAGCAGCCATCTCCGCAGATGGCAGAGGCACAGAGGAGGCAGACCCATCGCCTGGCTGGAGGATATCCCCGTGCCCGTTGTGTGAAGGGCACTCACACAGCCGTCATCCGCTCGTCCTGGAAGGTGACGAAGGCCATGTCAAGCCGCTTGAGTGTGATGCGGTTGCGCTCAGCATTGAACTCATCCGTGAGCTTCTCCTCCAGCTCCCCGTAGTACTGCTCGGCGTCCACCTGCGGGAGCAGCCGGGGCTCTGCTGCGCTCGGCGGGCTGAGGCACGGGCAAGCTGCCATGCTCTGCCTTGCCCGCGGTGGGGATGTGCTGCCTGCAGCCCTGCCCGCGCCCTCCTACCTGCTCAAAGCCACAGAAGCGGCAGCAGAAGATACGGGCACAGGGGTGGGTTTTGATCATGATCTTCCCCTCTTTCTGCGCCTTGGTGGTGAAGTAAAGCCGCCCCTTCATTGCCTTGCGCCTGCCGGGAAGCCAATAGGTGCGAGGGTCATTCGGGCAGCGGCAGACAGACAGACTGGGTCCCTCGACATAGTGGGCAGGAGCAGCGCACCCACCCACAGGGGCAACGGGGACCTGCACACACTCACCTCTCCGCATCCAGCTTCATCAGCTTGCGCACGTCAAAGCAGAACTGGACGTTGGTGACAGTGCAGCTGGGATAAGCCTCGCTGTGGGCACAGGGACACGGTGGCACCAGGAGCTGGGGGACGGGGACAGCCCCTGCCACCTGCCTGCCAGCTGCCCGGCGAGGCTGCGGCACACCACTACTCACTGGAAATGCTTGATGATAAGGGAAGGGTCTGTGATCTCTTTGGGGATGTGGGTAACCATCAGTGTCCGGGCGACCTGGGGGAGGAGAAAGGGCAGAGTGGGGTGAGTGGGCAGGGGGGTCTGTGGGACGTCTTGCTGCCACTCTGCTCGCCCAGGCGCTGGGAAGGCAGAAGCAAGTCAGGGCACTGACTGCCACCCCAGAGGCTGGTCAGCACAGACCTCCTCAATGCCCACTCCCAGACCGCAGGAGCATAGCCGGACACTGCCACCTCCCAGACAGATGGACACAACAGGGCTTCAATCTCAAGAGACAAGGCAGCAGGAGAGAGAGGTATGCCTCCAGGCTGCCAGGTTTTCTCCAGAAGCTGGAGAAAGCCAGCCATATCTTTCCCTGCCTGCCCCGTCCCAGGATGTTTCTAAAGCTCTCCCTACCTACTGGGACCATCCTTTCCACAAGGCACAAAGTTGTCCATTAGCACTGAACAAGGCAGGCTTGGAGGAGGAGCGGTTGCTCACCTTCTCATTCTCTCGGTATTCCAGGTGGACGGAGTGGTGAGCCATGCAGAGGATGGTGAGGATGAAATAGATGAGGGCGAAGATGCTGTGCAGCCACAGCAGACGGTCCCTGGAGGAGGGGAAGAGGGGATCAGTGAGCACTGCTGTGGGTGTGTGGCATGCAGACCAGCCTGGCGCTCAGTGTCTCACCCGTGGCCACCCCCACCGCCCAGCGGGACCTCCCTGAGCCAGCTGCCAGACCCCCACCCCAGGGACAAGAGGGGCAGCATCCAGGGTGGTGGCTGAGACACTATAGAAATGAGGCCGCCCAGCAACCCCAAGAGCACTTCTGCCGGCAGTGGGGTGCAGCGAGCAGTGCCAGCGTGCCAGGCACCACCACTGTGCTCGCGTGTGGTGCAGACAGACACGGGAGCTACCACCAGCAGTGTGCTCCTCACGTGGACCTGTCCCTGTCCCTGTCATGTGTTGACCGCCATGTCTGGGTGCTCCCAGCAGTGCCCACCACAGCGGCAGCACCCACAGCCCCCCAGGATGCGGGAGCCACGTACTGCGTTGGGATGTTGGCGATGGTTGTCCGGCCGAAGTGGGTGGGATTGTGTCCTGCAGGGGAAGAGGAGAAGCAGGAGGTTAAGGGAATCTCGTGCATGTCCACGTTTGCAGCGTTGGTGGCTCTGGTCTTTGCTCCCTCCTTTTCCATCTCCCAGGTGCCCACCAAGCCCCCGCTGCCCTGAAGCTCCCTGCCTCTTTTGTTCCTCTGTCCCACAGCTGATGGTGTGTTCCTGTTCACATGGAGGGTCCCGATGGAGAGGTTCTTCTGCCCTCTGTACCGGTGGCAGGGTGCTCGCCCTGAGGCTGGGGAAGCTTGCGCCACACTCCTGAGCCATCCCATGACTGGGGAAGCACCTACCCAGGAGGTCCCCCGAGAAGTTGACAGGCAGGATGACAGCCACGGAGAGCACGCAGACCAGCATCAGCAGGACCAGGAGGTGACGCTGGAAGGAGAGGTAGGTGGTGGCATCGATCCCACACTTGCTCTGAATCTCCTCGTCCCTGGGGGAGAGGCGGGCAGAGGTGAGCGCTGGTGGTGCCGCCCCACCACCTCCCGCCCTGGGGACACTGGCTGCTCCGGCCTCACACAACCCACACCAACTCACGGCATCCTGCCTGTGGCACGTGGGATTTGGGCACAGAGGGAATGAGGGACACAAGCAGCTCTCAGGCTGCCATCCCATTACAGGGCCGGCTCCTACCAGAAGAAGTTGAAACCCTTTTCTCTGGGACAAGACCCAGGGGCCAGGAGGAAGCGCAGAGGCGAGCTCTCTGCTCTCTCTCTGAGGGGGGATGTTTTAAGAGGGCTCTCCTCTGCTGCTGGTCCCAGCAGCTCTGGGTGATGGGCCACCACCTGTGGCCACCGGCTCCCCAGGGGTGGGCAGCGGTGGGGCATGGCCACGATGCCGAGGACACACACTTACTTCATCTGGTAGATGGAAATGAGCCAGGAGCAGAATCCCTGGAAGGGAAGAGAGTCGGGATGAGCCGGGGGCAACCACCCCCACCTCCCTGGTGAGGAGTCGGGGCACGACATGTGCTGGGGACACATGTGGAGGCGGTGCGGTGCCTGGGGCCGGGGGGCTGAGCAAATGGAGGCAGCGCCCGAGGCAGCCCGGCGATGCTCAGCCCAGTGGCTTGTCCGCAGCGGTGGCAAAGGCAGCTGCCTCGGGAGGAGCGGGAAACACGGGGCTTCTCTGTACCACAGGCTCCTGGCTTCCAGCAGCTCCCCACTCTGCCCCTTCCCTGACAGTCCCCAACATGCAATGTGCTTTTTTGACCACTAACGAGCGCTGAGCTGGCACTGCCGTAGGGTAAGCGCTTGTGTAATAGCTCGTTCCCTGTCACTGCATATGCAGTATTAGGGTTTTTCTGCCCTACGCATTATTTTTTGTTTTACCGACACCAGAGTTCATGCAAGTTGAAGGTCCCTCTGCAGTCCTCCCGGCCATGGCTGTACCGAATAACACTCAGCTATCCGGCCCCTCCTCTTCACCCCTTTCCGGAGGGTTTATGCTGGCCTAGGATGGGAGGGACCCCAGGCAGCCTCCTGTGGTATTCCCTTACCCCCCCCACCGTGAGAGCTGGCAGCTTCTTCCTCCTCTACATCATCCAGCTTTAGCCACGCCAGGACCTTTGCTCCTATGCCACAGCTCAGCTTCATCTGGCGACCGCAGCAGGAGGCTTTGGAGGCACGGACATCGCTGCGCCCCTGCAACAGCTCCGCGGGGGCTGGACACCCCCTTAGCACAGCTGGGCTGATTTCTCTCCTGTGCCCCGTGGTGGGGCTCTGCTCTGGAGAACCATGTCTAGGAGGTTGTCCATGCAGACGCCAAGCTCCCTGGGTTGTAATTTCTTGGGTTTTCCAGAAACCCTTTGGAAAAAACAGCATTTATCAGCTGATTTCCAACTCTCTAGAATCCCCATGTGCAGGAGAGAGGTTGCACATTGCAGTCAATAGCTTGGTTATTCGTCTCAGGGTGAGAGAAATCCCATGCCTGCTCCTGGGAATTTGTGATAGTAACGGGAATTTGTCAGGCTGCTTTTATTGCAAACTCATCCTCCAACCCTGCTGCTGGAGGGATGCTCTGGTGCTTCCCCACAGAGAAGGGCTCCTGGGCAGGAATTTGGTCAAGCTCCTCCTCACTGGATACAGGCACCAAAACTTTATTTAGCTCTCCTGCCACATTCTCGCCTTCTCCAGCAAGCGTTTTCTATCTTCAACATCTATCTGTCCTACAAACCCTCTGGCAGGTTTCCTGCTTCTGATGTGTGAAGAAAAATCCAGTACTTGCTTTTATGCTCACTACAAATTTCTCCTTAAAAGCACTCTTCTCCCTGCCTTAGTGTATTTTACATCTAACCTTGCAGAGTTTAGATTTTCCTCATTTGGGAACAGCTTGACTTTTAAAAGGATGTCTTCTTACTTCTAATAATCTCCCTTAATCTGCTCTTTAGCCGTGCTGGCTTTCCCTGTGGTCTTTCTCACTTATTTTTTGATGAGCAATATACATTTGCCCAGAGCATCCGCTACTAAGCCTTTAAACAGGCCTCCTGCCACCTGCAAGGATTTTGATTCTTTACCTTTC